>NW_016806990.1:2272818-2301391 GCF_001698545.2 Rhinopithecus bieti | reverse complement strand
ACCTCGTGATCCGCCCGTCTCAGCCTCCCAAAGTGCTGGGATTACAGGCTTGAGCCACCGCGCCCGGCCAGGAACCTTTTTCTAAGATTGAAAATTTAAAATAGTTACTATGTGGAATTAATTCACTGAGTTCTGAGAACACACAGATGGATTCACTGATTACTCCCTCTCCCTAAAGTCCTTCCATTTTTCTCAATCCAATTATAACACAATTCTGTCAAAGTATATAAAATGTACAAGCCTTGATCTAACTCAACCCTAACCCAAAACAGCTAAATGTTGAATTTGGAAACTCAGTCTCCTCGGTTTGGGCCCCCCACCCTGTTCTCTCCATTTGAACACCTGCCTATGTTGATACAAAGCTCTGAGCAGAGGCACTACCCTGTTCTAACTATTTGCAGAGCAGTAATTTTCATATATACATTTTTCATTTGGTTAAGAATCCCAGTTTTTTTAAGTAAATATTTTCATCACCAGAGGCTTTTTATCACCCAAAAGAAAATTAAGTGCTTCCATCACTAAAGTTATCTGCAGAAAGCATTCTCATCTCTGCAAGAATTTAACTGGAAGTTTAACCAAGGGAAATGTGAACTGATGTGAATTTAATAAAGAAGGGAGGAAGATGTTAGAGAGACAATGAAGATGCCTGGAATCAATTAGGTCAAATTATACCCTGTGTTACTTGTGTAACTCCCGTTACAGTCAAATGAAACAGCAGAAAAGAACACTACCCTGAACTTAGGCCCCATTTCAGAGTGGAGAGTGCTTCATAAACAGTATCCGAATCAAGTTGTTTCAAAGGGTGGGTCTGAAATTGCCGACTGAAAATGCTTTTCTCCGGGAACATACATTTGCCAGTGCTAGATCCCTCCAAATCAGACCTTCCTTCCAGATAGTCTCCCATTTTCTCCCCCAAGCAAGTATTTCCCAACCCAAGACCCCCAGAGGAGCTTGGGAAGCCGTGCACCTAGGAGAGGTGTCCTGGACTTCTGGGGCCAGGAGCAAGGGGGCCTGGGGGAGCAGCTTTGTTCACCTGGGAATCATTGCTACAGTCATTGAGACTGTAGGCTGACAGGTGCCAGCAGCCTGTCACATACTGACAGGTGGATGCCTTCTCAAGACGAGAATAGCCCCATTTACACACTGGCCTTTGGTGCCCTTGAGCATGAGCCTTGAAATTTACTAAGTGGGACTGGTCAGTAACAAAGCATGAGCTGTCCTGAGGTAACGGGGCACCTATCAGGCCCCGGTGGGGGCCCTGGAGGCCACCTATCAGGCCCTACACATTGAACATACTTCAATGAGGGCCCAGTTTCAGACTCAGGCTTCCAAGTATGGCTGTGGTAGGGTTTGAATCACAGGCCCACCTGACTCCACTGTTGACATACCCACAGGATCGTGTAGCTAAAGATGGTTCCTCTCAGAGACCCCATTGCCAAGAATCAGTGTTGGCCTACGTACCGCAGAAGCAAGATAAGAAAGAGCCAAATCTAGCGTATACTTTGAATGTTCCCTTCTCTCGAGAACAAATGTATTTTCATGCTTTATAAACATTCCTTTAGTAAAATACAATGAATACGATTAAGTATAATGAATGACTCAGAAAATAATCTGAAGGATTCTAAGATCCTTTGGTTAATTTTCACACTTCATAAGCTTCCAGTTTGTAATATCCGAGGAAGAAAGATCTAAGACAAATATGAATACCATGAGCTACCCAAGGACAGGGACTTCCCATGCACCTGTCTGGAACCAAGTCAGTACCTCGGTAAGAGTTTAATGCACGCAGAAGACCTGGAGGGAAACACAAGAAAAGACCAACCATGGCTCCTGGGATTGGCTCTGCCACCAACTGCGTCTGGAGTCTTGGGGAAGTCACTTGAGCTATGATTACTGGGCCTCGGTGAGCTCTTTTGCAAATTCAAGATATTGAACTGATGTCTTCTAATACCCCTTGGAACTTTAAGAATTCCATAATGGTATCTATGTAGCTGTTTTCTTAAAGTATGAGGGTGGGTTGGGGGGTTATCCCACAACTTGAGTGACATTGTTTTGCTGTTTATGGATAAGATGAACAATTGGCCTGGAGCAAATGTCCAATTCTTATCCTCCAGTGAATCAAAGAAATCTATTTGAATATAATAACTTTAAAAAATTTTCCCATCAATACATACAATTAACCAAGAAAATAAGATCCAACTTTAGGAATTTGTAGAGGATATAGAAACATATTTGTTTTAAAAACATGGTTTGAAAACTTTGGGCTAACATTCTCTAGCTGTGCATAATAGATAATGATGAATATTTGCTCAGTGAACAAATATATGAGTAAGTGGTCTCTGTACACGATTTAATGATCTTACTCAGTTTCCCTTAATTTTGCTGTCTTTGATAATGTTTTGTTCCCTAGAAAAATTCCTAAGCGTTCAAACCGATGAGGTTACTTTGTACATAGCAAGTCTTTTTTGCAAGCTGAACGCAGTATGAATTCATACTCAATCATGCACTGTTCACCCATTGGGCTGTCAACTCTAAAAAAACCAACAAATAGCATTTGCAGTAATAACCATGTCAGCCTAGTTTACAGAGTCTGAAGCTTCCGACTGAATGGTGGTGGGTGGAATGTGGTCAATGGTCAGGAGTATCTCCTGGATTAAATGTTTTCTGGCATTCTTCGGAGGAGGAAAGCAGTTAGTCTGCATTTAATTTTTAAACCGCATTTCATCCTTTTCCGCCTCTACATAGCCACACACAGGAAAAAAAAATCCTGTTGCTCATGCTACGCATTCTTTTTACAATTCTTCTGGGCTGTTCTTCCATTTCTGTTTAGAACAGCTAATCTTCCACAAACCTGGATTGAGTGCAAGAGGCACATTTTGCACATCCCTAATCACACAAATATAAATAAGGTTTGGACACCATTAACCCCTTGAATAGCAGCTTTTTTCCTGGCCACGGATCCAAGGAAGGCTCAGGAAACATATGATATCTATTTCCCACTCATTCCGATGAGTTTATTACAGGTTGCGAAAAGCTACCAGAAAGTTCCACTGAAATAAACTCAAGCCAAAAGTTTTTAAAGGATGAATGTTTAAGTTATCACTTTTACATTTTTCAGTCAACATATTTTAAAAGGGTTTTTTTGTGTGTGTTGGTGGGGGGGTACTATACACCCATTGGAAGAAATGGAGCCCTCACCAAACCCCTATATTTTAAAAAATTAGCCCTAAATTTTCCTTATGATCACATGTGCTGAGGATTCTCATGTCACAGAAGCGCTAATAGGAAGCGGATGCCTCTGATCAGAGTAGCTGAACGTTCACCTAGTTTGCTTTTTTTTTTTTTTTTAGAGAGACAGGGTCTTGTTCTGTTGCCCAGGCTGGAGTGCAGTGTCACTATCATAGCTCACTGCAGCCTCCACCTCTTGGGCTCAAGCAATCCTTCTGCTTCAGCCTCCTGAGTAGCTAGGATCACAAAAGCATGCCAGCACACGGGCTAATTTTTAAATTTGTTGAGACATGATCTTGTCGTGTTACCCAGGCTGGTCTCAAACTCCTGTACTCAAGCAATCCTCACACCTTGGCCTCCCAAAGCACTGGGATTACAGGCATGAGCCACTGTGCCCAGCCTACATTTTGAAGGTAAATAAAATCGGACAAAAGTTTGGTGTTAGTTGGAAATGAAGAAGGAAAGCGTTTCCGGGAACATCCAAATCTTCTTTAGACTTCCCATGTCCTAAGAATAAATGCCAAGTTTAAAATGGACAATTCAGAATTGGCAGTCTGAAGAAGTTACCTGCAATGCAGAAATTTCAGGCAACTGGTTTTGTTAAGTTTGCAGTGGTCCCCCCAAGAGGCTCTGAGTAGTTTCTGGTAAATGAAATGCGTGATTAATAGATTTCAGAAATACTTCCTCATCCACCTATCAGTAAATCTTCAGATTTTGCAGAACTTTGTTTTCTACCAACCAAAGTCCAAGCTGACTAATTTTAAGTGCAATCTCTTTATATGCATATTTTCATTTAACATTTAAAGACTTTCCCTTAGTAATACAAAAAGAACTGATCAACTGCGGGCATAGGCATTCGCAGACTTATGTCTGCATTCTTTGGTTGTCGTCAAGATGTACCTGAAGTACAATGGAAGGTGAAGGCTGTCCATTCCTCTTAGGGTAGTTGAATTGTTGTCTTCTTTCTGTCTGATTCTCTCTAACCTCCAATATAACAAGGGGTTTCAAACTTAGCATGCATTAGAACCAACTGGAGGGCCAGTAAAACCACAAATTGCTGGGATGCACTCCCAGAGTTTCTGAATTGGTAGGTCTGGGATTGGGCCTCAAAATGTGCATGTTAAACAAGGTCCCGGCTGGGCGCAGTGGCTCACGCCTGTAATCCCAGCACTTTGGGATGCCGAGGCAGGCGGATCATGAGGTCAGGAGTTGGAGACCAGTCTGGCCAACATGGTGAAACCCCATCTCTACTAAAAATGCAAAAATTAACCGGGCATGGTGGGCTGTGGTCCCAGCTACTCTGGAGGTGAGGCAGGAGAATCACTTGAAACTGGAAGGTGGAGGTTCCAGTAAGCCAAGAGTGCGTCACTGCACTCCAGCCTGGGCAACAAGAACAAAACTCTGTCTCAAAAAACAAAACAAAAACAAACAAAAAAACAAGGTCCCAGGAGATGCTGATGCTGCTGGTCCGTGGACCACACTTTGAGAACTGCTGCCCTGTGTGTATCGAAAGGATGGAGATGGAACAGGAGGTCTAAGATTCTTGTGGGGCACCATTTTCTTCCCCAACCACAATCTTAAGGAGAGTATTACATAAGAGAAGGACCCTCTGTTTCCTAACAATAACAGAAAAATTGACAAGCTGAAGCAAGAGATGCTTAGACTTCTAGAAAGTTGTTAAATATTGAAATGGGATAGCAGAGAAACAGTGGAATCCTCTTGTCACGAGGTTATTAAAACTAGGGACAACTTTCAATTCAATGGTATGATTTAAACGGAAGACAGGGAATGTCAACCAACCCATTCCTATCTTGTGATAGGTGAAGTTTTCTTTCCTACCTGCCTCGCTGTGCTACATTAATTGGCCTCTTGACAAGGCATGAAACTTTAATCTTAAACTACATTTTCTCATAAAATTAGTTAGCAATCCAATCACAGTTCAACAAGATGAGCTATTTTAAGTGGAAAATACTAATTTCATCAGGATGTATAAAATATTTAAAATTGTCCAACCCAAGAAATATAAGCTACAAGAATTCACACCCAAAAAAAAAAAAAATCTCTGTAATGAACTTTTGTAACTTGCTTTGTTTAAACACTTTTTTTTTTTTTTTTTTTTTTTTTGCTGGTTTGTCAGGATCAGAAGTATCGTGTATGTGTTTCTTAGAATCAGAGAAACCATCAATAGCCAATAGAATACATCCATATGATTACAAAAGCCATACACATATAAGTCAAAATTTCAGGTAGGGGAAGAAAAAGTTTAGCAATTTACACATGAGAAGAGCTACATAAATTCTCACCAGGAGAATGCAAATAGTTATAAAGATGTCTTCACACAGGCAATAAGCTGGTTAGTAATCCTAAAAATGGGACATAGGAAATGTAACTTACAGATTGCCTATTCACATGTAGAAGTGATAGGTACTAAGAAATCAATTTCATCACGTTGAGGTGGATCACAGCGTGTGTCGCCTGCACTTGAAGACCCTGATCCGCTATGTGTGAGGGTGAGGGAAAGACTCAGGATGCTGGAAATCCCCAGAGCAGTGCTTGCCCCATGTCCCCTGGGCCCCCAGGAGGCTGGCACCAAGTGGTTAACTTGTTGAGCAGGCTTTGTAGAAAATATGTTCGATGTTAATCTCCTAAAAAACATCCAACCACATTGCTGACCCCACATCTCAGAATGCAGCAATCTTTATGTGTGAAAGAATGCATTCTTTCAAAGTGGACACTTCACACTTCAGCAGTAATGAGGCTGAATGTGGCTGCAGTCATGTGTTGTTCCAACCCGAGATAAACAGATTCAAATGTGCCTTCTACGATGACCTCGCTTAGTGTGGGAAGCCTCACTGGGACATTTTTTCAAATCATGGCATATTTAAGATTTTAATGGTCTTTTGATTTCTGTGCTAGAATATTTTATGATCTCTACTGACCCTCAAAATTCTCTTTGTGGGGTTTTATTTTGCTGTACATGGCCCTTACATGGTGCTCTTTTAAAACGGAAAAGCTCTTGTACCAAATATTGACACTGTTTGTTTTCCCCCAGTCATAACGAAATAGGCGCTGGTTGATTCACATTCATTGCTGTTACTTGAAACCTCTACAAAACTCTAATGGGGGTAGATCTGGTTTCCTTCCAAAGGATCTGCTGCATGTATACAATTAAAATTCCATCCTTCCTAAACCATTAAAATAAGACAGCAGGACCGGCTTGCTTCTTTAAATGAACCTGATAGAAAGCCACAAAGAATAGCAGCATCTCAGTGTCTCTCATTAAAATAACACAAATTTCATTCTACTTTTTAAGGTGACTACAACCAAGATAATAATCGTGTGTGTGTTGAATAGATACAGATCTCTTCACATACCTGTGTGTCAGTGCAGCTCTGTAATCCAAAAGATAACATTTATGAAGTCCACATTGTATAAGATATGGACAGTGAGCTCAGCGATTATTCTGGCTCCACTGAAAAGATGACAGATGAGCAACCAACAAAGCTCTTTTACACGGGAAAGACCTCAGGGAGGATTCATAATCCTTCACGTCACTCCTTGTCTATTGGATCTAACAGAATCTGTAGACTAGGGACAAAACATTGAAATGGGCATAGAAAATTTACATCACATCAACAACAGTATTATACAAATAGGGTTAAACTTTCAACAATAAAATTGCTTAGGATTTAATAGTAATTTGTTTTCTATAAAATATTTCATCCCCCTGGTGTGACCTGAGAGGGCGTTTACAAGCATTAGGTTGGTTGGAAAGTGGGAGATTATTTCTGTGCAATGGCTGTGTTTTTTAATACACTAAGAAAAAAAAAAGTCAGTTGTAGAAAGAGTTGGAAAATATTCTTAAAATCCTCTAGTCCCACCATGGAAATCATCTAATTTAAACCAATCCAGTACAGAAGGTAGTCTATACATCTAGACATGACACTGTATAAATAATCCAGTAACAAACTCTCTTTGTATTTAGAATAGAAGCTGTGTGAAGGGACCGAGCATATTTTTATCTGTGTATTCTTCAAACCCAGCACAGTGACTGGCATGTAAAAGACACCAGATGTTTGCTAAATGAATGAATGAATTTTCCATTCATAGGGAAAGAGAAAAAGACTTCCAGCATTACCCATGTGTCTTCGGGTTCTAAAATCTTCATCCCCATTGAAGTCCAGACTGAATGTGAAATTGGTCATTTAAATGAAGGACTTTGGCGACTGGTCCCAATAGTCATAGAGCTGCCTGAAAACTCTGTTCTGACAATCACTATGCATAAAACCAGCACCTCTACTGAATAATAAAGGAAAAAGCAAAGGAAAGAAAGAAAGGAGTGTTGAAAGCCAGTTTGCATAGCCAGATGGCTAATGAGAAGAGGAGGTAATCTTTTAAAATATGTAAGTTTTAAGTGAGAGTTAAAAAAAAATAAGTTACTTTAACCTCTGCTTTAATTTCCTACCCAATGGCTTTGCCTGTAACTTACAGTCTGGGATAATCCTTGAGAGATCAGAATTCCTTAGCTTGACATTTGGGCTCACTACTAAACAGGTCACCCACCCCTCTCTAGACGTTTCCATATCTTATAATGCTCCAATTTAGTGTGTTGGATCCAGCTGGAACAAATCCCTTATTGTTTCCTGCACATTTTCCTCTCATTTAGCATTTTATATTCATTGGAGGGCACCAACTTTGCATGTCAAAAAGTATGCTTACCTTGGGATACAGAAAGGGGGACCATGTGGTCCCATGCTCAGAGATCTGATTTCAAGAGGGGAAAATGCAATTATATGGATTACTGTAGTACCTGGTAAAAATTAATTACCATGTTTCATCCAATCTAAGATGCCAGTGATGGTAAAATGCAGCATTCATTTATGTCACTGCTAAGAGAAGAAAAGCATGGTCAATTAAACGACAATACACTAGCAATTGTTAGGCCCGACCTGACTTCGGAAGTTTAATGTGGGGGAAAAAAATGTGCATCTTGAAATCAATGAAATATAGTTGTATTTATAAGTTACAAAGGGCTGGTAGAGAAGGGCAATCACATCTGGGCTGAGAAAACTACAAAAGAGAGGCATGGTGAAGGGGAAGACACATGATCCGGGCCTTGCAGGGTGGGGAGTTTTCTGTAGGTGGAGACAGTGGCATGGACAAAGGCTTGAAGTAGAATGTGTGTAGGGAGCAGAGGTTGCCATTAGGTTGGAGCTTAAGGGGCAGGATGGGAAGAAATGAAAGATTAAGACAAGCTGATGCCAATGAGAAGGCAGTGGGGAACCCCCTAAGATTCGAGTGTTGTATCATAACCCACAGAAACCATTAATACGGTAGTAGTATCTAGGATGACATCGCAGCTATACTCCAACCCTTCAGTGGATTCGAGTTGGACCAAATCCGGACTCTTTTTCAAGAAAGCTAAAACTCTCAATGATCTGGCAATCAACTCCCTCTGCAGCCTATCCCACACCTCTCTTGACCACGGATGGTCTAGCCAAGCTTGAGCCAGTCACGGTCTCTCTACCTTGAGATGGATGTACGCTGCTCCCTCTGCCTGCGCCACTCTTCCTTGGGAAGAAGGGACCCGCCCTGGCCAACCCCATCCCAAGTCTACTATCTTCCCACTGAGGCCTTTGCAGGCTTCCTTCCTAGCACCCATCACAGCTTGAAGTGCTTTTCTCCCCAGGTCGACTTGCTTTTGTCTCCCTCCTTGGAATGAAAGGTTCATCGGTATAGCAACCACATCTCTCTTAGCATCTGTTGTATCCCACAGCACCTGCAGGGAGCAGGCATTCTCTGAGCATTTGGTGGATGAATAAGTGAGTGTCTGATCCCCTCCTCCCCTACCGCATGTTCAGCTCTAAGCCAGAAGGCCAGATGGGCCCCAGACCTACTCAGTCTCACCATCTGGAAAGAAGGCAATTGCCTAAGAATGTCTCTCTGGGATGAGGAAACCGTTCACTGTCAGGTGACAATCCAAGGACTAGTCTCAGTCCATCCAAGGACACTGCCACCTCCCTCTCCTTTCAGTGACCTGCTCAGAATGTGCACAGGTTGTTGTTGATGGCAGCACCCTTCCCTCCTCATCAAGTGACTGCCCTGCCTTCCTCCCTCCCTGATGCAAGCCCATCAAATAGTGTTGTCCTCACTCAACCCTGCCACAAATCCAGTGTTGTGCTGAACACCGTGCCTATTCCATTCATTTTGACTGCTTTATTAAAAAGCCCTTACCTGTGAGGATTACAACCTCTGGGAAACAGTTTAAGAGAGAACAGCTATTGGGCCCATCATCGGTTTCTGAATGCTGCTCCATCATATGACTGAATGGGCCTCAAGGGAGGGGTGAGGGACCACACCTGTTTCATTACCATCATAGCTGGTGCTGAGAACACAGAGGTCCTCAATTAACAGTTACTGATTGAATGAGGGAAAACATCAAATAAGACACTCTTCCCATTGGGCTCCGTTATATAATCAATCATACTTTTCTCTTAAATCCAAAATCTCTGTAAGCAATAGAGCTTTTTCTTTAATAACAGACACAAAGAGATGAACTGAGTTAGGTAGCAAATTAAATGGCTCACATAAGGTTCTCATTCAGGCTGCATTTCTCTTGAGCATTCCACCAAATGCCTTCTAAATGGCCTGTTGGCAGGTCCTCTGTGTTCAGGAAGCAGATTTGGAATGTACCCTCTGGATCTCTGTCTGGTTGGGGGCACTCCACATCTCCCTGACAGAAGGGGCCTTCTATGAATTTCTGGGCAGTGCCTATGTCTCCCTGACCTACAGCAAGCTGACCAGATTCATCAGTGGTAGTATAGGACCATCTGCACCCCATATTGCTTGATATCAGTCAGGCTGTTGCTTCTGCCAACAAGAACAACATCTGTTGTGTCTACCGTGGCTCAGAAGCCCACTAAATCATGAGCAGCACCTCCATGTCTCAGTTCTCCATAAACATTGCAAAGATGCAGAAGGCATCTGTGTTCATGCTGCGTTTTGCAAGCCACTACTTCAGCTTCCCACCCACCCCAGTGTGGCACACATCTCCCAGACGGGGAGGGAAAAGTGGTGAGAAAATTTTCCTCTGACACTACTCTATTATCTGGACAGATTTCCTCAGCCCCTGAGCTATTTCACAGAACCCCTTGAGGTCACAGGTGATGCCAAGCCTGTGGATGAAACGTGACTTGGCAGCACCCAATTGTCCTGGGCCTCCGCATTTGATCACTATGGATCTCAGAGCTCAGTGTTGACCAGAAGGAAATGATTTCCTGTTCACCTGGGTTTGCTCTTAAGGATTTATTCAGATCCAGCCTGGCAGAGTCCACCCAAGCGTCACTCACTGCAGGTGCTTCTCTATCGAGTTTCTCAGTGCGTCACTGCTCAGCGATGAAGCACTGGATTGAGGTCCAATAGTATCAGCCAATGCCAAAACACAAGAGGACTGGTCTTCAAGAAAACAGTAAACAGAGCAGTTTGGAAATTATGCAAGAAAATTTTTAAGAGGATTTGGTTCAAGTTAATAAATGCTGTCTTAAAAAGTTGATGCCAAGCCACCCAAAGTGAACGAATACTATTCATTGTGCAGGAGAGATCATCAATTTAGAAATATTTTGCTTCATTTTTGCCTTCGTTACTGCATTCTGGAACTGAGATACATATCTTCCTCCAAATTAAGTGGCCAGATGAGAACAGTCTCAGTTCTGAAAAGCTTAGGTACCTGCGGCAAGCTGTCACGGAAGTACACATGGTGGCACTGACCAACTTGACTGACTGGAGCCAAAGTCAAGGACATGTGGCCCCCTTCTGCTTTATTTTATGACCACAGCCTGAACACCTAACCCTGGGCAGTTCAAATGACAAATCACTGGCCCTAGAACCCTAGAAAATGTGGTTTGAATATAATTTCTTTAAATTAATGAAGTTTTATTGAATCCATTTATTGGTTGGTTTGTAAAACAAAGTCCAATAAATACTTCTATCATGCTCCTGCATATGGAAATAAGATGGAACAATAAAAGGAACCCCAGGATAACTAGAAGTAAATATATACATCCATCTCCTAACCCTAGAGGAAAAGAAAGCTGCTTTTATAGTAGGGGAGAGCTACAATCAATCCCCCAGAGCTTAATAAGAAGAGAACAAAGACCTTGCCACCCAGACATGGTTTAGACTGGGCCTCCCAGACACCACAGGCAGGGGAGGGACAGAAGAAGAGCTTTTTCAGGATATAAATGTTAGATGTTTTGTGAGACACTCAGGCTATAGAGACAAAGGCCATTCAGTGAAGGAGATGTGAGATCTAATGTAACATTTTATGGACATTATTGATTATCTACAAAATTTTCCACTAGAATTATCTCTTTTTTAAAGTCTGTATATAAAAGCTCTCTCCCTAAGAGTTCAAGGAATGTTCCTATTTACTATCTCATTTGTCTCCACTACTCACTGTGAAGTAGGAAAGATAAGGATTATCCCATTTTATAGTACAGGCATCTGAGATAAAGGATTGCAGTAAATCAGACATGTTTGGAAGTGGGTATGTGAGGAGGGAAGAAATCGTATGCCAGGGTGGCTTCTTTTAGATCACACACACACATACACACACACACCCCTACCTTTATCGTAATAACACTCATCTCTTTTGGATGAGAGAAGATATCCTGATAAAGTTAATATAAACAACTCCAAAAGAACCATGCAGAGCTTCATCAATTCAGGACTTCATGATTTTGGAATGTATGCTTATTGATGACACCTGACCCTTCAACATTTGCACCTATCAATAAGCGATTGGTTCCTTAAGCAAATGCAGATGACACCTAGGTCAGGGCACAGGCTCAACTGTGAATGAGAGTTGGGAATAAAATCAAGATCCTTTCAAGTTTTAAAGACTCTATGATAATATGCTTTTAAGTACCAGAGATATTATCTTTTTTTTTTTTTAATATATAAACAGTGTGACTACGATATAAGTCAAGGAGAATGAATTTTGGCTGGTGCTCTTGTCAACTATAAATCACGGCTGCTTATTTATTAAAGTAAGCTGAGTGGTGAGGACGACTCTGCCAGCTCATTACCAGTTGCTGTAGGTATTTCAAAGTAATAGTTCTATTCTTATAGGATGTCTGCCTGGAAGAGACCTTAAATTTGATCATGGTCTATACTCCTTATTTACAAGGAAGGCCCAGGAGAATTCAATAACTGGCACACTAACATTCAGTTGGAATCAAATAGCCCCTCTTTGAAAAAAGAAATCATAACTTTGATCTTTTCAATAATCTGAACAGGACTTCCCTGAAATAATCCAAGTGACTAGCAGTTTTCTGAATTCTACTTTATAAAGAATTACTGATTTAGCACCTGACCCTGTCCTCTACTTTGATTGGCTGAGATGTGGCGACCATCGCAAATCTACAACATAAATAAACCTTGAGATGGATAATTGAGAATGGAGTGTAGTAATTTCAACAAATGAGCTTGGCACTCCGGCCTTAAAATGAGGCTATTCCGTTGAACAAGCTGCTCTCTCCTCTCTCCCTCCTTTGGAGTCATTGCCAGATTTTTGCCATCCAAAACCTTAGAATTCGCAGTAGCCAAAGTTTTCATGCTCTATGTTGGAAAGTTCGAGTAAGCTTGTTACTCTTCAGCTACTGACCAATTAAAACCAGTACATGATGTGTTGAGAGAGAGTGAGTGAGGTCAAGAGGTAATAATTAAAAATGATGTAATGAGATGATCCAATCTCCCTAGGCCTGCCAGAAGGCCCACTGGTGACCACGTTCCGAGTTTCTCTGTATCACTCTGGCGTCTGGCCATGGAATCTGTGAAATAAAGTTACCTCTAACCCTAGCAGGGGTTTCTCTGGTTCCTGAGCTGGTTATTACAAAGTCTAAGTCTAAGGGAATTACTTTATAATTTTCCTTATGCTACATGTGGTGTGGTGGCAAGGATTATTTTGAAATGGTTTTTATGAACAGGTGGAGGTCTGTCCTTGTTCCTGCAACCTAAGCACAGTGTGTGGCATGCAGCAGTGCCTAGTGAGTGAGTGTGGAAGGAACATCTGAGGATTGTCCCCAAGATGAATCGGACTGGCAAAATGTCACTGGCATTGGGAGTAGGAAGCAGACTGTGGGGAACAGGTAGAACACGAACCCTAAATTAGTGTGGTTTTGCTCATTTGCAAAAATGATGTGAGATATTTGCTGAGATGCCCATGCACACTGTACCAGAAAGTGTTAGACTGGAAGGATGGTCACCCAGAACCAACTCTAAGGGACTGCATGACTATGAACAGGGACTTGACCTCTTTTGGCTTCAGTGCAACATCCATAAGGTGAGGAAAGTGGTCCAGACCATCCCTGTGGTCCCTGCTGGGCTCAGAGTCCTCACCCTCTGGTCTTACATCTGGTTCTACTTTGTGACTCATGGCAAGAATTTGGCTGAGTGGCCTAAAGGTATACCCTGTGGCCTTCAAATACAAGAAGCCTAATGGACTCTGCAGAGATATGGACATATGTGGAATATAGGTTGACTTTTGTCATCATCAAATCCAAGACTTGGTTTCCTTGGTACTTCACCCCATCAAACAAGTCAACTAGTTAACAGACTATAAGATTAGACTCATAGAGAGTACTAGAGCATATTTAGCTTAAGGGAAAGAATGACAGAAGCACAAGGTCTACAACACAATGGCAGCAGAAGTCACCACATCTTAGGGGAAGGACAAACCAATGTATACATCTGATCTTTTCAATAACCAGTTTCTACATTTCTCAAAGCATCATGATGGAACAAATTACCAGAGAAGATTGTTTAGTAAAAGAAAAATACACATAAAACAAAAAAATTGGATCTAGAATAAATTTGCTTTTCATTTTGAGGTTCTCTAACACTTGCACCCATCTCCTTTTTGTTGCTGTTATTAATAAAGTTAAGGTCTAAGAGATGAACCAAGCCATCTCCTGGCACATGGAACTTACTACTCATGCAATTTGCACTCCAAGAAAGAGATTTACAGACCCACTGAGAAAAATAAATCAAAAGTATGCTCATGAATAATGTCCAATGAGAACAGTGGTGTGATGAAATGTCGCCATTTGCAGTTGGATGGTTTATTACTCCCTCTCAGCACCCACTCTTGTTTCTCACCTCAAACACAATTTCACATTGGTATAATTTATAAGCATCAGTTTGCCAAGGTTGATTGCTAACCTTAACTTTTCACTCAATGAATTCTTAGGTGCTTATTAGGATTAAAATACATCACCTCTTAGAATATTAGCTCCTTAGCCTCAGATGCCAAGAGAAAGTTGAAGCAACTATACACTTCATTGCTTGGGATGTGTAACAGCTCATGTTTTGTGTGGCGGATGGGAGGGGGGTGCTGCCCGTGCTAGATTTATTTTGGAGACTGAGAACTTAGGGACACATTAAATAGAGCATACATTTAAAAATAAGCACCACCTGAAATTTCCAGCGTGTCATCTCCACAAAGAGTATGATGACGTATATTTGTTGTAGTTACTGCAAAGTTTCCTATTGCTTTACCAAATACTCATTATTGGGTTGGTTAGTCTACACTGAAACATATTACAAATAGGTAGTACTTTATAATAAAGTATTCTTTCAAGAAGACATTGAGATCCAGATTTTTACAATTTAGATTGACAAAAAATAAACCCTAAGTCCCACGACAAAGAGAAACAGAAACAACTCACGGGAGTTCTGTTTATGAGCCTACGATTGTGCCGATATCTGGGAAACAGAATAAATTATACAGAAAGATTTGAATAGCTATGGATAACATGATTATTTCACAGAACTAGTTCGCTAATTTGGAAATCTAAAGATTTGATTCAATGGTGAATATAGCAACCTTCTTTTGTTTAAAAAAAGTCACTTTAATTTGCTTACAGAGTAAACATTGTATGAAATGAAACTAAAATTCCATTATCTATTGGTTCTACTAGGTAGTAAAAGAGAAAACAACATTTATTTTATAAGTATCACTTCTTTTCTGGCAAAATAGAAACTTCTTCACTATGAAGATACCCTCAGAGTTAAGGTTTAGGACATATGGATGTTTTTTTCTCATTAGAATGTCCATTAGGTACCTGATAAGAACTTAGGAAAAATTAGTTAAAATATTGTGACAGCAAGACAAAGTCTAAGATTAATGTTTCTATAGATGAGGAAGGGGGTGATGCTATTTAGCATGCTTAATGCAACAGTGTGGGGAACAGGGTGAAAATAATATTTTCTACCAAGCACAGAAGGGACTTTCCTGCAACAGGATCAAAGCCATCTTGGCCACGAGGGTGGCAGTTTGGCTTCATTCTCATAAAATCTGCCAAAATATTCTTCCCTTGGGCCACCAATGTGTTCCCTCTGGCAATCCAGATGGCACTCTTCTTTTTAAGGACTTATCTGTAGAATTTGACATTACTGATCCCACTGGCTTCCTCCATTTTTGAGATTCCATAAATGTCTGATTGTGTCCAACCTCCTCCCCAGGATCCTCTTCACTGCTTGCTTCTTTGTCTATCTCAAGAACTATTTCATTTTCACCCTGGGTGTTCTCCCTGGGCAATCTCATCTGCCCTTATGGTATTAACTCTTACTCCAGGCTACAGACTTCCAATCCTACATCTCTATCACCTTTCTTACAAATGATAGACTTGACTCCAATTGTACTTGCCATCTCCCAAGGACACCTGAAATTCAACATACGTCAAACTGAACTCATCGTCTTTTCCCCAAAATCTACATCTGCTCCTCACTCTCTAACTCATTTAGAGGCGCCTCCATCCACCCATACACTCAAGATGGGTGCCCAGGAGTTATCTTCAACACCTCATTCTCTACCATCATTGTCCCCTTTCCAATCAGCGCTAAATCCCACTCACTTGACTTCGCAGGGGTTTTCTGGCTTTGTCTTCTGCTCTCCATTGGTTCCATATCTATCTAGCCTAGGCCCTCATCTCTCTGTTGGACAATGTGATGGCCTTCCTTCTCCAAGTTCTATCCCATGCACTCTCTTCGTTGCCACCCAGCAGTGTCCCTAAAAACACAAGTCTGGTCACATCGCTCCTGATTAAACTCCCTCAATGGCTTGTCATCAGCTGTGGGGTTGAATCTAAATGGCTTCATGACAAACTAGCCCTTTGTAGCCAGGACCTTGCCTCTCTGTCCAGCCACATCCCTCTGCCTTGGGGATCCATGAACTAACAGGGCTATTTTACCACTGCCTTGCTTTGTTTCTCCATCCCCTCAGCCTGGAGCACTCCCCAGTCACACTCTAGATCATCTTCCTAGGCCAATTCCTTCTTCTTCTTAGGACTTGACTCTGTCCTTCAAGAACCCACACTGACCATCTCAGACCAGGCCAGGGTCCTTCCTTGGGGTTCTGGCTGCCCTTGCGCATGCCTCTTTCAAAATCTCAGAGTGGGGATGAATGAAAATTGCCTGCCTCTGTGTTTTTCCCCATGAAAGGTTACAGACACGGGGACTATGCTTCATTTCCTTTATGTCTGCAAAACCCAGCACACAGCAGGAGCTTTATCTCCAGTGCCTGGCAAAGAGATGGTCAACATGCTTTCCTTCCTTAACTGGGTGGCTGTTATTTTGCAGTTTAATAAACACTGGAAAAACATAAATGTTTCCTGTCAAGGACTCTTGTGTTCCCATGGATAGTATTAGAATCCTGAGGTCTTGAAAAATTTCTCTGTAGAATAGCGAGAGCCTTTCTAGGATTCAGAAATACTATAAATGGGTCTTTTCACAGAGTTGGGTGTCCCTTAGAAAGTCATCGTTCCACCACGTTCTCTTCTTATGAGCAGTATGGCACAGTGAAGTCAGACCAATGTGTGTCCAAATCCCTGTCCTATCACTTATGACCCTGGGCAAGTGAAGGCTCTTCCAACTCCCTGTGCCACATTTCCTCACCTTCAACCTAGGGCTGAGAATACGATCTCCTAAGGTTGTAAATGTGACAAATTTATTGTAAGGTATCAACTAACATATTACTTTCCCACATCCTTTACATTCTTCTTCTTTTTTTTTTTCTTTTGAGACAGGATTTCATTCTGTCACCCAGGCTGGATTGCCATGGCACGATCATAACTCACTGCAACCTGGAACTCCTAGGCTCAGGCAATCCTTCTGCCTCAGCCTCTGTGGCATGAGCCGCCACACCCAGCTATTTTTTAAAAATTTTTTAGTAGAGACGCTATGTTGCCAGGCTGGTCTAGAACCCCTGGGCTCAAGGGATCCTCCTGCCTTGGCCTCCCAAAGTGTACACTCTTGTTTTTACCCCATGACACTTTCCCATTTGGGCCAGTAGACATGAAGCAACCCATTATTCTAGAGAGAAATCCTTACAGCAGAACAAGAGAACCAAAGAGCCCAACTTTTGGCTTTCTAGTTTCAAAACTCAAGACCCTTGATAAGTAATTATAGGTTTGCCAGAATGCGCTGAGCCAGGTGTACCTCCCTCCACTCCTTCCCAGACACAGAAAGAATCTCCAAGGCAAGGGGCCATAAGGAGCAAGAGTGAAGAGCATCAGTGCCACGGGCCTCTACGTATGAGCCTTACCCGTGGACAGAGACTGCGAATGAGAGCAACAGAACTCCCAGATAGGTCTGTGGGTCCTGTGCTGGGGAACAGGCAGCTGGCAGCTCCGAAAATGCCATGCAGTATGATGGCAGCAGATGCGAGCCTGGACTAGGTGGCTGGGGCTCAGGCAGAAACACAGACACATCAGCAGGCATCAGGGTGGAGGGAAGGCAGTGCCTGGGGACAAGATGAGAAGACTGATAGCCCGTGGATATCTGGAATGGTCACTGAGGATAGTCACACGCCTCTTACTTCTTTGAATCCATGTGAACTCCTCATAAATGAAATGCAACCCCAGTGAGGAGGACTAATAATACTTTGTTTTTTAATAGACTTTATCTTTTAGAGCACTTTTGGGTTCACAGCTATATTGAGTTCTCATATGCCCCCTGTCCACCTCCCACTAAGCACAGCCTCCCGCATATCAACATCCTACACCAGAGTGGTACATTAGTTGTCATCGGTGGACCTACACGGACACATCATTATCACCCAAAGTCCACAGTTGACAGTGGAGTTCACTCTTGGTGTTGTATAGTCTATGGGTTTGGGCAACCGTATAATGACATGCATCTACCATTGCAGTGTCATACAGTGTTTTCACTGTGCTAAAATCATGTGGGCTGCATCTATTCATCCCTCCTTCCCCCAAACCCTTGGTCACCACTAATGTTTTTAACTGTCCCTACAGTTTTGCCTTTTCCAGAATGTTGTACAGTTGGAACTATACAGTATGTAGCCTTTTCAGTTTGGCTTCTTCAGTTAATAATATGTAGAGCAAACTCTATATCCCTCTGTAGCTTGAAAGCTCATTTCTTTTTAATGCTGAATAATAGCCCATTATCTGGATGTGCCAGTTTGTTTATCCATTCATCTACAGGAGTATTAAGACTTAACTGAAAAAAACTCCTAATTGACTGAGTTTTCCTGGCATTAACTACATGAAGTTTCTCCCATCAGGCAGAAGTGGGGCATGTGAGACAAACCAATTTGTAAGATGATAAAGAAATTCTATTTCTTGCAAGTTTGTGACATGAAAATGCATTGTTGCTACACAATGAAAAAATCATGTAAGGATATTTGTACATCTGATACATGGTGGTCAATAGTTAATGTTACTAGACCCTTGAGTGGGAAACATTCAGCTGCAAAGGGGCTCATCTTTTCTTTGGTTTCCCTCTTGCAGTTTGTCTGCTATGGCTGAATCCAGACCCAGGCTACAGTAAGCTTTGACATGTTGGTTGTAGGGCCCATTGAAACATTGTTCATATCTGACAACCATTCCCTGCCATCAAATGTCCTCTGTTACTGGCTTGGCATTATTAGAATGTTGCTTCCTACAGACCATCCATGAAAAAATAGAAGGCTAAGAACATTCATTCATTCATCCACTTTCAGATATACACACACATCTTGGTATGCCTGTGTGCCTGTCTATGTGTTTACATCTATTTGACTCTGTATATGTCTGTGTGTATTCTTATTTTATGCACCCATTAGGTGGACAAGACATAATACCTGCCTGCAGTCCCATGGGGGACACAGGTGAGTACACAGCCCACTTCAATAGAGTAAAATACTTGTTAGAAGATGTGTGGTGTGGAAACATCCACCCAGAGGGAGAACTGTGAGGGTCAGTTTTACGTGTCAACTGAGCAAGGCTACAGTCCCCAGGTATGTAATCAAACACTAATCTAGGTGTTGCTGTGAAGGTGTTTTATAGATGAGGTTAACATCCTCAATCGGTTAACTTTAAGCAAAGGAGTCACCCTTGATAATGTGAGTAGGGGTTATCCACCCAGTTGAAGGCTTTCAGAGCAAAAACGGAGGTTTCCCAGGTAAGAAGAAATTCCACCTCGACACTTAAGCATCACCTCCTGTCTGAGTTTACAGCCTGCCCTACAGATTCAGAATTATTAGCACCCTCCTTCCGCAGTTACGGATTTTGAACTATCAGCCTCACGATTAATTCCTTAAAATAAGTTTCCATCCATCCATCCATCCATCCATCCATCCATCCATCCATCCATGCATCCATCCAATTGGTCCTGTTTCTCTGACTGATACAAGAATCTAACCTGTTCTTATGAGGTCAAGGAAGTCTTCCAGGGTTTTGATTCTTAAGTAGGAGGCACAGGGTGGGAAAGAATAAAAATAAGTAGACAGATATAAAATGTATTGAGGTAGAAAGGATGTGATTTGGCAATTGAAACTAGGAATAAGACAACAGATAGGAAGGAATCTAATATAAAGCCCTTTTTGCTGGCTTAGGAAGCTGAGTACATGACAATGTCATTCGCTGGAGAGGGAACACAGAAAGAGTGGCAGGCATGAGGGTCACAAGGAAATAAGTTTCCTACATGCTGAATTTGAGGGGCTTCTGGGACTTCCAGGTAGTGATGTTCAGAGCTCCATTAGGAGAGTCAAAAGTTCCAGAGACAGAATTCTGGGTTAAGAGGCAGCAGCTCAAGGATCAACTGAAGCGCTGGGAGGAGGTGAGATTGCCATGAAGATGGAGAAGCAGAGAGGGCCAAGAGCAGTGCCTGAAAAACACTAACATTTAAGGGGCCAGAGGCAGTGACTGTAGAGGTGACAGACAGAGATAAGGTGGCACAGAAGCTAGGGGAAGACGCTGCTCCCAACAGGAAGAAGATGTAGCAATGAGAGGGTCACTGAGCCATCTCACCGAAGCAGGGGGAGTGGATGCAAACACCAAGGAGGGACTCACAGGTCTACTGAAAATGCTTTAGGATCATCCAAAGTCATTGACGTTAGTTAAGTAAGTAGTGGAACAGGATGTGATTTGCTCTGGGATGATGTAGAAGTCACATATTTTAAGAAAGAAGGAACTTTGCCATCCTCTCACGCAAGTGACCATGCCCCCTCCACCCTCTGGTGGGGTAAACCAGAGGCAAGGGAGTCGAGGGCAGCAAAAGAGAAGAGAAGAAAGGAAGGGAAGTATGAGTGTAGACAACACTTTTGGATTTTGTCTGAGGAGAGGGGAGAGAACACATGTGCTTTAGGGGGAAGAGGCCAAGGGAGATTTGTGTAAGACAGACTCAAGCGTGTATAAAGGCTCATGGGAAGGAGCCTGCAGAAAGGGTGGACTCGAACATGCAAATGGAAAGGGTGACAAGTGGATTTGTGAGGCTAGAAGAGCTGGGAGTAGAAATTGACCCAACAGAGTCAATCCTGTTAGAGTACTCCATGTGACAAGGACAGACCTGCAGGAAGGAGTATTGGGCCATGTGGTGGCATCCCGTGGAGTGAGAGAACTGGTAGTTGTGTGGTATTCTGTTTTGTTTGTACTACAAAAGCCTCAAGGACCATGATGCCACGGACAAACTCTGCCAACACCATCAACCTGCTGTCCCTGCTAGGTGCTAGAAAAATTATCACCCAGTAGAAGGGCAGGAGGCAGAGAAGCTTACTTGAAAACAACTTAATATATACATACCCCAACAAGAACAGCTGTGTATGTGTGTCTTTTTTTTTTTTTTTTTTTTCGAGACAGGCTCTCACTGTGTCACCCTGGCTGGAGTGCAGTGGGGTGTTCTCAGCTCACTGAAACCTCCACCTCCAGGACCCAAGTCATCCCCTCACCTCAACCTCCCAAGTAGCTGGGACTACAGAAGTATGCCACTATGCCCAGGTAATTTCTGTATTTTTTTGGTAGAGATGGAGTTTCACCACGATGCCCAGGCTGGTCTCAAACTCCCGGGCTAAAGAGATCTGCCTGCTGCCGCATCCCAAAGTGCGGGCGTTACAGGCATGAGCCACTGCACCCAGCCTTGTGTGTGTGTTCTCAAGCCAGCATCAAAATAAGCAGCCCAGGGTCAGAAAGCTGACTGTAGCAATTAGTAAAATACAAGCGATTTCTGGAAAGGAGCAGGGGGCATGTATTGCTTATAGAAAATGGACAGAGGGAACAGCCCTAGACAACACCTCCACAGACACTGAACAGTGCCAAGCAGCACTGGCAACCCTGAGGAGCAGCAACAGAGCAGGGCCAGGTCTTCGGACAGAGAACTCAGCCAGCCTGCTCCCGCAGCAGACCCAGTTCTATCAGGCTGAGTTGATCATTTCATCAAGGTGACTTGATCTTATTTTTTTAAAAAATCAGTCTACCATAATCAGCAATCCAGAAGGTGTGAGAAGCCGCCTGCCCCCAGGTCCCACAGGCTCAGCGTGGGTTGGTAAGGGGCATCAGAGGGCCTAAAGAGCCTACACTTCATCTGGAAAGGATAGGAGGGTCCTACATTTTTAAAAGGTCAGCCAGGGAGAGTCTAAGAAATCCCATAAGCTGGGGAATGATTACTAACCAGCCCAGAGTACTTCCAGAAAGGAAGCTGTCAAGACACTTTGGAACTGGCTGCTGGGGAGCAAGTGACCCCCTCTCCATGAGACTCCAGGAGCACCTGCCAGCCTGTGTGTCCGTCTCTCTGTCCCTCAATATCATCCACATAGTTTCACATCAACAATCCACGTGAATTACCGTCTCATGGGTCTCAGTCTTCTTTCCATTTTTCTACCCATGTTTAAACTTCCCCAGTTACACCTTTTAGAATTCTATGATAAAATACAATTTTATTTCTCACAGTATCTTTGGAAATGTTTTTCTTTGATCTTTTCCTCTACATAGGTGCCTGGTGAGAGTCACACACTACAAAGATTTCCTGGAGGAGGCACAGGTATGGCTGATTCTTAAAAGTAGATTACATTTCCAGAACCTGTTTCCATATGAGTTCTTTCCTGAAACCGATTAGCCTGAGATTGCTCGTTCAGTTCTCCTTTCCTCTTCCCCTTCCAAATCTTGGAGCTCGCTGACCAGTGTAGTAAAGCCTTGGGGGAGACGTAGGGCTAGCGGTACAGAGTCCCTGCTGTGCAAGATGAACGAGTTCTGAAGGTCTAGCACACAGCATGTTGACTATGGTTAACAACACCGAGGTGATGGATATGTTACTTGATTGTACTGGATATTTTACAATGTATACATACACCAAATCATCAACTTGTATACCTTAAACATATACAATTAGTTGCCAACTATACTTCAATAAAGCTGGAGGAAAAAGCTCCTTGGGTTGCCAAATACAAGGAGTAATTTGAGAATGCATTCCTGAGAAAGAGCCTTGAAGAGCAAAGCACAGAACACTTTAAAAAAAAAAAAAGGCCGGGCGCGGTGGCTCAAGCCTGTAATCCCAGCACTTTGGGAGGCTGAGACGGGCAGATCACGAGGTCAGGAAATCGAGACCAGCCTGGCTAACACGGTGAAACCCCGTCTCTACTAAAAAAAACACAAAAAGCTAGCTGGGCAAGGTGGCAGGCGCCTGTAGTCCCACCTACTTGGGAAGCTGACGCAGGAGAATGGTATAAACCTGGGAGGCGGAGCTTGCAGTGAGCTGAGATCCGGCCACTGCACTCCAGCCTGGGCAACAGAGCGAGACTCCATCTCAAAAAAAAAAAAAGAAAAAAAATAGAGATAGGATGGAATAAGGGGTGGGGAGGGATCTTATTTCTACCAGGTGACAAACTCCCTGCAAAGTCCTTGCCTTTTCTATCTACATATCTTAGGAATTTAAATTCAGAAGCAAGATGATTATTTGAAAAGACATGTTAACACATTTACTTAAATTTTAAAAACAAAGTCACCCCTTCTGATTTGCTTCATCATAATGACTGGTTTTGCTGCCATTTGTTTTACAATGATGAACATTTTCCAAGTATGGAGAAAAGTCCATAACTTTGACTCTTTGATGATAATACACTTAAAGCATATATACAGTGTTACAATTCATAGGATATTATGCCTTTTAAAACTATCCAAGTTTATTTTTAAAATTCTTTAGTTCTTGGCATAAAAACATATGAAGGGGTTCACCATTGTTGAGCCTAGACACAGAAGACAGTATTTGAAGGCAGCCAGTCATTTTCCCCATTGTATACCAGCACACAATAGCATACACTGTTTTTCTTAAGTTACTGATGGTACACACAGTTTGACTGGAAAGACTGAAGTAGGATCCCCAGTTCTTTCCATATTGGATGCTTATGATGACCCCTGGTTTGAGCTACAGCCTTAACATGTGTTCTATCACTAATGCCCTCAAATAATTACTACACAGACTTTGGCCAAGAACTCTTACAGGTGGAAAGGTAATGGATTGAGCCCCTGGCAAGGTGTTTCCAAGGACTCCATCTTCTTTCAGTGATTTGAGAAATATATTCTAGAGTTGAGCAAAGACTGCCCATACCTGAGAGTCTCAACGATTCTTATAAGTAAACATTCATCATCAGTTTCTAGTATCTCTAAAGGGTCACGTTTATTACATGTGGTGTGAAATTATACTTAAAGTTATATCAGGCTGGGTTGATCATTTTACCAAAACGACTTGCTTTTCTTTAAAAGAAAAAAATCAATCTACCATAGCCAGCAATCCAGAAGGTGAAAAAATCATGCCAAAATAAATGTGAACCCACCAATCAGCAAAAAGGAAGGATGGCTCTAGAAAGAAAGTGCCAAGATCAAGTGAGTTTTTGTGCAAGAAATCTTGTTATTAATATAATGAAAGCCGCAAACATTCCATAGGAGTTGAGAGGCAGGAATTCAGAGAAGTTATACCAGGGTCTAGTATTTACTAAATTGAGAATCTTCATTCCAACCTAACATGCAAATATGCTAGAGCTGAATGAGAACATGACCCTTTCAGACAGAGCAGCCACGGCTAAGAAAAAGTGGCCAAGTAGCACACCACACAAAGCAAATGGCACCTTGGTTTGCTAACAGAATTGCGAGCAAATAGATCCCTGCTCTAAGTGAGGAGTCTAACAGATTCCTCTTAGAGCTTTTTTTGCAGCCTGCAACAATTCATCTGTCAAAAAAGTACATGAATGGGAAAAATCCAGTGTCCGAGCCAAGGACTGTGTTGCAACTGTCTAAGATTTTTGAGAGCTGGCCAAACACGCCTTAAAGGATTGTTTTCACTCTCTTGGCTTTGCAGCACCTCATCCCTAAATACTTGATAACTGTTTTAGAGGTGTAGCTCCTTTTCAGACACTGACTCACTCAGGCGCTTCCAGAGAAATTCATGCACATTTTTCAGTGCAGATGGTGTATCTGCATATGTACAACTGGCCAGAAGACAAATCAACACATTTTCCTAGGAGCCGATCAACACTTAGTTATTCAAGGAATGATCTCCCAAACTCTATTTCTGTTCCCTCCCTGATATTAGCCTCTTTGACTGGACTTTCACTTCTTCCTAGTATCTTTATCAGAGGATTATTGGAAAAGAAACAAAAGGAGGCTGAACTGAAACGCGTCACTTCAGTTTGGAGAAAAGGCAGCTCTGGGGAAAAGGATCATGAGAAAGAAGGATGTGAAAATCACTACCAGGATTTGGGGAGCGTCTGTGGATCTTAATTATTCCTGCTCTTCCTACCTCTGAAGGTCAAAGATATTATTGACAGCTGGCTGCTGGGGAAGTTTGAAATGGGACAAATTTGTCAAATTGCTGTGCCCTCAGGGAAACCTCCCTGCTTTGACCCTGGATTGAATCACCTGCATGGGACTTTTCTACCTGATGCTCCGAGTGAGACTCATACATTATAAGTCAAGTTTTTCCTTCTGCTTTCTGTGTATTCTCATGAAATGCTAGGGAGGGCTTGCTTGTCACTGGGGGCTGTCTGTTCTAGGCTGATTGAATCTACCGTTCTGATCCACCTACACAATATTACTTCTAACTCACAGAACAGCAACCTGCTAAATCGACGGCCTGCCTATAGTAACAGGTGTTGGTTGGGAGAATGTCATGGCATAGAATGCAAGGACTTTTACTAAGGAAGCATTGCCAAGGATGTGAGCTGAAAGGTTTCCAGAGGGATTTTATTTAAAAAAAAAAAAAAAAAAAAATCGACTAAAGAAGGGAAAAGCAGCTGTTTGGAAATAAACTGTAAAACATCTGTAGCACACGACCAGAATTCTCTAAGTGTGAGTATGAGGTTTTAAAGGGACCTCACCTTTCACAAACAACATTCCAAGCACAGAGCATATGCCACAGGCAATCAGTCCTCTCCAGTGTTCCCAGTAGTGGGGAGAAGAGGTGTGGTGTGCCCAGATGTGCCATCATGATGGGACATCCAGCTTTTCTGGAAGCCACTGAGCACAACTGTCCTTCACCACAGCAAGTCACAAAGAAGGAAAAAAAATCCAGAGAAAACTTTGCCATCAGGCAATCTTTCCTTATTGCAGATGCAGCTTAGAGACCAAAGACGCGTGTACCTGCTCTCCCTCTACTAGGAGGCCGGGGCTTCTGCCTCCTGCATTTTCAGGACTCTTTAGGGGCACATTCGTTAATAAAAGGGCAAAGAAACATTCTGCATAGTTTCTCTGGCTTCATTTGCATCACTGCAATAGAATTCAGAGATTTTTTTTTTTTAAATAAAGGTTCAAGGGTCTAAGTAGCTCAATTTATTTTTCAGTAACTAAGTTACCAGAAACTTGTAGCATGGCTGTATTTATTTTCTGAGGGAGGCTCCAAGTTGGCAAAAGGGTCCTCGGAAGGACATATTTCTTCACGTTCTCTTGATCTCAGTGTGTGGAGATTCGCTTAACAGCTGTTTTATGTACAAGTGTTTTTTCAGCCATGTCCTCCCCCTCCATAAACAGACTCCTTTTTTTTTTTAAGGCAAAAGAAGTCTGCAAGACACAACAAAATACTAAGCTGCTCCTCACTCTCCTTCCAGCAGCAGACATGGGAAGAGTCTAAAATCATCATGTTGCACGACCTCCATTTATTCCTTTAATAGCTTCAGACCAAATTGTAGTTGAAAACAAAAGTGCCTCCTTCTCCTACTGTGTCAGTGAAGGATGCCTTTCCCAGTTTCTCATCACTCAGAATGACAGGCTTGACATTAAATCCTATAATATAACAAAACTAATAAAACACAACTAATCTTACTGTGTCTGACAATTCTGAGTTTCTAACACCAAATAACTCTTCTGATTTACAAAGGAAGCTACAAACAAGCACTCAGTTATGACACATGAAAAGAAATTAAGAGAAACAAGCAAATTAGCCACCACATTCCCAGCTGTATTGATTAATTACAGCAATAATTCCTTGCATTTTTAAACATCATCTATTTGAAGAACACCCAACTTAGTAGACCTGCTATCTTCTTTACTTCTTATGACACTAGTGGGTAGAAGACAAGTACCAGTCACTTTTTATAAAGTGCTAAAAGCAGACCACCATAAAAGCTATCTGGTGTACTTCCACACACCTTCAACCTTGAGGGGCCCCCTGCCTCTAGCTACCTGGAACAGGTGCTTGGGGCTGGGAGATCAGAATTCATCTAAACTTTCTTATCTCCATGACTACACTTCTCGGTTTGCAAGCATTGGTTACCCTTTGCTACATGGGAAAAGTTCTAGGGGCTTCCCCTTCCTGGAGTGAAAAGTGCACCTCAAACTGTAATAAACACCAAACCTCCTTTCACTTCCTCAACATAAATTCCGCAGCTCCAGCAAGGAGGAGGTGACTGTGTAATCCCAAGATAGAAAGCTGCCAAGCTCCATGGGGACAACTGGTCCCTCCTTACCTCAGCTGCTCCTATTAGCTGTAGGTTAGCATCCTACTGAGAAAACAGACCACTTCAAAGTATGGTCCAAGATCAACTTACTACACACTTCCTTCTCTTTTGTGTTTGATCTTCCCCCTTGCTCATATAAAACATTGTCATTTAAAGTTCAAAGGAGTTTGCAAGAAAAAGTGAATTTTGCCAAATGTGTTATTTTTTTTTTTAAAGCAACTCTGGAAAATATATCTGAATTGAGACATGAATTTTTAAAAAATTTATCCTGGCATAGAGAAGCTTTATTTTGCAATAACACTTGTGATAACACTCTGAACACTTTATTATCACATGATCCGAACACACACTCAGACACATACACACATTCAGACGCACACACAGACCCATCGAGCACTTTGAAAAGACAGTCAATTCATTTGGAAAGAACTGGCACTAACGATGACTTTCATACTTTCATATTCCTTAAAAATAGATAGGATGGACTTAGATAATAAGCAGGGTGGAGGTACAAGAAGTTAAGTCATAAATCTAATGATGAAATGTAAAAAAATGTCAACAAGCACAAAAGGAAACTGGGAGGAAGGAAAGACTATTTTTGGTTCCTATGTGAAATACAGAGTAAGCAGGCTAGAAATAAATGCATCTAACACTTCTATATAATATACAAGATGATTTAAGCAAATTGCTAATGTTTAGATCCATTTAGATTATTTTAAAAATTGAACTTAAGACATTCATACAGCCAACAGACACATGAAAAAATGCTCATCATCACTCGCCATCAGAGAAATGCAAATCAAAACCACAATGAGATACTATCTCACACCAGTTAGAATGGCAATCATTAAAAGTCAGGAAACAACAGGTGCTGGAGAGGATGTGGAGAAATAGGAACACTTTTACACTGTTGGTGGGATTGTAAACTAGTTCAACCATTGTGGAAAACAGTATGGCGATTTCTAGTTCTAGATCTCAAGACTAGAAATACCATATGACCCAGTGATCCCATTACTGGGTATATACCCAAAGGATTATAAATCATGCTGCTATAAAGACACATGCACACGTATGTTTATTGCGGCACTATTCACAATAGCAAAGACTTGGAATCAACCCAAATGTCCA
>NW_016806990.1:2265852-2269890 GCF_001698545.2 Rhinopithecus bieti | reverse complement strand
TGACCCAGCCATCCCATTACTGGGTATATACCCAAAGGATTATAAATCATGCTGCTATAAAGACACATGCACACGTATGTTTATTGTGGCACTATTCACAATAGCAAAGACTTGGAATCAACCCAAATGTCCATTAGTGACAGACTGGATTAAGAAAATGTGGCACATATACACCATGGAATACTATGCAGCCATAAAAAAAGGATGAGTTCGTGTCCTTTGTAGGGACATGGATGCAGCTGGAAACCATCATTCTCAGAAAACTATCACAAGAACAGAAAACCAAACACCGCATGTTCTCACTCATAGGTGGGAACTGAACAATGAGATCACTTGGACACGGAAAGGGGAACATCACACACCAGGGCCTATTGTGGGGAGGGGGGAAGAGGGAGGGATTGCACTGGGAGTTATACCTGATGTAAATGACAAGTTCATGGGTGCTGATGAGTTGATGGGTACAGCACACCAACATGGCACATATATACATACGTAACAAACCTGCACGTTGTGCACATGTACCCTAGAACTTAAAGTATAATAATTTTTAAAAATTGAACTTAAAAGATTAACAAAATAGAAATAGAAAGCATGTTGGGGAAATCAGCCATGGCTTTAGCCTCATTCCCAAATACACATCTTCTTATCCACAAGGATGAAACTCTGTAGGACTCATCCTGAGGGCTCATGTGTGGCATTCGGAAGGCAACAGTGACCAGAATTCCACAAGGCCTGCAAGATGTTTTGAATGAGGGAATATTTAATGTCATTTGTTAGGAGACAGAAACCAAATAATAAAGGACAAGGACCATGCTCATTTCAGGAAGAAGAGGTGAACTCCCTCTGCTGACTATTTGGAATGGACTGAATGAGGAGGTCTCCCCAGTCAGAAGGAGTATTGAGGTCATCAGGCCTCAGAAAACAATATGTACATAATCTCAGGCTGTGAACAAGAGAAAGGAGGGGGAAAACATGACAGTCAATCTTAACAATTTTTGCAATGCCTCTTATTTGCAGACCATTGGATTTATGTTATTGCACCCTTGCACCTTGATTTATCATACGTATCTAATAGTTTTTATGAATTGTTTTGAGTTGTAAACTCCTATACCCTTTATTAAAAGGGACCTAATTAAATGAAATAGAAACCATGTTTCTATATAAAGAAAATAAGTGGCAAAGAGGAATAAAAAATAATTAAGACTTTTCAGATCCAGAAAGATGGAACCTTAGAAAGGACCCAGTAAAAATACACAGCGTCATAGAGGACAGGAACAGCAACTTCTCTGGATGGCATGGCATCTCATTTCATTTTCACAACAGTCTTATGAAGAAGATAGTTCCATTTTACATTTTCAATCATCCATTCTCTCTCCTGGAGAGTGAGCTCCTCTGTCTCCACTGGATCCTTCCCAGAGAATATTTACATACACTCAGATCTCTCCTTCTCTAATCGTACAAATGCCACAAATGCTTCTTTGCTGTGCATCCTCTCCAGTGCAGACCTTTTCTCTCTCCTCCCCTTTACAGCCAGATTTCCTAAAAGCTGTCTTGACCCTATGTCTGCATTTCCCTATCTCTTATTTTTACTCTGACCCATTCCTATTTGACTCTTGCCTAGATCTCTCTATCAAATGGATCTCGATGGTCAGTGACTGCCATGTTGCAAAGTTCAATGGCCAAGTTAAAGTTCTCATATTTTAGGATCTCATTTACCGAGATCTCAGCGGCAGTATTTTAAACTGTTAATTGCCTTTCCTCTTGACATGGCCTTTCTCAGAACTCCTCGTTTTCCTCTTACCTCCCTGGCTACTCCCTTTCAGTTTCTTCTGAAAACTCAGTCCTGGGATGTCTCATCTACTCTATACTCCTTTCCTGGGCAAGTTCATCTATGCCCACTGCTTCAGTTACTTTGGGTTTTTTTCTTTTTCTTTTTTTTTTTTTTTGAGATGGAATCTTGTTCTGTCACCCAGGCTAGAGTACAGTGGCGCAATCTTAGCTCACTACAACCTCTGCCTCCTGGTTCAAGCGATTCTCCTGCCTCAGCCTCCCAGGTAGCTGGGACTACCGGCATGTGCCACCTCACCTGGCGTGTTTTGTATTGCTAGTAAAGACAGAGTTTCACCAAGTTGACCAGGCTGATCTCAAACTTCTAACCTCAGGTAATCTGCCCGCCTCAGCCTTCCAAAGTGCTGGTATTACAGGCGTGTGCCACCGTGCCTGGCCTGCTTCAGTTACTTTGTACATACACAGCACCAAGTCCTATCCCTACCCCACCTCTCTTTCAACCTCCAGAACTCTATCAACCAAAGCGTACTCAACAATCCCACTCTGATGTCTCAAAAACACCTCAAACTCAACACAAGCATGCCCCAATTACGATCTCCCTCCACCAACCTGTGGGGGCCTTCCTAGATCTAGTTCTCTATTTCAATGAAGAAGGTGCCTTCCTTCTAGGTTGGCAAGCTGGAAGCCTGTGCATCTTGCCTCCCTCTGGCACTCCTTCACATCTTATCCATCACCATGTCTTGTTGGCAGTTTGCCCCCTGAACCTCTCTCAAGTTCATCTGCTTCTCTCCACCTCCTCTGCCATTCAAGCCACCACCATTTCTCAACCCAGCTACTAAAAAGCTTCCTAAATGGGCCCCCTGTCCACTCCATCCCTTCCAAGTGTGACCAAGGCAGCTCCTACCATCCTCACTACAGTTGCTTAAAACACTTTCATGACTACTCACAGCTCTTGGAAAGAAGGTGGAGACCCTGAACATGGCCTGAAAGACCTCGCACTTCCCACCCATCTTTTCAGTTCTCCAAGAGTTTCATATTCCCCCACTGACATGGGGCCTCTGACCAAGTGCCATTTGTTCCAGGAAACCTTCCCAGACCTCTCAGTCTTCCTTAATGGCTTTTGCTCATTCAGGGAACTTCACTCAGTTTGTCATTATACTCAGTACTATGATTACTTGATTGATAACCATGTCTGTTTTTTATTTAACTGTATCACTGGGCATAGTTCCTGACACTCAATAGGCACTCAGTGAACACTGGGATGAATGAATGAATGAATGAATGGAGAGACTCAGTTAAATAATGTGGTGAGGCGGTGGGTGACAGAGTACAATCCAAAGCCAGATCTAACAAATGCTAAAGGCCATACTCTTTGCTGTAAACCACACTGCCTCCCACAGTCAGGCCTGCTGTGTGCTTATTAAGGCTGAATCTGCACAAATACAGCAAAAACAGACAAGCTCACTAAGCCTCAGCCCACATCCCCAAGGAGCACACCTTGAAGCTGACAGAGACAGTGGCATGGTACATGTGAAGGAGCATGGGTTTTGCCATTTACTGGCCACGTGAACTTTAGCACATTACTCAATCTTTCTGTGCCTCAGCTTCCTCATCTGTAAAGTGGTAATAAAAGTAATGATACTACTTATTTTGCATACATTTGGTGAGGATTAAGCAGAATGTAAACAGTTTCTTGACTACTGAATACTAAATATTCGATAAGAGGGGACAAGAAGTAACCATGGACATAGCTTTAATGACAGTGTTAGGGCAAATAAAAGACAGTGACACGATGCACTGTACTGTTCGGACTAGGAAGTTGTTAAGAGGTACAGATTGAAAAAAGAGTTGTTGGCCAGGTGTGGTGGCTCACGCCTGTAATCCCAGCATTTTGGGAGGCCAAGGCAGGAGGATTGCTTGAGCTCAGAAGTTTGAGACCAGCCTGGGCAACATGTTGAAACCCCATCCCTACAAAAAATACAAAAATTAGCCAGGTGTGGTGGGGGGTGCCTGTAATCCCAGCTAGTTGGGAGGCTGAGCGGCGAGGACAGCTTGAGCCCTGGAGATCCAGTCTGGGCAACAGAGTGAGACTGTCTCAAAATAATAATGATATATAATAATAATAAACAATAAAATAAAAGTAGAATTATCTATGTCACATTTAACAAATATATATTGATCCCTTACTGAGTTAGAAGCTGTCTGGGGGACATTAAAAAAAAGTATATTAAGTCAAGGATTAAAAGAAAC
>NW_016806990.1:2228375-2265402 GCF_001698545.2 Rhinopithecus bieti | reverse complement strand
TTTTTTTGAGAAGGGATTTCACTCTTGTTGCCCAGGCTGGAGTGCAATGGCGTGATCTCGGCTCACTACAACCTCCGCCTCCCGGGTTCAATCAATTCTTATGCCCCAGCCTTCCGAGTAACTGGGATTACAGGGGCAAGCCACCACATCCGGCAAATTTTTTGTATTTTTAGTAGAGACAGGGTTTCACCATATTGGCCAGGCTGGTCTTGAACTCCTGACCTCAGGCAATACACCCGCCTTGGCTTTCCAAAGTTCTGGGATTACATGCATGAGCCACCGTGCCCGGCCTCCCTCGCTCTTTTAAAAGAATTAGAAGTGCCACTGTGGTGGGTGAACAGTCTAACACCCACTAGGAGATGCAGAATTAAACTGGTCACAGAAACACAACACAAATGCAAGAACATTTATTCCTGCTTCCCTAGAATAAGCCTGGACAAATGATCACTACAGTGAAGTGAAGGAAGCACAGAAATAAATGAGTGTGTGTGCTAGGTAGAGCCTACTTAACTCAAACACATGCTCAACCACACAGCCCATGAAGTAAGGTAGAGTGAGGTGAACCAGAGCTGTAAATTGGTTTCCCAAAGGTGGCCTGTGGTTTCAGGGAAGAAAGCCCATACACACCCAAACACACTCGCCAGACACCACAAAAAGACATAGCAAGCCCCAAGGAGGTACCAGGAAAAGGCTCTTTCTCATCAATACCTTCCTGACCTCGGATGGCATCTCTTTGCTATTTGAGGACCCCTCTCCCTCTTCACTGGTTTTCTTGTCTCTAAAATAAAGATAATGGCCTCATGAGAGCTCAGTACAGATGAAATGAAATAGTGCACCTGAAAACACTTGGGCAAAGGGAACATTCTATGTAAGAGTAATGGCATTTTATTATCGTTCTTAGTAAGTGCATTATTGGCTGGGCGCAGTGGCTCACGCCTGTAATCCCAGCACTTTGGGAGACCGAGGAGGGCAGATCACGTGAGGCCAGGAGTTCGAGACCAACCTAGCCAGTGTGGTCAAACTCCATCTCTACCAAAAATATAAAAATTAGCCAGGCATGCTGGTGGGCGCCTGTAATCCCAGCTACTCAGGAGGCTGAGGTAGGAGAATCACTTGAACCTGGGAGGCAGTGGATGCAGTGAGCCAAGATCACGCCACTGCACTCCAGCCTGGGCGGTATAGACAGAGTGAGACTCCATCTCAATAAATAAAAATTTAAAAAAAATAAGTACACTATTTACAAATTAAAGTCTTACTAGAGCTTAAATCCACCCAGGTGTAGAGTGGAGGTAATAACTTGAGCATCCCCCAGAGGGCACCATGGTTGCCTGGCACTGGGGACACTTCAATCAAGTATTGGATTTCTTGGGCACTCACCACAAATATTTGCTGGGCTATAGCCTGGGCCACAGGGCAAGAATGGGTCCTCCTACTCGGCTCCTTAGGGAGACCCTCAGGATCCAGAGCTGAGTCTGGAAACACTGCTTCCCGAAAGGCACAGTTGTATGGCACACCTAATGCAACACTAAAATCACAGTATTTGAGTGCCTACCTGTTTGAGACAGTGGACTATGAGCTTGGAGAAAAAGAAGTTGCACAGCACCTGTCCTCAGTGTATAATCTTGTTGGAGAAATAAGATAGGAATACAGGAGAAAATAATCAGCGAGGCCAGAAGATGAGTAAACACCAAATGATGAAAAGAGGTAACAGAAATCATAGACGGTGCCCTCCTGGAACGGGAAGTATGAAGGCCAAATGGCAGAAAGGTGGAGTCTGGTGTCCAGACTCCATTCAAGTTCTGCCACTGACTCATTTAGCGACTTTGCAGAAGTCACTTCATACAAACTCCAGCAGAAACAGTGAATGGTGAAGACAAGATAATCCCAAACTCTTTTCTAAGTCTGAAACCCTAAAATTATGACACAGTTCCAATTTCTCCTTCAAGTTTACCCTGTGCCTCAGTTCATGAAACTTAAAAGTTTACCACCACAGAAACAATGTCTGAGAAGCTGGTCCCCACATGTGCTCAGTTACAAAGAGGCAGAATCCTCTTGTGACCACGGGATGGGATTTGGAGTCAGACACACGTGGACTCTGCCACTGCTGGTTGTGTGACTTTGGGCAAGGCACTGAACTTCTTTAAAGCCTCAGTCTCCTGATCTCTAAAATAGGAATAACAGCAACTACCTCAAGGATTGAGGAAATTCAATGAGAAAGCACTTTTAAAGAACAGAGTACGATGTTTGGAACAGAGTACACTCAATACATGTGAGCTGTAATATTTGTGTTTTAAAGTTCTGCACCCATACACACTTCTTTCTCCACAACGTGTATTTATCCTGTGTACTCCCACTGCTTTGAGAGGAGGGTGTCTAAAAGATATGTCACGCCTTTTATTACACACCTCTCCCTACAAAGTTTCCTACTGTGCTCTGATGGTCACCGACAGTCAGTAAACAGTAATTTAAAATAATTTCCAAATGGCACAGTCTCCCTCTCCAGGGAGATGCACTTCTGCCTGGGAGAATGTAACCAGACTTCTGAGCTAACAGGTAATGTTCCTTATATAAAAGTTATTAGCACTCATTTTGGGAAAGGGGGAAAAACAGAAGGGCAATGCCATCACTATTTAACATTCCTTAAGCCAAAGAAAACATGAACTAATGTATACAGTGGTGTCCCGGACGGGAGCTCTAAAGAGTGTTTGTCACTTGGGAGAGTCCCACTGCCGCCCAAGCCAGCAACCTCCGAGAAAGGTCACTCCCAAAGTGGTTCCAGCTCTAAATATAAAGGTGTGTTTGTGCAGAGGACTAATTTGGTAGTTCTGATGTGTTTACTGGGGTTTTATGCTTTACTTTCAGCTTTTTCTCCCCCACTTTTTAAACTAGTGATGCTGGAAAGATAGAGGTCTTCATTTGGTTTATGTGTTTATATTCACCTAAGGTCCTCTCCCACCTCCCTTCTCAAATCTGCAAACACCAGAAGTCTTCTAAGAAACATGGCACTTCCTTCTTACCCAACTGGCCTCCAGGGAGTTCAATTTCCTCTGTACCTGCGATTCTCCAGTCCCCATACTGGAGACAGAGAGGGGGCATTCCATTGACACAGATGCACTCTGAGGGAGCTTTAGAACACTTGGAAGAAAGCATTCATGTATTACTTGTATCATTTTTAAAACCACAGCACATAAAATTGCATCCAGTCCCCTCTCCCTTGCCTTGAAGGCTGCCTGTTTAAAGTATGTGCCTGAATGTGCACGTCTGGCAGCTGAAACACACATGAAGGCCACCTGGCACCACCAGGGCTAATCCAAGTGACTCAGCCAGCACCTCTGACCTCCTTCCCCTCACCACATGCACAGATCCAGAAGGCACCTGCCAGTTCCAAGGATGACCTTCTCAGGCGGAAGATATCTTTCCTGGATCATGGCATATGAACTCTACTTCCCCATGGGAGCCCTAAAGGCTGTGATTTAGAAGGCTTAGGAGGCATTCTCAGCTCTATACCACAAAGTTTCTCAGTATGTCCTCCCCATATTGTAGTAATGTAGGTGCGCTTGATCTTCAAAGAAAACATCTGGGTGTAGATAGTTGAGTTATAGCCACACTGAGCAGTATTTCTAAGAATCCAATTCTCACCCTACTACATGCCTTCTTTTATATCTTCTCCCCTTCTCTTCATTGCTATTATTGTTAAGGTAAACTGGGGTACAGACCTAAGTGGCTTCCAATATCAATAAAAATGTTAAAATATACTACCTGCCTGTGATCCCAGCTGGTTGGGGCACTGAGGTGGGAAAATTGCTTGAGCCCAGGAGTTCAAGGTTGCAGTGAACCATGATTGTACCACTGCACTCAAGCCTAGGTGATAGAGCAAGACCCTGTCTCTAAAATACATACACACATACACGCACACAAAAACACACACACAGTATTTGTACCTAATACTCTAATTTGACAACTACCAATAGTAAAGTTGGGGAATGACACATAGGAACAAGTTTTAGAGAAGCAGTGACTCCGAGGAAGTCACCCTAATGACTAGATGGTTGACACCATGAGGTTCTTCCTCCTGGAAGACAGGAAACGGGCACACGACTTGCCAACTAAATAAAGGTTTGTTGGGCACCATCATTTTTATTGGGGACCCACGAAAGAAGCTATACATCTAAGCCAGACAACTTTGCTTCATGTTACTGTTGATTCATCTTTTATTATATCAAAGTCTCTATAAAATCTCCTTTAAATGTTTCAGTCCAGGATCAGCTAGATAAAGCCCTCGGGCCAAAGTGAGAAAATGAGGGAAGGGAGGCGGTGGTGGAAGTTCTGAGCTCAATATCTGCATGTAAAACTTGGGCAACTATCTCGGTGACTAAATTCTTTAACTCAGCTCTAAATTCTGCTTCAACTTAGGTAACTGCCCCTAAGAAGTCAAACAGCTTCCAAGCATTGCAAAATTTACCTTCTATTCTCTCTCTTGCTTATAAAACAAACATCATCTAGTGTTTTAGTTAATTGCTTTAATTAAAGAAAAGCACAGAAAACGTACTTGAAGTGCTGTTTCATTCTAACGAGATCAGGTGCGTTCAGGGTGGTATGGACATAGATGAAGTGCTGTTTCATTCCAATGTAAGTAGAATGAGTGCAAAGTAAAGTTATTTGGAAAAAAATAGAATTTCTTCTTAAACGACAGAGAATGGGCCGGGCGCAGTGGCTCATGCCTGTAATCCCAGCACTTTGGGAGGCCAAGGCAGGCGATCACGAGGTCAGGAGATCGAGACCATCCTGGCGAACACGGTGAAACCTCATCTCTACTAAAAATACAAAAAAAAATTAGCTGGGCGTGGTGGCAGGTGCCTGTAGTCCCAGCTACTCGGGAGGTTGAGGCAGGAGAATGGCATGAACCTGGGAGGCGGTGGAGCTTGCAGTGAGCGGAGATCGCACCACTGCACTCCAGCCTGGGCGACAGAGCGAGACTCCGTCTCAAAAAAAAGAAAAGAAAAGAAAAGAAAAGACAGAGAATGGTATATTCTTTGCTACCCCAAATGTTTACTTTTGGAATCACAGAAAACAGATTATAAATACTGAACTAAGTCATTTGAGTTGATGAAGAACATTAGCAAATTTATCTCCAACAATCAAGAAGAACCTGACCCCAGATGTCAAGTAGATCAAGAAGTTTTTGACTTGGGAAGCGAGCAAGGGATAGGGTAACAGAATCAGAGAGCTGACCTTGCCACATTCCTACAACTGGGGACATGAACCTGGTCCCTTGATTACTTGACAACAGGCAGGCAGACACAGACTAATGAGCCCATCTTCCTCCTATTTTAATCACTAGGAGATAATGACAAACATTATTTTTACATTACAATAAACAGGGATGTATTACAGATAAAAATCAAAATCTGCTTGATGCTTTGAGAGCATGTGGGAGATCCCTTTTTAAATCCCAAGCTCGTGGTGAACACCATGGGTGTTCTGTATCTTTCCAGAATCAAAGTTTGGTCTCCACAGCCATTCAGGGCCACTTCAGCAGCTCTGTGACCCTCAACATTCACTACCAAGGTCATCATCCTTGGAGCAAGGGAGAGAGAACTTACATGTCCTAGAGATCTCCAGCTTAGCCTAAAGTCCACAATTTTGTTAACAGCTTGTGCCTTATCTCAAACATTCATGCTAATTTCCATCATATTCTTCCATATAGCTGCTATGGTTTGAAGGTGTCCCCCCAAAGTTCCCGTGTTGGAAACTGAATCCCCAGCGCAAAACTGTTGAGAGGTAGGACCTTTAAGAGGTGATAAGGTCACGAGGGATCTGCCCTCATGAATGGATTAATGCCATTGTTGTGGGAGTAGGTTAGTGAACTCAGGAGTAGATTCTTGATAAAAGAGTAAGTTCAGCTCCCTTCCTCTCTGTTTCTCCTTTGAGTGCTCTCTTGCCATTCCACCTTCTGCCATGAAATAATGCAACAAGAAGGCCCTCATCAGATGCCAAGCAGATGATGGTGCCATGCCCTTGAACATCCCAGCCTCCAGAATTGTAAGTCAAACAATTTTCTTTTCTTTATAATTGCCAAGCCTGTGGCATTCTGTTATAGCAACAAAAAGGGAACTAAGGCAATATGCATGTTTGTTTCAATAAGGAAAGAAAACTGAGGGTCCAAGAAAATGTAATGTGTTGATCTTTTTTTTTTTTGATGGAGTCTCACTCTGTCACCCAGGCTGGAGTGCAGTGGCACGATCTGGGCTTACCGCAACCTCCGCCTCTTGGGTTCAAGAGAGGCTTCAAGCTCTTTAGTAGCTGGGACTAAGGAATGTGCCACCACGCCTGGCTAATTTTTGTTTTGTTTTGTTTTGAAACAGAGTCTCCCTCTGCCACCCAGGATAGAGTGCAGTGGCACGATCTCAGCTCACTGCAACCTCTGCCTCCCAGGGGTTCAAGCAATTCTCCTGCCTCAGCCTTCTGAGTACCTGGGATTACAGGTGCCCAGCACCATGCCCAGCTACTTTTTGTATTTTTAGTAGAGACAGGGCTTCAATATGTTGGTCAGGATGGTTTCAAACTCCTGATCTCAAGTGATCCACCCTCCTCAGCCTCCCAGAGTGTTGGGATTACAGGCAAGCCACCATACCAGGGCTAATTTTTCTATTTTTGGTAGAGATGGGGTTTCGCTGTGTTGGCCAGGCTGGTCTCAAACTCCTGACCTCAGGTGATCCGCCTGCCTCAGCCTCCCAAAGTGCTAGAATTACAGGTGTGAGCCACCACGCCCTGCCAAATGTACTATGTTGATCCCTTATGCCTTAGGAACCTCCCAAGGATATGTTCCCATGTGGCAGCAGGTGGCAGGAACCCTAGACTGGGAGTTGGAAGATCTAGGGTCTATCTCAGTTCCTACTTCTAGCCAGCTGTGGACCTTAGGCCAGTCACTACCTCTTTGGACCTGATGAGCCCCCAAATCTCTACCACCTCCAGAGTAGTATAATTAGACTGACACATTCAATGCTTTTTTTTTTTTTTTTTTATACTTTAAGTTCTAGGGTACATGTGCATAACATGCAGGTTTGTTACATATGTATACTTGTGCCATGTTGGTGTGCTACACCCATCAACTCGTCAGCACCCATCAACTTGTCCTTTACATCAGGTATAACTCCCAATGCAATCCCTCCCCCTTCCCCCCTACTCCCCCATAATAGGCCCCGGTGTGTGATGTTCCCCTTCCCGAGTCCAAGCGATCTCATTGTTCAGTTCCCACCTATGAGTGAGAACATGCGGTTTGGTTTTCTGTTCTTGCGATAGTTTGCTGAGACATTCAATGCTTCTTAGTGTCCCTCTCTCCTGCCCAAATTCTGAGAGTAACTGGCACTTAACTTATTGCACATATTTTGCTCCTTCTCTCTAGTTTTTATAACCCTAGAGCTATTGTTATGGGAGAAGGTGAGGGGCAGACTCCCACCTTATGATGGGAGAGATGCAAAGGAAGGTGGAGATTTCAGGTTTTGCTGTTGCCATAAAGTCTTTCATCCAAAGAGTTCAAACCATTTAACGATATGGCTTCTAAGCTTTTCTAAAAGTCAAAACTTATTTCAAAGTAAAAGTTTAAAAAATAATAATAATAATGGAGGAAGGAGGAGAGGAGGGAAAGGGGAAGGGGAGATACTCACAGGAGCACCAATGCCCTGCTCGCTTTGCGATCCAAGCAGGGAGAACATTTCACCATGCAGCAGCATCTGTATTAGTCAGGGTTCAGTAGCAGATAAAACCCAACCTAGCAACTTGAAGCAAAATGAACCTTAATTCAGGCAATTAGGTGGCTATGAGATCAGAAGAAGGACTGAAAGGGCAGACTCTAGGCTGGTCCTCCAGTTATAATGCTTAGAACCACTCAGGAACTGGCCTGCCAAAGGAATTGTTACCTGTACCCTCTGGAAGGCACTCCCCAGCACTGGCCCCAGAACCACACAGGGCACAACCAGGGAAACAGGCAGCCACTGCTGGACCTATTGGCCCCAGAGCCTCAGTGGGCTTGCAAGATTAGCACCAACCAGTAAAAGCACCTGCCTCTCTCCGCCCCCAAGTTGGTTCCAACTTCAAATCTTCCACTAGTACATCTGATTGGGGAAATGCAAATCGAATCCAGAGCTGGGGCTGGCTGTGGCGGGGCATGGGGGATGGAGTTTTTAGCTTGCCACCTCTGCAGCACAGCAAGGCACACCAGGCCTACTGCACGTGCTGCCTCCAGCGACCAGAGAAAGTTCTGTCCACAAGGCAAACACCTTGGCAGGCAGGGAGCAGGAGCTCTAGTCTCATTCTGAATCATCCTCATTCTACAGAATCCCAGGGCAAGCTCAAGAAGCCCTCTTCCAAGACACCCCAACCTCCACAGAAACGACAGGCACAGCAGCAGTGTGCTGGTCAGCTGAGGACTGAAGGCCGGATGCCCATCTACCCCACTTCCTGCCCAGGGGAAGGCTGGTGACAGTCCTAGCAAGCGCCCTCTCCATGTCCTCTGGCCATACCCACACCCTTCCAGAGACAGATCCCTCCCTGATATTGTTTTTGAGACAGATCCTCCTCTACTCTCCCTTTCCAGAACTCCTGGGAACCATCATTCTTCCTTACTTTAGCTGGATTCCTGCCCCTGCCACCAGGGAAGTATGTAGCTCTGCTGTGACGGAAAGAATGCTGGAATTCCAGTCAAAAGGAATGGGTTTAAATCCCAGCTGGGCCATTGACAGCTGAATGAATCTACACGAGGTTCTTTAGCACACTGAGCTTTAGTTTTCTGCCATGTGCCCTGTTGATTCTAGAACCACCCAGGGATGTTACAGGATGAAATGAGAGGAGATGCCCTAGAGTGCCTGGTGGACCAGGTTCATGACAAGCACTCAAATATCCCTGCATCCTTTGACAGGGTCTTGTTGGCTGCTTGTTGCTTTCTCCCAGCCCCTCTTACTTGGTGATGCCCAGTGACCACCCTGACATCAACTGCCTCCCTCTCTGGGCTTCTGATTGCCTGCTACTGAGCAGTGGCCCAGAACACAGTCCCTTCTGAGGGCCTCTTTTGAGCCTGGTGGTTTTCAACTATGGTGAGTCATAAGCAGGTGGAATAAAACACTGGAGTTTGCAAAATGCTTACTTTTTTTTTTTTAGGAATGAGATGAATTCAAGGCTGATTCTGTGTTGGCACCAGTCTTATTCACCTACTTGCATTTTGCTATACTTTCATTTTTTGTTTGTTTTGTTTTTTTGAGATGGAGTCTCACTCTGTCTCCCAGGCTGGAGTGCAGTGGTGGAATTTCAGCTCATTGCAACCTCAGACTCCCGGGTTCTAGAGATTCTCTTGCCTCAACTTCCCGATTAGCTGGGATTACAGGTGCCTGCCACCACGTCCTGCCTATTTTTTGTATTTTCAGTAAAGATGGGGTTTCACCATGTTGGCCAGGCTGGTCTGGAACTCCTGACCCCAGGTGATCTGCCCGCTTTGGCCTCCCAAAGTGCTAGGATTACAGTTGTGAGCCACCGCACCCAGCCTGCTATGCTTTCTTGGGTGGAAGGCAGAGAGGTGGAATGAGAGCAAGCAAGCTGAGAATTTTCTCTGCCACCAGGCTGAGGGAGCCACCCAAATCCCGCCGTGAATTGAGCACCATGTGTCTCTTCATCAAAAAACACCTTGTTCTAGCCTCTAAGACCCATTCCGTGAAGTCCAGGTGCCACTGCTAACTGCAGTCCACTCCCACCTTGGCCCAGGACTCTACCTCCTCCAGCAGGTGAGGCTGGAATGACCACGTCTCCCTGGAAGTAACAGAGGTGATGCTCAAAGATGTTCGGGGCTCCCAGCCCTTTCATGCATTCCCAAGGAACAACGACCAACTGGATAAAATGCCATTATCCAAAAATTCCAAACAGCCTAGGAAAACAGTATCGCCCAGAAGAGAGAGAAATGAAGGGGAGAACCTGTCCCATTAACCCTAGCCTACACAAGATGACCAAAAGTCAGGTAGTAAATGCGTGGAAATCCCAAGCAATCTAGTGAACTGCTTCTGAAAAGGTCCCATGAAAATAGTTCAGTTGAACTAGAAGGCTTCCCTTAGAATATTTAAATGTTTAAATCCTATGCTTAAATTTAACCCTTGTTCAAATGTCTCTTTATTGCTATTCCTTTTAAAACTTTTGGATGCTTTTTCTGATAGAAAATACACTGAATGGAAACAGAGCTGCTGTGCACATTCTGCTATTGTATGAGTCATTTGCATATCCTTTCTGAGCCTATGTTTATGCATGACGGATACTCTCCACAGTGACCTCTGCCTTCCAGTCTCTCCCTAGAACCCTGCCTAATCACCTTCACTAGGAAAATGCACCACGGCAAATAAACACTTAACAACAGGTCTTCTCTGCTCTTCCGGCCCTTCCCTAATTCCTTTTGGAACATGGGAACTCATCTGGCTTTGCCTAAAATGGTGTAATCTACAGAACTAGTTCTCCTGGGCTGTATACATGTGTGTACATGGAGATGAAGGGCAGAGGGAGGGTCACACTGGGGTATTAGGTGCACCATTCGGGAGCAGGTACAAGAAACAGTACCTCAGAAACAGCATCAGACATCAGTTGGGCAAAATTTCATAACAAAGCATCTGCTACGTTCATCTAAGCATTTTTCTTCTGCCATTTTCCCGACTGTTAATGGCACACAGGGCCCTTGGAGGGCCTTGGAAGAGTCCCCCCCAAGACTCTGGAAATAAGAGAAAATTGCCCTCAGAAAACTGCATTTTAAAATCAACCCATAATGAATTCAATTAAGATAAATTAAACCACTGCAAGGAGAAAGGTTCCCAGGCCTGTCAAGCATGAGAGTAATCAGATCAAATGTTCAGTAAAGTAGCTAAAGAAGAAATGTGAGAATGGGAACACCAACTAGGGGAGGGTAATCTGTCACCTGCCAGCCATGGGACCTTAGATAGAAGGGTCCAGAGACAAAGACAGGACACGTTCTCCCCAAGCAGTGTCCAGAGGGAGAGGAGACTTAGCCTCATGGATTCTGAGAAGAAATCCAAATTTTGGAAGTCTCATTGCTTCTCGCATCCTAGTTCTGGTTTTGCCTAACCAGTTCTTGGTTATAATTTTAGCCCCGTGGCACTGGCCCTGAGGGACAGGATGCACTGGCAGAAAGGAATGGTGCTCGGTCCCATTGGCAGTTGTCATCCTCATTGTAAATCAACAAACTGGCACTGAGTTTGGGAGTTGGCTTGCTTTGGCCCCATCTACAGGGAGAGAATGTTCTGGCTATTTGACTAGAGTGGTCTGGTCCCCTCAGTCCTTATAATTTAATCATAAATAAATTCATTACTGACAGATTGGGCTGTGGCCTTTAAGACAGGCTCTAAATTCACCAAGGAAAAGACCCCAACAGGTATAATTCTGTATGTGAGAAAGTAAGACAAGTAACGAACAGGACCATGCCTTCACTGTGAACAATGACAAGACGATACAGCGTGTCTCATTAACTAGAGGCCACTCTGTTGGCTTAGGACCTGGATGAGTTTGGTTATTCACATTGAGAGCAGAGTGGTCTGTAAAATAGAGGGAGGGGAGTGTGGAGTTCGCAGGGGTGACCCTAAGAGGGTGAGGCATGACAGCTAAAAGTGTTTTTCTGAGACAGAGTCTCGCTCTGTCACCCAGGCTGGAGTGTCATGGTGCAGTCTCAGCTCACTCCAACCTCCACCTCCCAGGTTCAAGCAATTCTCTCTGCCTCAGCCTCCCAAGTAGCTGGGATTACAGGCACCCACCACCAAGCCCAGCTAATGTTTGTATTTTTAGTAGAGACACGGTTTTGCCATGTTGGCCAGGCTGGTCTCAAACTCCTGACCTCAGGTGATCCACCTGCCTCGGCTTCCCAAAGTTCTGGGATTACAGGCACCCACCACCACGCACAGCTAATTTTTGTATTTTTAGTAGAGACGGGGTTTCGCCATGTTGGCCAGGCTGGTCTCGAACTCCTGACCTCAGGTGATCCACCCGCCTCGGCCTCCCAAAGTGCTGGGATTACAGGCATGAGCCACCGCATCTGACCTAAAAGGGCTTCTGAGGAAAGGAACGACTGGTGTGCAGTTTTGGGTTTCTGCTGTACAGCCTGCCCTCCACCACTCTCTGTGGAACGCCCCTCCATGCCCTGCCAAAGTCTTCAGTAGAATGCTGCTGAGAGGCCAGCAAACACGACGACAAAACCTCAACACAGGCTGTGGGGCCAAGATGCCCGGGCTCAATGTCCGCTTCACCACGCACTTACTGAATAATCTAGGAAAACGTTAGGTAACTTCTCTGCCTCAGTTTCCTCATCTGCAAAGTGGGGATGACAGCAGTTACCTTTTGTGGGTGCTATATACATATGGTATTATTATGAGGGTTTTGTGTGAAGGAGGGGTGATTTCATACCTGGGTCAACTCAGTGCAGAACTGTGGGCACAGCAGCAGACACACCACGGCAGAGGCCAGTAGAGTCCCACAAACCCAAACTGGCAGATGTTCTGAGGACATGGACTGGAGATTCAATGCAATCAGCTTAAGGAGCTGGACAAGCCCAGCTGACATCTGGATTCCAGTAACAGTAATTAATGTTTATCAAACATTTACTATGTGTCAGGTACACATCTGTTTTTCTGCAGCAGCTTAACTGGTTGACCAGTATGATTTTAAGCAGAATTCAATTCAAGAGAGACGAGGAGGTAAAAAATAAAAACCAGAGCAGAAAGAGAATCTCAGTCTCATTTCTGTTATGCAAAAACACAGAGTCTACTCAGTTATACCCAGTCTTCAATTTCCAACGAGCCAAAGAATTGACAATGATCTCAAATAATACCACTCAGTTCCTAAGAATGCTGAAACTTAATGACTCTCAATGCTGGCAGAATGTTTACAAAATCCTGATGTCCAGGCCCCACCTAGAGATGGATCCCACTCAATAATGGGGGCCTGGGCATCAAGATTCTTAATGCTCCAGAGATTGTAATGCAAGGCAAGGTTAGGAGTCACTGCTGTGATGAATTTCAAATAATAGGGATCACCTGGTATAACTGCTGACTGCACAGATTTCCCCAGCCCCCTTCCCTAGTACTTCTGAGTTAGTAAATCTGGAAAGGAGCTCAGGAAGCCTTACGAGCACCCCAGGTGATGTACAGAATCAAAAGGATTCAGAAAACAAGGAGCACTTTTAGGACAAGGTGTGGGTAATACGATAAAACCAACAGGGATGTTAAATTGAGAGCAGTGACTCCAAGTACACAGATTCACATCCATTAATCCAGAATCCCTCCCTCTGAGGTTTTGTTCCAGTCCCAACCTATGTCTAGGACTCAAATGAAGACAAAGCGTGAAAAAAAATTCCCAGTTCCGAGACTATGCAGTCTTTACCGAGTAGGTCACAAGGCCCGGAGACAGAACCAATTGTTACATATGGTTCCAGTCATTTCTTAAGGGATTTTTCTTTCACTATTATTTGAACCAAACCACCAGGACCTAGTAGTTAACAATGATGTAAGCTGTATTCACATCACTGAAGAAGCATTTAGATATCAATTCACTTGAAAGTATGTTCAACCGCTTAAAAACAGGATGTGGCTTATTTTCGTATTTAAATAAATCTTATACTGTATTATTTAAACTGCTCCAAAGCATTTTTTTAAAAAAGGAAAAAGGCAGTTTCCAAGCTCACTCTTGAAGTTTACAAGTGGTTATATAACCTTGATACGAAAACCCGACAAGCAGCATTTAAAAAGGAGGTGGGGGGGGTTGTCGGAGGAAGGGACATAGGCAACCTCATTTGACTACATCCAAAGATGCTAAAATAGTAGTCTATTAAAATAATCATATATGATGACTAAGGGTTTATTGATGCAAGAATGATTCAACATTAGAAAATCTGTTTACACAAGTCACTGGTTTTCAAGGATGCCTGTTGTCATTATGATCTATTTGACAAGGTCCTAGACGGTGAAAGACAAGAGTTATGAATAATGGAAAGATAAACTATCTGCATTTGCAAATATGCGCTAGGACTCAAAAATTCAAGATCAACCTCTTTGCATCATAGACTGTCTTGTTTGACTTTTAAAAGTAATTGTGAAATTACAATTTACACATTGTAACAAGAATTGTTTTTCTAAACTGTTTCTTCCCCCGAAATTCCAAAACCCTAAGGCAACTACCATCAGGGTTTTCCCATGCTTGATTTACCCGTGATCCTTCCAGTTAAGTCCTTCAAGTTTTAAATCCAAAGGCCAGAAAATGCTGAAAAACAAAAACCCTGCAGAGGTCTTGTTAACAAGCATGTAAGGTCAAATATACCTGTGCAGAACTTGACCCCCACTCAATGCATCTGATGCAAAAGTCAGGCGACAGCAAACTCTGCTGCATGCTAGAATCACCTGGGGAGCTTTCTAAACGTGCTGATGCCAAGCTCCCAGCCCCTAGGCATCCTGATTTGGATGGGGTGCAACCTGGGCATCAGGCTTTTAAAAACTCTCCACGTAATTCTAACATAAATTTGGGAGCCACTAGCTGAAACAGTTATCAGGTTGCTCATCATTTCGGCAAGTCTGGGCTCTGAAGAGCTGATCAGTGCAGTTCCGCTTTGTCCTTCTCAACAGCTAGCTCAATTCCCCTACCTTTAGCCAGTCTCATTTAGAAATTACCCGGGACATTTGCAACACTTGTTTGGTTTGAGTTTTGTTTTTCCTACCTGCATTAGCATATTAACACGTCACATACGCAATGAATATGTTTAGTTTTGGGGAGAAGCGTATATTCCTTTTGAACTGTTTTATCTAGTCAGTACAGTAAAGCTATTATGCAATATTTATTGACTGCAATATATCATTTCTGGCACTGGAAGTAATAGCAATTGGTTAAGTTTCAGTCTCTGGCCTCCTGGTTTCATAGTTTATAAAGTGGTAGAAAAGGACACAAATAACTATAATATATGACAGATCATGGTAAGCTGTGATGAGCACAAGAAAGCCACAAAGTGTTAGGGGAATTCAAGAGAGGGAGAAATGTTCCTTTACCGCTCAAAATAATGACACAGGATTAAATCGGCACTCTTAGAAAGCTGTTGAAATAAAGAGAAACCCCTCGCATCCCTGTGAGACTGGGCAGAAGTGACAAAAAGATGCCAGGCTGGGTGGAATGACTGTTTTTTCAGAGGAACCACTACTAGAATCAGTAAGAATGGGGGAAAAAGAATGGTGAGCACATACGTTGAGGAAGCTGAGGTGAGGCCATTTCGAGGCTCGAGACCCATGCTCAGAAGCAGGTAGCAAATACCAGAAGACAGCCTTGGGACATAGATGCAAAGAGACCAGAACCCATGGCCTGGAAACACCCAGAGGACCCAGCTCTACCCAGGGCAAGAGACGCAAACTTACCAGAGTAGAAACCTCCATAGGAACCAACGCCAGGGAAACCCCGAATCCTAAGTGATGAATTGCTGGAGGCTCAGCGTGGACAAGTCTGAGAGTGAAAAACTCCAGGGCGCCCAGTCATGGGAGGGGCATGCTTTCACAGGTTTTACTTCCAAGAGCTGGACCAGGTCCTCAGAGTGAATGTGGGAGAAAAATCCTTTCATACTTCACAACGGGAGAGGACAAGGAATGGTTTGCAATATGCCAGAACGCTCTGTTCTTCTTAACAAGGCCTGCCCTCAGGAGAAACTAATAAACCAGAGCCCAAACCACCTGGGGGAAGGGACATGCGCACTTCCTGCCTGCTCGTGCCTCCCTAGAAAAGAAGGAAAATACCTACCTCCAGCCATCCTGTCCCACCCAAGCGGGGAGAAAAAAACCTGAGACCCACTGAGCATGAGCTGTTATGCAATATTTATTGACTGTAATATATCATTTCTGGCACTGGAAGTAACAGCAGTTGGTTAAGGTTCAGTCTCTGGCACAGGCTCATTAAAGAAAAAACCTGAGCCCAGGGCACAGGCTCATTAAAGAGGCCCAGATCTAATCATAGACCACAGAGGGCCTCCCTTCCCCAACAGATTACCTCCACTTCACCAAAGGCCTAGCTACAGCCGTTCCTTTCACAGAGGACATCATGTCCAGCTCTCAACAAAAATTACAAGGCACACTAAAAGCAAAAACACAAGAGATAGAGCAAGCACCAAAAGCAGACTCAGATGTAGCGGGGCTGTTGGAATGATCAAATCAGGAAATTAAAATAAGTAGGACTAACTGCAGGTACAAAAGATTTGCCACCTGGTTCCTGGATAAGAAATTATCTCTGGCTTGAATGGGCTCACAGTATGAAATCTTCACCCTAAGATAAATACAAAAAATTACAGATTTGTATCTGGAGAAAAACAGCTGAGAACTAGGTTTCCTGAGAAGCTTGACGCTCCCCCCACACCCCCACAACCTACTGTATTCTGCATTCACATCTCTGTGGTGGGGCTCAGACCTACACTTTACAAAACACCTTAGGTGCTCCGATGATCATGCAGGGTGAGAATACTGCTCTATGCCAAAAGAAACTCAAAGAGACCAATCCAGAGACACACATTCTAACTGTACCAACAGCAATGAATGGCTTCATTGGAAGACTGTTGCTATCTTTTATAAAAAGCACAATAAGCATAAAACATCTTAAAAATGTTATACTTTTTCAAATGTTATCCATTTGATTTATACCTTACTGGGCCAATCCTAAGTCTGAGGGTATTTGATTCTTTTTTATTTTGTTTGATTTTTTAAAAAATAGTCTTTGAAATGGAGCAATAAATTCACCAATAGGATAGGGATGATAGCTAAAATATCTTCACATGTACCATGAAGACATAGAAGATGTGCCTTCAAAATATATAACTGATTTTATTTAATTACGTAGGCTATTCTTTAAAACAAGTCTACACTTAGGAGCAAGGAAATAGTCTATGAATTATATACCTTCTAATTAGTGATTTCTTTTTATTTATTTATTTTATTTTTTATGAGACAAGATCTCACTCTGTTGCCCAGGCTGGAGTGCAGTGGTGCGATCTTGGCTCACTGCAGCCTTGATCTTCCAGGCTCAAGTGATTCTCCTGCCTCAGCCTCCCAAGTAGCTAGGACTACAGGTATGCACCACCACATCTGACTAATTTTTTTAAAACATTTTTTGTAGAGACAGGGTCCCACTATGTTGCCCAGGCTGGTTTTCAAACTCCTGGTCTCAAGCAATCCTTCCACTTCAGCCTCCCAAAATGTTGGGATTACAGGTGTGAGCCACCACACCCAGCCTAGTGATTTATTTTAATCCACTTTATTTAGCTCATTATTAGAGGTAGATTGCAAAGCCACTCAGAAAATCAGAAGACAAGATACAGTCCTCAACATTCATAGGATCTTTCTTCCATCTGCCAAATAAAAAACAAACAAAAAACAACCGGGAGCACACACTAAATGCAGAAAGAATCTCCCATTTAAAAATTGTGAGTCATTGTAAAGACATTACGTTTATTGTGGCCAATGGAAAAATGCCATTTCCCCACCCCTCAAAAAAAAGGTGTCCTCATCTTAATCCCTGGAAGCTGTGAATATGTTCCAGGAATGCTTAAGGTAAGAATTTTGAGATGGAGAAAGGATGCTGAATTATCTAGATGGGCCCAAAAAGGGAATGCAGGAGGCAGGAGAGTCAGAGAAGGAAATGTGGTGATGGAAGTGGGAGTAACCGAGAGAAATTTGAACTTGAAGGAGGGTGTCACAAGCCAAGGAATCCAAGCAGTTACTAGGAACTGGAAACAGCCAGGAAATTGATTCTCCCCTAGAGCCTCCAGAAGGAACATAGCCCTGCCAGCATCTTGATCTTAATCCAGTGAGACTCATGCCGGACCTCTGCTCTATAGAGCTGTGAGAGAGTAACTGCACATTGTTGTAAGCCACTAGGTTTGTGGTAATTCATGACAGCAGCCACAGGAAACATGCTTGCCGTCTACCAGCCATGTGCTAAAAGAGGGTCAAGCCGATGAGTGATAATCAGAGGAGGATTCGGTGTGGTCCCTCCCCCTGGGAGATGATGCTGCTGACATGGCGAGAAATGTACCTTGGTTAATGTGTGTTTTTGATGCACTTACGCATCCCGCATTAATATCAGGTGTGGTCACGCGGCAAGGTAACCTAACTGCACTAAGCAATAATTGAGCCAGCTTTGTATTGTTTTGTTTTTGAGGGGAGTCTTTTTTCTTTACCTGTACTGCTGAGAGTTGGTCCGATTATTAGATTATTACATTATTACATTGTCCCTCCTACAATCCTGAGGCAGCAAACAAAATAATAAATGTGGTCAAACTGGGGTTTCCCCCTCTCTGGGAAACTAATTTAAACTTTTGGGGGAATAAATCCACAATCCTGGGCTCATTAGCATCCCTGCACAGGCCAATTCAACCAACCAATCAGAAGGCAGAAGTATCAACCAATCACTGGGAAACTCGAGGCCTACAAGTCTCCGGAATGGTCCATGCCTGGGCAGTGATTCATTGAAAACGCCACTGCAAGTGGGAGCAGGGAGGAATACAACTGCAAATAAGCCAGAGTTCAAACTTACGACCAGTCTCCCACTATCGAGAAAAAATTTGGCCAGGAAGTCAATGAATTACCTGCACTCCGTAAGTATTTAGTAAATGTCTACTATATAAATGAAGGCATGAAGGAAACCCTCAAGCCATCAACTGCCAAGCCAAGATCTCCATGCATAAAGTAAACCCCTCCTTGCCCTCACTCCCCTACTCTCCCTTGGGCCTCCTCCTGCATCAGCTACTGCCGAGGGACCTGCACTTCCGGCAATAAAAATGGAAGGGCAGCCGGGCATGGGGGCTCATACCTGTGTCCCAGCTACTCCAGAGGCTGAGATGGGAGGATGTCTTGAGTCCAAGAGTTTGAATCCAGCATGGGCAACATAGTGAGACCCTGCCTCTAAAAAAAATATTTTTTTTTTTTTTTTTTTGAAACGGAGTCTCACTCTGTCGCCCGGGCTGGAGTGCAGTGGCCGGATCTCAGCTCACTGCAAGCTCCGCCTCCCGGGTTTACGCCATTCTCCTGCCTCAGCCTCCCGAGTAGCTGGGACTACAGGCGCCCGCCACCTCGAGACGGGCAGATCACAAGGTCAGGAGATCGAGACCATCCTGGCTAATACGGTGAAACCCCGTCTCTACTAAAAAAAATACAAAAAACTAAAAAAAATTTTTTAATAAAAAGAATTGGGGACTGGGAGGCAACTAAAAGCCGGAGGTCCATCATGGGCAGAAATCTGACCTCCATATAACACCATCAGAACGAACGTCTGATGTGCAAATGGCAGGTCCATCGCAATAGCACGTTCTCTACACAATATAGATATTACCGAAGTTTTAGCTGTAGAGAGAGAAAAGAGACAGGAGCGAGGCCTAAGACTTCATCTTAGCAGTAATTGATATAAATTAGCAGTAATTGATACAAATACAAGCTGCTGGACCCATGAGTTTCCAATGTCTTTTACTCCAAGTTGCAGATTATTTTAAAATTAGTCGAGAAAAAGATACAAGTTCCCTTCCACCACCTCCAGAAAAAGGCAGCCAAGGTCTTGTATGTTAAACAAAGGTTTAATTTGAGGAAAGCAGATCAAATTTCAGAATCCTCTTCCCTCCCAACCTTCCCACACTCATCATTCTCCATGCTCCACCAGCCTCAGCTGCAAACACAGAATGGCCTCTCCTGGAATACGGAGGAGACACATGGTCCCAGCCCTGCTGCGCCTCGCCTGCTCCTCCCAAGCCCTGGAACAACTCTCTCCTGCTGCGCTCTCCCTGGCAGGGCATGGCTGTTTTTTCACCATTTCTGAAGACAGATCCTTCACTCAACAGCTGTGTTTGTTTACAGACCTAGAAATGAACGCAGGACACATACGCTTGATCCAACAGAGTTTTTCTTTTGGCATTTTCCCCTCTAGACTACACAGTATATTGGTCCTTGTAGTCCAATTATAACTTGCCATCAGTGTGAGCCAAGAGGGTGGGTAGAGAGAAGGTCACCATGGAGGGCAAACTTGTATTATTTGCTCCACATTCTATAGACAGATTTTTTTTCTTTCCTTTTAGTGGGGCCAAGGACCGCACCTGCATTCACCATCTGAGCCTGCCATTTCCTTAAAATGGAGGGACAGTGTCCCCACTTCTCAGAGGGTCAGCCCAGTAAATAGCCCAGTGGAGTCCATCAGAGGTTCTGCCCAGCCGTGACAGGACAAACCTGAATGTCAACACCCACAAACCACACTTTCTATCTGGCAAATTGTCCCCTGCAGCAAATAGCTTTTAGCATGAAACCCGCCAGCCTCTTTCTTTTTAACTGGTGTTTTAAAAGAATAGGATAAAAGGCTAGGACATAAAAGGCAATGGGATGTTTTCTTGAAGTTTTCCTGTTTAGAAAACACTTTTCTTCTTGTTTTGTTTTGGTGTCTTTTATTCCCATAAGAGTGCCTCCCCATAACTTTTAAAATAAGAGGATCATCATTCTGTAAGAACACAGAATTTTACCATGACTTTTTACGCGAGTACTTACAGGCCTCTTGTTTCAAAGTAAAGAGGTATCTTGTGCTTTCGTTTCTTTGAGTTCTCTTTTATATTATTCCTCCCCTGGGGTTGGCTGCAGACAGTGGAGGCTGAAAACACTGAAGAACTTTCTCCAAGTTCTAAACTCACTTCTGAGATGCATGCTTTGTACTTTAAAACATGGGTTTCCAAAAGCTAACCTATTTACCAAGACTTGCAGAATTCATAGGAGTATCTGCAAAGAAGAGTGTGAGGATGCAAAGGCGCATAGGAGTTTAGAGGTCAGGTGTAAAGCTGGGCCCCGCCGCACGGCCACATTTTATGGGCTGTGGCTACATCTCACAGTCGTTAAGAGGCTTCTCCTCCAGACTCCCAGGATACCGTCACTGCAAAACGGACTTCAGCTGGCTGCACATCTGCATTGTCCGGCAGCTTAAACATCAAGCCAACTATTAAGATCCCCCCTAGCAACATACTCCTATCCCCTGGAGAAGAACTGCGAGAATATGGATAGAGAAACAATGTGTTGATAAGACAGATTATGGCCACTGGAAAAACACTTAAAATGTTGGACACACACTCAGACATGCACACTGAGTTGCATCTTTTTACTAAATCAGAATATAAGCATTGTTACAGATGCAATCATGTTCAGAGCTAGAAAGAATATTTAGTAAGCTGGGGAGGAAGCTTCTATTTCTATAGAATTTATTTGCCGTTTTACTCAGCTAGCACTTAGGACATATGTATATATGTTATATATATTTCTATAATGTCATAAACTCCAAGAGGGCAAGGCTGACTGCATAAAAGTTTTGAACTCCCCCACGTCATGCCTTAGCAAAAGTCAGTGCCCAGTACTATTGTGAAAGACCTATTAAAGCAAACCTTCAAGATCATTAAAGCAGACCTTCAAGTGTCAACCCAGGAAGTCACTGGCTGAATACGGATGTGTCCTTTGAAAAATAACGTATAATAACTGCATTGACACTTGATCACTCACACTTTAATCAAGATACAACTCCTTCCTTTTAGGAAATCCAAGGTGGGCCAGGTGCGGTGGCTCAGACCTGTAATCCCAGCACTTTGGGAGGCTGAGGTAGGTGGATCATTTGAGGTCAGGAGTTCGAGACCAGTCTGGCCACCATGGTGAAACCCCATTTCTACTAAAAATACAAAAATTAGCCAGACATGGTGGCAGGTGCCTGTAATCCCAGCTACTTGGTAGGCTGAGGCGTGAGAATTGCTTGAGCCCAGGAGGTGAAGGTTGCAGTGAGCTGAGATCACGCCACCGCACTCCAGCCTGGGCAACAGAGCCAGACTCCATCTCAAAAATAAATAAATAAATAAATAAAATAAATCCAAGAGGAGTAAGACACATTCCTTGTCCTCAAGGAAGTTACAGACAAGTGGGGTCAATGAGACGATAACAAAAGACAAATGACAACTGAGCGATCAGAAAGTACAAAGAAAATGCTGTGAAGACTTTGAGGAAAGGGAGTCTCTGAGTCTACTCTGAAGATGTCAACGAAGCTTTTTTGAAGGAGCCACCATTTAAGATGGGCCTTAAAGGTTGGCCAAGAGCAAGTAAAGAACAGCCAGTGCCAGCAGGTGCCTGAGATACTGACCAACACAGACAGGCAGTGCTGTGTCAGTGGCCACATCTGTGTCTTGTGTTCCGGCCAGTCCATCCTTCCATCCACCCCTGTTGGCTCCAGGGCTGCACTTGGTAATGCCCCAGCTGCACTGGAATTTTTCTATGCTATTAATTGATCACCCTGAGTCTATTACAGAATATTATGTGTCCTTCTCAATCTTACAAGAAGAGAAATGCACTTGGAATTCTATGTTAAAATAATATACTGTGCTCCTTCTGTCTACTGCCCAATTATATTATGCTGGAACACTCTACTGGAAAACTTACTATCATAACCAGCCAAGTGCTGAAGGCCATAATGTTTTGATTGTCAAACAGGTTGTACATGATGCAAATATATGACTTAAGAAGTGATTTCACAAACATTTTGGTAACAGTAATCTGACTCATAAGCTCCAACAGAGTCTCATAAAACAGCTGTGTGTATAAGTAATCCAAAGATAGTCTTGGAGAAATGTGACATAGAAAAGCATAAAATAAGAGAAAAAAGCTGGAATCTTGAAGAGGATGTTGTATTGCATTGTAACGAAATGTCGAATACAAGGCAAAGGCCAAATTGACCCTCGTTCAAATAACATGTGCTGCTGCCATTCAGATCTGCTGGAGTTGTTAATCCAGGGAGAAAGAACAATGTCTGTAATGGCTTATATTTTACAAAATTAACTGGAGACTTTCTACTGACTAATTACAGCAAGAGGTGAAGAAAACTCACTTTGGAGGCCCCGCATGATAACAACACTTATTTCACAGAGATGTTTTTGATGCATTCAAAACTTTCCTTTGACTTTTATTCACCAGACTTCTACTTTTCACATGTTAAAACACTATGGTCTGGCCAGGCACAGTGGCTCATGCCTGTAATCCCAGCACTTTGGGAGGCCAAGGAGGGCAGATCACCTGAGGTCAGGAGTTTGAGACCAGCCTGGCCAACATGGTGAAACCCCGTCTCTACTAAAAATACAAAAATTAGCCGGGCGTGGTGACAGGCATCTGTAATCCCAGTTACTTGGGAGGCTGAGGCAGGAGAATCACTTGAACCCGGCAGGTGAAGGTTGCAGAGAGGTGAGATTGCACCACTGCACTCCAGCCTAGGTGACAGAGTAAGACTCTGTCTCAAACAAACAAATCAATAAACAAATAAAACTATGGTCCAAGAGAGTTAAACTACTTGCCCAAAGTCACCCAGAGCAGCAAAGTCAAGGTGGAAAGATGGTAGTCCTCGCTCTACTCTGATTTATTTACTTTAATTCACATGCAGACTGACAAAGATACTCAGGAAAAGGAACAAATAAATTATAATTTCATATTTCCTGTTTCAATTTCACTAGTCTATCATACCACCTCAAAAACTATATTTGAAGGCCAGGTACACTGGCTCATTCCTGTAATCTCAGCACTTTGGGAGACTGGGGTGGGAGGATTACTTGAAGCCAGGAGTTCGAGGCTACAGTAGGCTATAATCACTACACTCTAGCCTGGGTGAGAGTGAGATCCTGTATCTTAAAAAAAAAAAAAAAAAAAAAAAAAAAAAAAAAAGGTAAAAAATAAAAATTAAGATGTGAAGTTCTGGTTTCTTAGATAAAATTGAGAAAGAGGCCAGGCGTGGTGGCTCACGCCTGTAATCCCAGCAATTTGGGAGGCCGAGGTGGGCAAATCACCTGAGGTCAGGAGTTCCAGACCAGAGGTCAGGAGTTTGAGACTAGCCTGGCCAACGTGGTGAAACGCCATCTCTACTAAAAATACAAAAATTAGCCAGGTATGGTGGCTGGCACCTGTAATCCCAGCTACTTGGGAGGCCGAGGTGGGAGAATTGCTTGAACCTGGGAGGCGGAGGCTGCAGGGAACCGAGATTGCACCACTGTACTCCAGCCTGGGTGACAGAGCAAGACTCTCTGTCTCAAAAGAAAAAGAGGAAAAAAAAGAAAGAAATCAGTCTTCAATATTCACTTCCTTTTTTTAAAAAAAATTCTTTTATTTCACTCAAGCTTTTAAAATCTAATTTGTTTAGTCTCATGTGTTCATTACTTAAAACTCAAAGCAGGTTCAAGGCAAGAGTTTAGGGTTATAAGGGCTTTAAAGAGCATGTGTTTTGCTGATGAGGCAAAACTAGGGTCTGCAAAAGGTTAAATGAATCGAAGGTCACCAGCGCATTAGTGGCAGAACCAGGACTAGAACCAAAGTGTTCTGGATTTCAGCAGCTGGGTGGTGGCTGAGGACATCAAGGGAAAAAAAAGCTGAGTTCTAACTTTCAACAGCATTGCTTGCATTTTTAATCCACTCATGTACGCAGAGGTCCCCTCCACCTGGAACTGCTCAAGGAACCATTTGGCAAGATTCTGTGGCAATGTATGACCTTCCTGGGGACACCGGGTTCCTGGTAAGATTGATGACATTACTAGTATCAAGCATACATACTTATACATGGTAATGAGGAACTTAAAGGATATGAAACTTCAAGAATCATCTCCTGATTCACTGAATGTCAAATCCCAAAGACAGCAGCAAGACATTCTTTAAGGGAAGCCTTCCTTGTACCATTTAACCATTCAGGAGATAATTCAATGGCTGTCCTGAGCAGGCACTGTGCTGGACACTGAAGATATAAAGAAGAATAAGACAATCTCTGCTCTTAGGAGCTCTTGGTCTAGTGGGAAGCACAGATGAGTAAACAGACCACTTATGTTAGTCTTACATGAGGACCTGTATTCTCCCATGGCTGCCCTGATTCCCCTCCAACCACAAATGCATCCGTGGACAAGGGAGCACACAGAGAAGGGGACAGTGGCTCCACCTCGTGTGCATGTGAGCATGTGGAAGGGGGTGGAGAGAGGGTGAAGGGGTTTGTGGTTGGGTCAGAGAAAAGACTGGATGCCAGAATTGCGAGGCACAGCTGGACCCAAGGGCTGCGTTTTTCTTCGGTGTCAGGCTTGGCAAGCCGCCTTCTATGACTGACCCTCTAAGGCATCTTGAAGCTTCACCCTTTAGCCACTGCCACCACAGCTATTCAAAAGAAGTCAAAATTAACACTCAAATACCACAAGGTGCTGTAGGGAAGAGAGGGGTTTTGTTGATCTTGTTTTAAATAGGCTTGGTTGCAAACCGTAGTTGTTGGTATGGCAATTTTCCAAACACAAATCTAGTAAGGTCCTGCAAGGACCCAACAGAAACCCAGATGGATTTCTTTGTCTTGAAAAAAAATGCCTGGCGGTGAGTTTTGAGCCAAAACTCACTGAATCTATTCCTGATTCTGCCAGTTATTTCTAACCTTGAGTGACCATCATCGTCTCTTTATCCAGCTCCTTGCCTGGATAGCTGGGAGATCACTTGTCTAAGTCTGGTGGCTACTCAGTCTGCATTCACATTCTCAGTACGAATTCACAAAGATTCTGGGGCCTGTGTGGACTGTCATCTTTCCAGAAAGAAGCTGGGCTATAACATAAGGCAATATGCAAAACGTTTGGGGAAAATGTTATATTTGATTGGCATCTTCCCCATGCAGGGGCATTCTTCTCTACCAGCAAGAGTAATCTACTGTAATTCTGTTTCTCATCTGCAGAACTTCGATCTGGAAAAGGAGCCACTTCTAGGGAAATGCACCACGAAGGAAACTTGTGAAGATAATTAGAGGCAGGATTCTAAAATACGCAAACTTTCAGAGCGCTCATTTTAGCAGGGTCAGAGAGTGATGATGAACAGTTATGACTGAAGCTACGAAGGGCATTCAGAGGCACACGAGATGGAATTTTCTCACTGCCCTGAAGTTCAGAAATAGACAGGGAACCTGCAAGGAAATAGGCATTCCTGATCTATGAAGATGAAGCTGTGGATACATTGTATAATTATGAAAGAACACTGACAGATTACCAGGTAGGGTGCAGAGACGTAGACAGAGCAGTCTGGAAATGATGCAGGCAGCATATCTGAAACTAGTCTTATCTCAGCATAAAGAATTTCCTTATCAAGGGATCAAAGCAACTTTGGGACTCACGGTTGTCATACATACTAGGTTGAATAGTGTCCCCCCAAAATTCATGTCCTTCCCAGAACCTCAGAATGTGACATTATTTAGAAATAGCATCCTTGTGGATATAATTAAGATGATGTCATACTGGAGTAGGGTAGGTCCTTAATCCAATCTGATTGATGTCCTTACAAGGGAAGAAAAAGAGACACATAAGCAAGCATAGAGAGAATGTCCTACCGAGGTAGAGATGGAAGTGATGCTTCTACAAGACAAGGAATGCCAAGGATTGCCAGCAACACCAGAAACTAAGAGAAAGGCATGAACAAAATCCTTCCTGGAGTCTTCAGGGGGAGCATGGCCTGCTGACACCTTGATTTCAGACTTCTAGCCTCCCGAACTATGAGAGAGTAAACTTCGTTGTTTAAAGTCATCCACTTGTGGCAGATTTAGGAAACTAACACACCATGCTATGCATTTCACAAATGGAAGGATACTTATATGTTTATGTGGCAGCCCAGGGAGAGGGCTACCAAATAGGGTCCAATAATCTCATCGATTTTAGAAGACAGAGATTGGAGTTTGGGGAGGTCAAGTCATCTAAATTTTCAGGGCTAACTACTGGAAAAGAGAGTGCTACATAGAGAGAGAGCTCCAAAGATCTACAGTGGGGTCTTCTCTAACCTTTGGCTGAGTTCTGAACTGCTTGTGTACAAAGAAAACCTCCAAGGCAGGGAAAGAACTATGGGAAAACAGTAGGAAAAAAAATTACCAGAGTTTACAGAAGGCTGGGGAAAGTTTGTGTGCTGGAGAACCAGAATGTAGCCACCTCATAATATATGGAGTATTAGGTAGAGTTCTTAAAAGCGTGTCTCTTAGGAGGGGATAAATTAATCCTAAAATAAAGGCCTGTCTGAATCTACCACAACAAAGCTTAAAAGCAAAGTTCAAAAGGATCAAATTGATCTGCAAGTTACTTCGTTGCACAAAAGAATAAAATCTGACTTTTTTAAAAGGAATATAACAAAATCCAGCACACAGCATCTTTGCATGCTCAAAAATTAGTGAGCATTTGAAGATGTAGGAAAATAGCTCATAACTAAAAGAAAAATCAATCAATAAAAACAGACTCAGAAATAAGAGGTAATAGAATGAGTAAGGCCAGGACCTTACAATTGCTATTATAAATCATAAATATATGCTCAAGAATACAAAGAAAAACATGAGCATGAGAAGGAAATACAAGACATACAAAATAAGCAAATGAAACTTTTAGTCGAATGAAAAATGCATTAGATGGGATTAACAGCAGTTTAGATACTGAAAAAGAAAATATTAGTGAACTTGATGTCATAGCAATAGAAACTTGCCCAAGTGAGACAACACAGAGAGGAAACAAAACAAAACAAAACACTGAAGCGTGAGATATAAAGGAGTCCAGCATATGGGTAATTTGAAACCCAGAAGGAGGTGACAAAAGGGGAAAGCCAAAAAGTGACTTGAAGAAGTAATGACCAAATTTTTCTGAATTTAAATAAAACTATAAACTCACAGATAGAAACTCAAAGAGCCTCAAGCAGAAGAAACCTAAATAAAACGACACCAAGGTACATGATAAAACCATTTCTAAAAACCAGTATAAAGAGAAAATCTTAAAAATCAGCCAGATACCAGAAGACAATTTATGTACAGAGGAACCAAGATGTCATCAGGCCATCCAGGGTGGAAGTCAGTAAAACACTATCTTTCAAGTGCTGAAAGGAAAATAAATGCTGTCAATCTCAAACTATAGACCCAGTGAAAATCTTTCCACAATACAGACAGAGAATTTTTTCAGATAAATAAAAGCTGAGGGGATTTATCACCAGTAGACAAGTCTTACATGAAAAGTTAACAGAAGATCTTCAAGCAGAAGGAACATGATTCTAGATTAAAAAAAGGAATAAAGAGTGTGAGAAATGATAAATAGGTGGTTAGACATAAGAGATTTTTTTCTCATTTTTAATTTATTTAAAACGTGATTGACTACTTGATATAATATGGGGTTTGTAACATAAACAGAAATAAAATATATGAAAACATTAGTACAAAGAACAGAAGAAGGAAATTGAAGTATACTGTTGCAAAATTCTTACATTATACATGAAGTGGTAAAATATTTACAAATAGACTGTGGTAAGTTAAGCACATATACTATAAACCTTAGAGCGACCACTAAAAATAAATAAAACATAAAGGCATAAACCAGTAGTGGAAATAAAATAAAATCATAAAAAATACACAATCCAAAAGAAGGCAGCAAAAGGAGGGGGAAGGGAACAAAGAACAGATGGGACAAACAGAAAACAACGAGCAAGATGCTAGATTTACACCAGATACATCAATAATCACATTAAATGTAAATATTCTAAACACACCAATTAAAAGGCAGAAATTGTCAGATTGCTTCAAGAAATAAACAAGACCTAACTCTATGTTATTTATGAGAAACCCACTTTATATATAAAGACTAAAGACACAGATAAGTTAAAAGTTAAAAAGGTTAGAAAATTATGCCATGTGCACACAAATCAAAAGAAAGCTAGAGTAGTCATATTAATTTCAGACAAAGATGACTACTGAACAAAGACTATTGTCAAGGACAAAGAGAGACACTATGTAGTGCTGAATAATCAAGTTCATCCAGAGACATAACAGGCCTAAATGTGGATTGTTTTGAATCCCATGAAGAGGGCTTCAAAACACAGGAAGGAAAAAAAAAGTGATAGAACTAAAGAGAGTAGACAAATCCTGAATTATAGTTGGAGATTTCAACATTCAGTAATTGATAGAGCAAGTACAAAGAAAGCCAATACAGACTTGAGCTGGGCATGGTGGCTCATGCTTCTAATCCCAGCGGTTTGGGAGGCCGAGGAGGGTAGATCACTTGAGCTCAGGAGTTTGAGACCTAGGCAACATAGAGAGATCCGATCTTTCCAAAGACACAAAAATTAGTCGGGCATGGTGGCACATACCTGTAGTCCCAGCCACTTGGGAGGCTGAGGTGGGAGGAACGCTTGAGCCCAGGAGGGAGAGACTGCAGTAAGCCATGAGTGCACCACTGCACTGCAGCCTGGGTGACACATTAAGACACTGAGAAAGAAAAGAAAAGAGAAAAAAGAAAAGAAAGGAGAAGGAAGGAAGGAAGGAAGGAAGGAAGGAAGGAAGGAAGGAAGGAAGGAAGGAAGGAAGGAAATAAAGAACAACACTATCAACTAACTTGACCTAACTGCCATTTATTGAACACTTTACCCAATGACAATAGAACACATATTCTTTTGATGGGCACAGGAAACATCCACCAAGATCAACCATATTATGGCCCTAAAATAAGACTGAAATTTAAAATGATTGATATCATACAGTGTTCTCTCATTACAATGGAATTAAACTAGAAATCAGTAAATCCCCAAGTATTTCGAAATTAAACAGCATACTTCTAAATAATCCACAGGTCAAAGAAGAAATCACGAGGGGAATTTAAAAAATATTTTGAACTCAATGCAAATGGAAAGCACAACATACCAAAAATAAATTGATGTTAAACGAAAACCTATATCCTTTAATGCTTATTTAGAAAAGTCTGTATAGCAGAGTGATGAAAGTACTTACAGTTCTAGCACTCAGAATAATTCCATTTTGTAGATTTCCGGGCAAAGTTTCACTACCATTAGAAGTATGACATCTCTCCTTTACCTTATCTCCCCAAAATAACTCAAGCTCTTTGTAATATGGGTGCTTCTGAAACAAAGATGGCCCTGCTGGTTTACCTCTGTGCAGAAGGAAGGCTCTGGGTTGGATCAGTGCTTCTCAAACCTTACTGTGCCTATGAATCACCTAGGGGTCTTGTAAATGCAGTTCTCTGATCTAAAGGTGCCTGGGATGCTGCATTTCTGACACCTTCCCTAGGGAGGCAGCTGCTGCTGGTCCACAGACCACATTTGAGTAGCAGGGCTGCACACATTTCATTTTAACCAGGAACAACAATTTCCACCAAATCTGGTTTTTCATTTCTTCTTGTGCACTCTCCCCTCTGTGGAGAAAGTGCTGAGCAAAGGTCAGTGGGTGACTGGGGTGAAGTCACTATAGAAGAGACAGGGCTTACCAGTGACCATTTGATCAATTTAAGTAGCAGGTGCTTGATTGAAGTCAGGGCTAGCTTTAATAAACATGACTTAAAATGTTCTGAAACCTTTCTTTAATGTCTAAAATTACTTTGGACTCCAACCAGTTTTTTTTTTTTTTTTTAACATCAGCAGGGCTCTTACCATATATAATGTAAAATCTTAAAATGAGGCTGGTTCTGGGCTTAATATTACCAGCTTCTGCAGCATGATAGGCTGACTCCTGGCTGACCCAGTTTCTTGATCCCTGGAGCTAGGTGTACATGTTTATTATGCCCAGCAGATAATATGCTGGCACTACCACAGCCCTATAGAAGAACCAAGAGAAAAGGGGGGAAACACATGGGCAATGCTTCAGGTAGATATTCTGTGCAGACATCTAAATGATAATCCACAGCTCTGAAAGGAGCATTGCATTCAGAACCATAAAAATAGTCTACACTTTTAGGGCAAAGATTTTTGTTCACCTGTATCTTTCTCACCTCCAAATGGCCACCTCCCATCCCACAAAGCTCAATGATGGAAGACTAAAAGCACCTTCCTGAAGGCATGGCTTTCTGGCACACACACACAAAATTACATAGCATTAAAATGACCTCCTTTTAAAAAGCAAAAAAAAAAAAAGCCAATCAAACAAACAAAAAATTGAACTCCATAATAATATGTGCATATTTAGAACCACAGATAATTCCAGTTACAAATTCATTTCTGTAGGACTTTAAAAACTTTGATAAGATTAGTTGAATGGCATTAGATAAACTTTCTTAGTTCGCTCATCAGGCCCATACAAAGGGAGAGCAAATGCCTCTTCTATGTCAGGGAACCAGCCTGGAATTAAGAGTTTGAGTAATTCATTTTCAGGACCTAGATTACACAGGTCTAAAATGAGAGTCACCAAGCTACATACAGCTCATGAGCCAGTCACCTAGTTTTATAAATAAAGTTTCAATAGAATACAGCCATGTCTGTTTGTTGAAGTATTGCTTCCACACTGCCACGACAGAGTTGAGTAACTGAGACAAAGATCACACCTGCAAAGCTGAAAATATTTACCATTTGGCCCTTTAAGAAAAATGTTCCAACCCTTGCTCTAGAAGGATAACCAAGGGCCAAGAAGTTTTAAGGAGGTAGAAAATTATTCCACTGAGCAGAAAGCTATCAATGCTCACAGTACAAAATTCAAAAGAAGTGTCTGTGAAGTAGTGAGTTTCCTGTAGCTGGAAGTGTTTAAGCAGCTCTGAAAGGACCCCCAGCTTAGAACTGTGCTGAAGGAGATGTATATGCACCATTCAAAGGTACACCATTAAATCACTTCGAGATTCTGCAGCATTTTATGTCATCAATTACTCAGAGGTCCAGATTAGACTTCTTGAAAAATAGTCTCACTTGACTAACAAAGAAAACATCTTACATTCTAACTAAGAAAATTAGGCTCTCTAAGGAGATCCCTGGGTATCTTCTGATTGCCAGTTCATCTGTAATTGGCCCAATGCAGTGACTCCACTGGACAGAAGCCATGTCTAATTCTGTGGCCATTATAAGTCTTAACTTGCTATGGTTGTTCCACAGAGATCTGTAAATATAATTTAATGATGTTTCTGTGTAATCCAGATTGCCAGATCTTTCTGCAACCTTACAGACAATGCCGAGGCAGAAAATATATGTGTCAACCCAATTATATACTCTGAAATACTGCTGCATGGTTAGATATTGTATTCTAGAAATTCAGGTGGATGGGCTAGTGGAAGAATAAAGTAAGGCTTAAAAAGACGTCAAAGATTCATCCTTGTTATTCATTTCTTAACAAAATTGCTTTTAAAATAAACTAAGGGTTTGGGATGGGTATTTTTTGGAAGTTTCCAATTAAAGTGTTTGACATGTCTACTACATTTTAGTTAGGGAGCCCCAGGAGATTGATGTGCGCTCCATTTCTTTGCCAGAGGAACACACTTTGCAATTCTCAAGCCAGTTCTTTCTTTGACCAATTTGGCAGAGCAACTGGCTGGGTTTGCAGGTAGTAGAGCGAGCACTCTTAGTAAAATGTTCATTTTTATGGTGTTGGCTTCCACCTAAATATCAGCGGGAGGCAATACCACTTGGTCAAGTCTGCCTTCAAGCTACATCAAAGGCTCTGAGCTTAATATGGCCGGGAAGAGAGTAATCCAACAACATTTGAAGCTTTGGGTTGTAGCCAAGGATAAGTAGGTTGAGAATTTTAGCTCTCACTCTAAATTAGAGTCACTTAAGCTGTATCCTGAGATGGATCCATCCAACATCACTGCCAATACAGTTCAGGACAAGAAGCGAGGTGGGCAGAATTACAGCTCAAACATCTCAGAATGGGCAGAAGTGGACAAGAGTGAGGAGGTTGTCTTATATTTAGTCATAAAGTGTTTGATGACCATGGAAACCTGACTTAAAAGAAATGAAAATAGCCAAGTTATTTAAAATCTTACCATTTTAATCTTTCAAATAAAGGTCATTTTGTTTTTTAAGAATAGGGAATAAAAGTCAAAGAGGACTTTAAATTTTTTTAAAAAAATTTCAAGTTCCAAAACCAGCTGGAAAATCTCAAGATACACCTAGTCATGGCTGCTACATTTATATAGGTCATTTAATTAAGCAGCAAAAAGACAGGTAAAACACAAGCAAACCATCCAATAAAAATAAAAGTTATTGTTATTGCAAAAGTCACTGTGAGAATGTTAAGCTAAAACACTGCACTGCACAATTTCAGAAACTCCAAAGAATAAAAATATCTGCTCAGCTTTCAGTTTCAGATCTCCTCTTCTTCCTCATCCGGCCCGTATCAATTCCTCATTGATATTCTCCCAAACACATCTCTATCATAGTACCTCTGTAGTTCGGAAGTTCCATGTGTCTACACATCAGCCTCTCCTTTGGAACAGCATGCTCTTAGACAAATGTGGCCTTAGTATGTCAGGATCCTTGGCACCTGGCAAATCAGCCAGCACACAGTAGGCACCCAGATGTTCAAGGGCACACAGCATGTAAAAGGTTTGAGCTAGCACACTCAAATGCTGACGTTGGATGTTTCAATGTTGATGTAGATCTACAAATGGCATTGAAAGTGAGTAAAAGCACCCTCAGTGTTCATGGCACCCACCCTTAAGCATCCTGTCTCACCCCCTGTGCACATGGCCAGAATCTGTGCCTCTGTTTCCACCAGTTCCATCCTCTGAAGTGCATACCCCTTCCTCTTTAAATCCTACCCACCCTTTAAGGCAGTACTTCTCAAAATCTGGCCCATGAACCACTTGATTAAAAACCATGTGGGATGCTCCTTAAAATGCAGATTCCTTGGTCTCAGATCAGACATACTGAATTGAAATCTCTGGGAGTAAGCCCCTTGATTCTGATGCCCATTATCCACAAACCATACTTTAAGAAAGTTTAATGTCAAGTCAAACCTGGTAGTGATGCCTTCACAATGAATCAACCAGGCGATGTCACGGTGTCCCATCTGCACTCAGGGCTGTGCATGACACATAACCACTTGGCAAAAGACTCCAGCCCCACACACATGGTGACATAATACAGGGTGTAGGCTCATCCTCAGAGGAGATCCCAAAGGCACAACCATAGAGATAGATGTGGGACCTACTGGATCCCATGACAACAGGCTATAGTTCCTTTGACCATTTATTATCGATTTGGAGTAGTAATTTGTTTTGCCCCTGCCTCGTTCTGAAAATAGATCTAAGACAACTTATAGAAATACCATTTTATGGAATAAACATTGAACATATGTGAAAATAGGAATGAAGGGAAAATGGGGCAAGAAAATAAGATACTGTTAATATAGGATAATAAATATCATATGATAAAGAGAGGTTGCTCTGAGTTTCGTAGTGGCCAAAGAATATAGAAACATGATCATTTACAAGAGTCTCAATATTCATAAGATAAAACAACAGTTGGTTAGAAAAATGCTGAATTTTCCTGATACTGGCCATCTGAGCTAAGCACAGCTTCATACTCTGCAAAGCATATTGGTGACGTGGAATCCTGATCTCCATCTCTCCCCAGTGGAGGTACAAGGATTCATCAGTGATTGCCTTTTGTAGATGAAACACACTGTGGACAATGGAAATCTGCAGGAAAGTGCTAAGCTCTTGTCCTGAAGGGTAGAATACAGTAGCATCAATGTGGAAGATCAAAATGGTGGTACTACAGGTCTTGCCTCTTTTACCAAGACACCTCATGTAGCTAAATAATACAGGATTTCCAGATTTTTTGCTTTGACAGATTCACCCTCTACTGATTCCAGGATTAGGACATCATCATAACACAGCAGGAAATTCACAATCCTAGAGATGGGGGTATCGTGAGATGCAAGAACATTAGAGGACTCTGGAAATTATGGGAGTATGAAATTCTGAAATTGCACGACTAAGGAATTGGAAATGTTTCTCAGGACATGAGGATTATCTGGACATTGGCAATGAATCTTAATCGTTCACCTTGGTAAGCCTAATAACCGGAAACATCTCCACCCCAGTCAGAAGCTGACTGTAGGAACTGAGCTTATTCATGGGGTATTTGTGGTCCTCCACACTGGTATAGCCCCCAAGGGTCCTGCTTCATTTTACCCTGCATTGACATAATGCTTCAGCTTCATACGTTTCTCTCATAAGCATGATCTGCTCAAGTGCCAGAGGCTCCATCATATACAAGTGCTTTCTAGAACTTAGAAACCCAATAAGCGCTGCCTAAAGTGTTCCAGTTTTCTCTTTGATGGTTTCCTGCTCTTAGCATAAGAGGACGATGTCTGAAAGAGTGTGACAGGTATGGAACATGAAGATCTTTTTAATGGCCCCTTACTGCAAACAACTCTAATAAAAGCTTATAACTACTGAGTACTTAAGAGGTACCAACCACTGGGCTAAGCTCTTGACATGTATTATCTCAATCCTCCCAACCACCCTGAGAACTCAATGCAGTTATTATTTCCATTTCACAGTGCTAACCTGGAGCACAGAGAGGAAAACTCACCTAAAGCCAAACACTCTCCAAGGGGTAAGGCCCATATTCAAACACAGTCTGACTCCAACACCTGCCAATCAACTGCCAGCATCCCAGATCACTCCAATTTAAAAGGTTCCAAGGGAACAAAGCCCTGCATGAATAACACTGTACTCATTTCTTATTGCTGCCTTCAGACACTGAGCAACTTGGAACAACACAAATGTATTCTCTCACAGGCCTGCAGGTTAGAGGTCCATAGCCTGGCACAGTGGCTCATGTCGTAATCCCAGCACTTTGGGAGGCTGAGGCAGGAGGATCGCTTGAGGCCAGGAGTTCATGACCAACCTGGACAACATGGAGAAACTCCATCTCTGAAAAAAAAAATTAATAATATAAAATAAAATTAAATTAAATTAGCTAGGCAAGGTAGTGTATGCCTGTACTCTCAGCTATTGGGGAGGCTGAGAGGATCGCTTGAGCCCGGGGCGCTGAGGCTACAGTGAGCCATTATTGTACCACTGCACTTCGGGCTGGGCAAAAGAGCAAGACCTTGTCTGAAAAAGAAAAAAAAGTCCAACAGGGTTCTCCCTGTGCTAATATCCAGGTGTCAGCAGGACTGTGCTCCTATCTGGAGGGAAGAGGGAGGATATGTTTCCTTTGCTCATTCAGGTTGTTGGCAGAATCCAGCTCCTCACGAGTACACAGCTGGGCTCCCCATTTCTTTGCTGGCTGTCAGCTCAGGGCCATTCCCAGCTTCCAGAGGTCACTGCATTCCTCAGCCTGGGACCCCTTCCTCCATCTTCAAAGGTGCTCATGTTTCAGGTCCCTCTTGCCTCTTCTTCCATCAAATCCCTCTGATTCTTCTGCCTTCCTCTTCTCCGTTTATAAGGGGCTATGTGATTAACAATCCAGGATAATCTCCCTATTTTAAGGCCAGCTACTCAGCAACCATAATTCCCTTTTGCTATATATGGTGGTATATTCACGGATGCAACACCAGGAGTCAAAGCCCACAGGGCTGGAATCCTGCCTACCGCAAACACTGACATCGAACATCTATACTTCTCTAAATCACCTCCCATACACGGGGCTGCCCTTGTTTTTGTGAACCGAGGTAGTGAAGTTTTGTGATTGTACTTGGTAAATAAAACTTCTTAAGAGTCAGGACTTATGGGATTCATTCAGGAGGTAGAAAGGAGAGTGTGTCACTGGTTTGAACTGGCACTGACTAATCCCCACCCCCAGGAGATGACAGCTCTCTCGCAGGCTACCTGGAACAGGTGTGAGTTGGCCAACAGAGTGGAGACAAACCAGGTGGAAAATGAAGCTGGATTTCAATCTGGTCATTTCAAGTGGCTGAGCACCTGTGAACAAGATGCAGTTTCCCTGTGGACCAACTAGCTTCAAAGACAAGAATACTGTCTGCACCCTGACGGCAGATGACGCTCCTAATTCTAAGCAATCAGCTCGCAAATGTGTGTTTTTAACTGTAAGGAGGAATGAGGGAAAGAGTTCCAGGAGGACCAGGTTAAGTCTATTTAAATGTCTATTTAAATTGTAACCTTTCAGATTTTAGTTACTGGAATTAGTACTTTTTCCACAAGTTTTAATCTCTTGGGTGCGATTCACGAATTTGTCACCTAATGGCCCCTCTTGATTAAACAGTCTACATTTAATTGCAGGAAAGAAAAAAATGT
>NW_016806990.1:2208825-2228100 GCF_001698545.2 Rhinopithecus bieti | reverse complement strand
GGGGGGGGGGGGGGGGGTTGTTACCTAGACAATTGCAAAAATGCCCCAGTTGGTCTCCCATTTCAGGCCTTTTCCACACTGCAGCCAGGAATATCTCCCAAAGCACACATCAGTCATTCAACAGTCTTACTAAAAAGTTGTAAATAGTTCCTCATTGCCTACAAAATAAAGTCCAAACTCCTTAGACTGGCTTCATTATCCCTCACCATCTGGCGTCAGCCTACCTTTGCAATCTCTTCCCCTGCCAAGTCCTGTGCCACCACCAGTGGCCACTCACGCTCGGATCCGGGCACCTCAGACCTCTCACGGCTCCCAGAGCACCATTGAATCAACACTGCCCCTGGTGCGTTCCTCGGGCGGGGAAGGCTTTGCCTCTATACCTACCAAGGGAAATCCAACTTCTCTCTCCACACTCAGCCTGAATGTCATGTACCCTGAACTTAACCATACCTTCCTTGGTGCTCCGTCAATATTCTCTCTCTCTCTCTCTTTTTTTTTTTTTTTTTGAGACAGTTTCACTCTTGTCACCTAGGCTGGAGGGTAGTGATGCAATCTCGGCTCACTGCAACCTCCGCCTCCCGGGTTCAAGTGATTCTCCTGCCTCAGCCTCCCAAGTAGCTGGGATTACAGGTGTGCACCACCGCACTTGGCCTCTTTTGTTTTTTACCTCTATCATAGACACAATCATGCTCTGTTTGGGCCAGCTGTCTGTGCATCTCCTTCCCTCATGCCAGCTGTGACATCTTCCTATTATTTGTATCCTTATCCTGGCCCCTCCCTACTGCAGCCAGTGCTCACTGCAATGCCTTGAAAGGGATCAATAAACACTAGACAACCAAATTAACTCTGTCATGTCTAACACTGAAGACACTCCCTGAGTTTAAAAAACCTTTTATTTAAGCCTGGGCATGGTGGCTCACGCCTGTAATCTCAGTGCCTTGGAAAGACAAGGTAGGAGGATCACTTGAGGCCAGGAATTTGACACCAGCCTGGGCAACAGAGTGAGACCCCATGTCTACCAAAAAAAAAAAAAAAAAAAAAACAGCTGAGTGTGGTGGTATATGCCTGCAGTCCCAGCTACTAGGGAGGCTAGGGTGGGAGGATCGCTTGAGCCCGGGAGTTTGAGGCTGCCTTAAGCCATGATTGCACCACTGCACTCCAGCCTGGGTGACAGATTGAGACTCTGACTCCAAACAAAACAAAACAAAAACCCTTTCATTCAGGGAGTCTTCAGATGCCATTTGGTTAGAGACATACCGTCACTGCATCTCCCAGAACATAACACAATGCAGCAACAGGACCTATACACTTTTTCCTTCACAGGCTATTTGAAATCCTTTTATAAATAGATCTTTTGGGCATTCCACATACAAAAAATTATTAAAACCATGAACAGAGTTCCATGTCTGGGAATGGCCAATAAGATCCTATTGGACTGACCTGCCCACAGATTAGAAACATAAACTCTGGCAAAAACAATTTTTAAAAAATAACACCCGGCTACCTGAAGGCGCTGGTGATTGACCAAAACCAGGCACATTCTGGGCACTGACACTAGAAGCAGGAAACAGCACGGGATATATTTCCCAATTTCATGACTTCTGGCTTAAAGGGAGGGCTTGGTCTGTACCAGGCTGGCCAGCAGGAATGCCAACAGGAAACCAGCAGTCTTTCTGCCTGGAGAATCAGAGAACAGATTTGGGGCATCCCAGAAAGGAAGGGAACCTCGGAAAGGAAAGATGAAGAGAGGCATGCTCCTACATTCTGGGTGACTCCTGGACCACCCATGCTTAGGGCAGATAACAAGCAGCCTGAAGGAACTTTCTAGTAATGTTCTGTATCTTGACAGAGTTTTGGGTTACACTGGTGTATACACACATCAAAACTCATCAAATGGTATGCTTAAGAAATGTGCATTTCATTGTATAGAAATTTTACCTCAAAAAACTATAAACATTGAACTTTAATGGCAGGCAAGCAGAATTATGTAGAAAGCAGTGTACTGATGTATGCAACTTTTTTTTTTTTCGAGATGGAGTCTCACTCTGTTACCCAGAGTGAAGTGCAGTGGTGCGATCTCGGCTCACTGCAACCTTAGCCTCCTGGGTTCAAGTGATTCTCCTGCCTCAGCCTCCTGAGTAGCTGAGACTACAGGCGTACGTCACCATGCCAGGCTAATTTTTGTATTTTTGGTAGAGAGAGGGCTTCACATTTGACACCAAACTCCTGACCTCAGGTGATCCGCCCACCTTGGCCTCCCAAAGTGCTGGGATTACAAGCATAAGCAAACGTGTCCGGTGATGTCTGCAACTTTACTTTGAATTGTATTAAAAAAAAAAAAAAAAGATGGACAGCTGAATGGGAAAACGGATGGATAAACAGAATAGATACCTGATAAAGCAGATACAGTAAATGTTAATCACAGAATCTAAGTGGAGGATACAGATATTTGCTATACAATCTTCCCCTTTTTCCATATGTTGAAATTTTGTTCACAATAAAATGCGGTAAAAGTTAAAAGATGCATCACAACTTGGAATTTGCTTCCTCAAAAAGGTGTGGAAGTAAATCACCATATTTGTAGAAATCAACATGAAGGAAGCCAGGAATTCATTGTGGTATTGTAAACAGAAAGCACTTAGGTAAGAGTTTAGTAAAACATGTTTGCTGCCCAGTAGGAAAAAGCAGCATGTACTATAGTTGAACCTTAGAGAATCATGGAAAGAAATTCCTCATCTCAGTGAAATGTTCTGGTGACATATTTTATTTGTGTAGTGTTAATGGGGCCACCCCGGTCATCTCTGGGGTTAGCGATGCTAGGTGGCACCTCAGGAGAAGTTTTGATTCTGAGTTCAGCTTCCTATGAGCCAGGTCTCAAGCACCGAGTGGCCATGAAAACATCACACTCAATAAGACAGGGAGGGAGAGCATGCATGCATGAGAATAAATCAGCATTTATACTGCCCTGAAAACAAAGTCCTCTAGGTGAACAAGAAATCAGAGATGCCCAATCCATTGGCTTCAGAAAAGAGCATCTCATGTCATCCAACACTGAGAGGAGAATAGCAGTGCCCTAGTTAGATTGCATCCTACAGGCACAAGATAAATGATTTTCACAGAAGGCAGCCAAATGGAAAAAGAGGGCACAGATATTTCAATTGTCAAAACGTATTAACCTTGTCAATCCTGAATAATGCAACATTACATACCATCTCTCGTTCCTAAATACAGCCCCCCAAAATAAAAAGCAAAACAACAATAAACTACTTATTTGGGAGGGGGGTAGAGGGAGTATACACTATAGAATACACTCTCCTCTAATTCTACAAATATTTTGGAAGTGTAAAAATACAGAAGATTACCACTTGATAGGACAGATGCATCTGAAATTATTTTCATTTTTCCCTTGCTATATCCTTGAAGTTCATGGAATAAAACGTGAAAGATATTTGCTACTTCTGTGGTCTGTGTCAAGCCATCTCTCTCTCCCCCTTTGCTCCATCCTGACTCCACTATATCCTGGAAATGAAAGTGTTTGTATCTCACATACTCTGGTAGGGAGTGCAAAATTTAAGTGGGATAAGAAGAGGGAGGGAAAGGTCTCTGTTCCAGGACCTACCTGTCTCATTATACATAATTTAAGTACTGAAGAGTTGTTTAATTTTAAACAACTTTTATAGCAGTCTATAAAAAGAGAAACATCACATCTTGTATGTGCTTACTCTCATTTGACATTTTTTCCAACCTATTTGGACGCACTTGTGCCCACTTAAGCAGGCTCTCCGGATTGGCCACTCAGGGTTTAATTCTGCCTGATTCATTTCACCAATAGTCTGGAAATACAGTGAGGCAATAATGTACATCTGTTTCGGGCAACGAACCAAGAGACCACCCGCCCCCTGGGTAAAGGTATCTCAATCCTGCCCACAGCTTTGATCAGTTTTCAGTTTTTAAATGCTCCCTGTTGCCTAGTGGGGAGCTAAGTGACTTTGCTTCAATAGACATTATGTCACCCCTCAGTCCTTATGTAAACGGAATGTCTAACACCTTCACAATGTATGCCAAGCCTGCCAGCCTGAAGTGGAGGTTGACAAGATAAGTGTTTTGCAGCGGCACCTGCGTGAAGAGTCGTGCCTCCTCGCATGCACGAAAGCTCGAAGCTTTCTGCCTGGCACAGCCAGGAAATTTAAATTTAGACTCAGTAGCATGTCTTTCTGACTTGTATTCATGCTTATTAAAGTCATAATGACATCAGATAGAAGGAAAATAATATTTCCTCTTCCCGAAGGCTTTTAAAAAATTTTAGAAAGTCACAGAACATACACCCTGCGAGAGGAAGGTAAGTTCTCTTTTCCCTTTTTATAACCGCTGCCGCATACGGAACTTGATAAGCGTTTCTTATAACGGCACACATGCTTCACAGCTTATAATTCTCTCATTCAAATGCTTGATGTTATTTGTAATGAGAGAATGGAAGGAGATGGCATACGCCGGTTTTATTTTTGAGAAACTGACCTACGTTTACCCAATGTGCACCTATCGAGTATCAACTAAGGAAAGGCACCACGCTAGGCACTTGGGGGGAGGGAGGATGTGTCAAAGATAAATAAAACATTTTAATAGGATAGGAATCAGAGAAGTCAGTGTTGAAGGTGATTCAGCGAATCCCACAGCTGAGGGGTAGCAGAGCCAACACTGGAACTTCAGGCTCCCAGCTCCTTCGTTGAAGCCACATGGAGCTCAGCTGCAAACAGACATCAGAAATTAGAATGCTGCTCTAGGCTGGGTCTGGGGGCTCATGCCTGTAAGCCCAGCACGTTTGGAGGCCAAAGCAGGAGGATCGCTTGAGCCCAGGAGTTTGAGACTAGCCTGGGCAACATAATGAGACCCCGTCTCTACAAAAAATTAAAACAACTAGCCAGGCATGGTGGCACATGCCTAGTAGCCCAGCTACTCAAGAGGCTAAGGTGGGAGGATCACTTGAGCCCAAGAGTTCAAGGTTGTAGTGACCTATAATTGCATCACTGCATCCCAACCTGGGTGAGAGAGAGACCCTGTCTCTACTAAAAATAAAAATAAAATAGAATGCTGCTCTATGCCTCTCTGCATAGGACAAGTCCCCTGTCATTTGGCCCCAAATGTTCTTCCAAGGAGTCATGGCACGTGGATAAGCAAATTTCAGAAAGCCTTTCTTGACGAGATGGCATTTGAGCTGGGGCTTAAAAAACAAAATTGAGAATGTGGCAATGGGTAGTTTCACTAGGTAAATAGGCAAAATCACAGAGCAGAGTGTGCTGGCTAGATAACAGTATATGAAAAGATGAGTAGAGGAGATGGACAGGGTGGACCTCAGAGACATCAGCTTAATCTAGCGGCCACAGGATCCAGAGAAGGTGATGGAGGAGGACTAACAGATCACACCTGCACCACAGAAAAGCCAACCTAGCAGGGATGCAGGGTTGGATTCGCAGCAGAGAGACCAGTGCAAAAGTCAAGGTCAACGATTATAAAGACCTTATGCAGGCAACTTAGGGATAGATGGAAAAGAAGATGGGAAGGCAGGAGTAAGAGATTTCAAAAGCAGGATCACTGAGCCTGGCAACTGACTTGATGTGTGCGTGAGGGCAAAGATTGAAGTTAAGCCTGAGTAACTAGCACTGTGGTTCCCAAACCTCAGCCACCGCTTGTTAAAATGCAGATTCCCACACCCAAATCCCCCAAGTCAGGGGTGGGGTCCAAGAAGCTGTTTGTTAATAGATCTGTGCTGATCCACAAACTTTGTTACCAGCTTGCAATGAGAGTACAGAAATGGAGTGTTTAGACAGTTTAATAGCAAGTTGACTGACAACTTTCTACAAATGGAACCTAATGATTAAAAGTCGAGGCTTGATTTTGAACATATTGCGGGGTTTTTTCATGTCATTTTTCTATCAAAAGTATGGGTCCACAAAATTTAAATTAAAACAAAAATTTAAAAATTTGAAAAACCAAGTGGTTCTTGCACCAAGTTTGAGAAAAGCTACACTGCATGAGTCTGGGATGGGACCACACTTGGGGCATGCTCTGAACAGATGGGTCATAGGAGAGAAGGCAGACACATGAGGAGGCACTCACAGCTGGGGGACATCTCCGCAGCTGCATCCATCTGACTTTCTGAACACAACAGCTACCACCAGGCCACCGAGCCTCGGTGGCAGGTCACCTGGGAGCCTGGTACATGCCCATCATCCTGACCTTTGGCCACATGTTATCTTTTTACTCCTGCAACTGGGTGTGACCTCCTCCCTACGCCCAGCTCCCTGCCTGTGTCCTGTCTCAGCCCAGGGTGCAGGTCTTATACCACATGCCAACCCTTCTAAACCTTTTGGTGTATTTCAGAAAATATCCCCAAATACAGCAGCAGTCTTCGAGACAGGAAAGGAACCAAGAGTGAACAGGCAGTGTTGTAGAAACTAAGGAGAGGATTTTTTAGAAGAGCTAAAAAATAGCCCAGTAGGGAAAAATGCATAGTCAACATGATCAAGGCTTTTGGAAAGGAGGATGAGGACTCAGGACACAGTCATTAGCTGCCTTCAATGAAACACTTGCAGCCGAGGGATGGGGATGGAAGTCAGACCACAAGCGCAGAGGAGACAGTGGGAAGAAAAGAGTAACATCCCCGAATGGTGGGCAGGTAGGGGACAGTTAAGTTATTTCCCAAAACTGTTCTATTACGTGACTGGGTGCTATTTGGAATATTCAGTTAACATTACTCTAAATATCAATTTTCTCCAAAAATCTCTAAATTCTCCCCTATCTTACTATTTACTAGTTCTTACTGCATATTTGCAGCCATAAAAGTGTATTTGCCTTGCTGAGATAATAGGATAACAAGTGACATCAGCCATTCTTTAAGGCAAAAGGCCATAAAGAAATACAATACTTGTATTTTTGTGCAGAAAAAAAATCCAATTTCTATTTAAGCTTCCAGAACATTTGCAGGAGGATGAGGATAGGGAAAATGTCAGGGGTAAATTGGAGTCTACTTTCCTAGAGTTCTTAGAGTTGTACCCTACCCAAATTGCCCAAATTTAAAACAGAAACACGGGGAACCATCTTTGTGTTGTGTTCCGGCAGGATCAAATCTTCTAAATTTCAGTCTTTAGAGACAAAATGCTGACAGGGTCACCACAACGCAAAACTACTCCCAGACACTTGCTTTCAAAATTAGAAAAGAGGTCTGCCTATTTTTATTATTATTTCCCAAAATCAATGTGGAAAGTGAGATATAGGGTAAAGGCCAGCTGCCAAGAGCAGGCTTGACCCTAAGAAGATTTGACCCCATGGTTCTCTGATCCAAGAAAACAAGCCATGAGGATCTTCAGGAAATTCCATTCTTAAGGATGTTCAAAGCCCATAAGGGAAAAGCAAGAAGAGCCATAGTGTCGATGAAAGATGGGACTTTGCACAGCACTTCCTGTGTATTAGGAGTGATGATTTCGTTCCCTAGCATAGGAGATTCTTTCAAGTGTAGCTCAGAATGTATTCACTATTTTCCCTGCAGTGACAGTTGCAGCCGTGCCTACCTATGTCTAAGTTTATCGAACTGTACACTTGAAGCAGTTCCTTGTATGTCAATGTGTCAAATTAAGCTGTATTACCAAAAATTTTTTAAAGTGTCCTCTGGGGAATTACCTCGTCTGGGATTTCTCAGCTGTGATGCAGGGAATTAAGAGCCCTTAGCTCTTAGAGAACAACCAGGAACAGAACCTTCTGCAAGAGTTCACAACAGAGGGGATTTCACACAGGGATCTGGTGGCACAGAAGCGGGAGCGCTACGCGGCCAAGCAGGTCATGGTGAGGCAGCCCATGGACTGTCAACTGCAGGAAGCCACGTTCCCTCTCATGAAGGAGGGAGGGGAGCCCGGGGACCCTAGCATAAGGTGGAAAAAGGAGATCCATCCAGAGAGAGCTGGAGCCACAGAAGAGCAGAGCAGCTGGAAACGCAGCTTCCTGGGGTCCCTCCCGTGATCTATGAGGACAACAGGAGAAGGTTCAGGAGTGGGTGTGGGGACAGAGAGGCCTGGGTCTGACTCAAGGGGGTTTCAGCCAAAAGGGATTAGACAGTAAAAGTCAGTTCAAACAAAACTCTGTTGAACCAAGTTAGCAGGCGTCTTTACTTCTGGCCTTGTCAGGGCATTAACAGGAGAAAGATTTGTAAACCTCAAAGAGAGGAATAGAATAGAAAGTGCTTCTACGGTCTTTTCTTGAAGAACATTTTGGAAAAGTAGTAACTTTTTGGAAAATGCTAATCTAGCCAATACAGTTTCCAGACAAGGAAAGAGACCTAGAAATTTGATTAAGTGGTTTGAACAAGATATTACAAAAAAGAAAAAAAAAAAAGAAGAAGAAGATATTACAAAAAAAGAATTATACTAAGAACTAGAGGCCAAAATCAAGCCTCCTGGATCTTGATCCAGTTCTCATTCCTCTATAACAAACCGATCATAAGCATGTTCCAGCACTGTCAAGAAAACCAGCTACTTAACCATTGTAATGGGCGAAAATGAGTCGTTTCTGTGGTAGAAAACTCCCAGACTCCGTGGACGTGTATAATCTGCTCTGCTAGATCCATAATAAAGGCTCCAAAACTATGGGTAAGAGCACATATGAAAGTGGAAATAAGTGCAATGGAGTTGCCAATTTTATTAACGGGAGGAAAAGAAGAGAAGGAAAAAAAAGGGGAAAGCAAGACCGAAAGGGACACTGACATCCACTGGGCACCACCTTCACCCCTGCAGCCCTGTGGGATCATCTACAATGATGACAGGAATGTGCATGCATAACGACAGGGTCAAATGATCTCAACTAATCAGAGTTGGTGTTCGGAGGCTCTGCCCTAAACAGACCCCATAAAAATGCAAAGGCCTGCTCCATGGCCCTTGGGGAGAAAGGCAACTCTCCAGATATCTTTGGCTCCAGGCACCTATGGCCTTCTTACTCTTCCCTTCATACCTTAGTCCTGCCCATGGATATCACCTCTCTTTCTGCTCCATTAAACTCCCACAGAGAAGTATTAAACCACAGCACATCCTAAGTCAGATGTTATGAGACAAGGCTGAATTTCTCAAGCCCACTGACATTGGCATGGCCCCAAGCTCTTACCTTTTCTTTCTTTTTTTTTTTTTTTGAGATGGAGTCTCGCTTTGTCACCCAGGCTAGAGTGCAGTGGTGCCATTTTCGCTCACTGCAACCTCTGCCTCCCGGGTTCAAGCGATTCTCCTGCCTCAGCCTCCCAAGTAGCTGGGATTACAAGTGTGCGTTCACGTCTGGCTAATTTTTGTATTAGAGACAGGGTTTTGCCGTGTTAGCTAGACTGGTCTTGAACTCCTGACCTCAAGTGATCCACCTGCCTCGGCCTCCCAAAGTGCTGGGATTACAGGTGTGAGCCACCGCACCTGGCCCTCTTCCCTAATTGTAAGAGGTTTCCTCTGCAAGGGAGCAGAATAGGGTGGGAGATAAGGGGTGGACAATTTAGCTAGAATTCAGTAATACCCCACTACAATGAGTAACTGACATGAAGAGAGATGGAGAGAATTCACTAAATGTCTCACCTGCACAATATTTGTAAAGGAATAAACACAAACCCCTAATGGCCCTCAAATGAATTGCTCATTTACCACATTTCTTGTTTCCATTATTGTCTTCTCATATCTATTTACCATTAACCTGTGTATCTCTTTTTCATATAAAACAGTTTAAAGGCAAATAAGCCTATTCGATATATCACTTACAAAGACCTCTGAATTGATGGAGTCTCTATTAATTTAGTTTTACTCTGATCTAAATAGTCTCTCCTGAGGAAGCCTTTTAAAGTCCCCTGATCCTGCCTCTAGGGCCAGTAAGATATTTTTGTCAGTTTCTCAATTCTAAAGTCATATTAAGTTTTAATATAAGTTTTCAGAAAGGAAGGAAAAATATTTAACCTCTCCCCTAATAACCCCCCAAATTTTAATAATTCACAAGCACAGAATTCCTATAATTCTTGTTCATTCTTCAGCCTTCTTTATTTTACTCCCCCAAATCCTGCCTAGCATGGATCAAACAGGGCACAAGCCAGGGAGAAATTTAATCACTCATATCTCTGCCGAGGGTTTGTCTAGGTACTATGGTGACAGACACCTCAGTGAAACTATGTGGAGGAAAAAAGATTTTAAACTCCTAGACTTAAAAGAAAGAAAGAAAAGAAGAAAGATTTCTGATGGATTTGTTGTCAACACATAGAAGCACTATAAAATAAATCCCACATTGTCATACACAATCAAAATTACTTCTTTAGGGACCACTTTAGTAAAACCCCAGAAACAAACTATTCTTCAACTGAGGTATTTTATAATTCTTTCTCCAAACTCTGCGTATTTTGAATTTTTATACTTTCATTGACTTGGTTTTCCTTGCTTAATGTACAGCTTCTCTACAGAGGATTTGGAGGGCAGAGTAGTTTCCTGGGCATGATACCGTAGTGGTGGATAATGTCATTTCACATCTGTCCAAATCCACAGTATCTGCAACACTAAGAGTGAACCTGGATATAACTGTAGACTTTAGGTGACAATGATGTGTCCATATTAGTTCATCCAATTGCAACAAAGATACCAAACTCTGCTGAGCGATAACGGGAGAGCCTGTACACTGTGGGGCAGGGGGTACATGGGAAATCTCTGCAAAATTTTGCTGAATTTTGCTATGAACCTCAAACCGATCTTTAAAAAAAAAAACCCTCTCTTTATAAAAGTGTACAGCTTCCCCGTTGGTAACTTATTCTGATATGGGAGTCTACAAATAAAATCTGAATAAAAATCAAAGTCAAGTAAAAACTTTTAGTCCTTAATTTTGTAGTTTACAAAACTCAGTCTTTGGACTATTTAAATGTAATTCATAGATTTAAAAGGAGGGAGGGAAAATAACTGGTCTCAGAGAATAAGCAAGGCTAATATTATAAAAAATCGCCTGGCCTAATCAGCACATAAAACAACTCTCACCAATGATATGGTTCACTCATGCTCTGCTGAGACACAAATCAGAATTCTTTTTCCAGCCCATGTTCATGTACAGGAAACCAACAGGACTGTAAACACAGGAACAACAATCAACAAACGCAGATGTTCTGGACGGTGAAAGGGCAAGCGGCAGGAGAGTGATAATAAGGCCTGTGGCGGATATCGGAGGTCAGGGTGGAGCGGGCTCCTGGACTCTGCCTCTGAGGGGCACTGTTTTCTGCCCGCTGTGAATCCACTCCACTCCATTCCTCCTGGTCACCAACTGAGCTCTTTAGTGATGAGAAAACAATCTGAACGTATAATCGGCACTGTGTGGCAAGGACGTTTCAGGCCTAGGACAATGCTGACCTAGCCAGCAGGAGGATCAGTCATCAAGGGCGTATGCCTATGAACCTGAAAGTCAGGAAGGCTCTCCCACTTGGAACCAGAACCTCATCCTGCAAAAATGTTTGAAGGAGATTCTTCGACCCAGTCATCTGGGACTGTGTTTGAGATAATGAGACCGTGGGGACCCATCAAGGAATTACCTGATGTAATTTAGATATCATCTCTATTATGGACCTGATCTCTTTAATAATGGAGATGGGAAGGGCAGGAAGAGAATCAGTGGATATCAGTGGAACAATGCCGCTCAAAGCAACGTGGTTTTCAACTCAATTTCGGAGCAGAAAACAATTCTTTGGGGTCAACAGTCCTTTGGCATACCAAACAAGAGGATATTTATAGATATGCATAGCATTTTCTTTTCTAAAAGTAGAGTTCTTGGAGAAGATGCTATCCACTAAGAGAAAACCCCAACAATTCCAGATTTGGGCTTCCTCGGCTCCTGCCTGCTTTTGTAATTTCTCCTTCATTATCCACTCCGGCCTGGCCAACAGCCCTATTGCTCTGATGCACTAGGATCTCTGTGTGTTTGCATGGATTGTCCCTCAACCTTAAGAGGTAACAGCAGTAAAGAGAAAATGGTGAAAACATCTAACAGATTTAACTGCAAACAAACAGATTAGATGATATCCAAGAACTTTTTAAGCTCTAAATTCTATGATCTATGGCGAACATACATTCACCAGTCATCCCAAACTCATTTAACCAATAAACCCCAAATGGGTTTTCTGTTGCTAGGGCATCTGTGTCCCCAGAAAAACCATGTTAGGGATGGTAGCTGTGTTCCCAGCCTGGCTTCAGACTCTAATTTTATGCATAGGGTGTGGAAATACTATATAGTCACATTGGAAAAAAAGTATAGAGAACGAAATCTTCAAAACACTAGTGACTGAACAAAAAATCTGATAAACTTCAGTGACCCACAATGTGTTACTGATTTCTAATGCATGTAGCAAAAGGTGAACAGGGGGAATGCAGGTTCTGAGAATTTCTGGTACTCTCAAAATTTCAGAGGTTAATGGCACTGAGGTTAATGGCACTGAAAAATTAGAGTTAACTCTAATTTTCACTAAAGTGGTGATGGCTTTCCTTCCCCTTCATGCAACTATCACCACTTTCATATATTCCAGCAGAGACTGGTGCCGTTTTCTGACTCACACGTTTCCAGTGGGTAAAAGCTGGATCAGAGATGGGAATAAGGGTGTTGAAGAGAAGGTAAGAGTATGATCAGAAAAGAAGGTGTGTTTGAACAAAGTTAACTCCACGTCATGATGAAAACAGGGAAATAAGAACAACACAATGCACTGGTTCCTTGTGGGGAAGACAAGAGAAGATGCCAGCCATCCCCTATATCTGCCCCCCAGGTGACAGCCTACGGCTGGAGCAGCCCAGCTGCTGGGCACGTGGCTGGGTTGTGCTGTGGGCCTCGGAAGGGTGGGACAGGATGGTTCATGTGTAACAGCTGTTTGCGTGAATGCGGACTTGGTAAATTGTCTACTCCTATCTTAGGGAGTTTCTGTAGTGATTTCTATTCCTTTTACTCAGATATTTATTAAAACTCCTAGCGAAAAACAAAATTGTCTAATTAAAATCTTGCCTACTTTTCTTCTCACTATTGGAAGAACCAAAGATGGCAAAATGACTAAAATTCTGAACAGAAGAGAAAGAAAAATAGAATAAAGATCAAAGTAGAAAAATTAAAACTGTAATGACGTTGTGCTAAGTTAAACAAGTCATTCCCGGCCGGACGCAGTGGCATGAGCTTGTAATCCCAACAGTTTAGGTGGCCGAGGCAGGCAGATCACTTGATGTCAGGAGTTTGAGACCAGCCTGGCCAACATGGTGAAACCCCAGCTCCATTAAAAATACAAAAAAAAAAAAAAAATTAGCCAGGTGTGGTGGCGGACACTTGTAATCCCAGCTACTTGGGAGGCTAAGCAGGAGAACTGATTGAGCCCAGGAGACGGAGAGGCTGCAGTGAGCCAAGATCTCGCCACTGCACTCCAGCCTGGGTGACAGAACAAGACTCTGTCTCAAAAATTAAAAAAAAGAGTCATTCGCTAGAATAATTCATTTTTGATATAAGATGGGAGGCAGAAAGTGAAGGACTGTTTGTGAGAAAGTTACAGAAAGCTGCTTAATGATGCAAGACATTGTACCCTCTTCATTTTCCTTGTCTAACTCACCTTCATAAATAGACAAGAGTGAGGCAAAGATAGCAGACCTGCTATCTTTTAGTTTGCTATACTATACTACATTTGATAGCCAGTATTCACAGTGAAGTAAAATATCAATTTGAAATCCAACATATAAAGTAGTTACTCTCCAAAGACAGAGAGGCAACAAATTATTACATGCTACATAAAGCGCTGAACATTGTTTTTGTACTTAAACAGATTCTTATCCCAGGGTAGCCCTCCTCCAAGCTGATCAGAGGTAAGCTCTCAAATAGAGGAACAAACCATGATTCAGCACATTTAAAAAGGATTTATACCCATTCTTAAAAGGACACCCAGAGGAAACACCATCTGAGGTCTGAACAATGGTATCTGCTTGCCCTTTGATCTTAGTTTAAGAACACTTTGTGCAACTTTTTTTTGTTTAAATGCCACTGAATTTCAGATTTACTCTTTGTAATCTCTTTAGAAGAACATCTACTGCTTCTTTGAATCACACTCTTGCAACCAAATTCTCCAAACTGTTTTTGCTGTGAGTAGCTTGCAGGCATGGATTTATTTTCTGCTAACAAAAATCTTCATAAGTACAGGTAGCTTAAATGAAAAACAGTACTACTGATGCTATGTTTAGGAGAAAGAGATAGTGCAGCATATCTAGTTACCAATACAAGTAGGGAGTATTCCATTTTTCTTCTCATTTATGTTTCCCAAGAGTAATTTTGTTCAGAAGATTGCCACTATTTTTAGCACAAGTTTCTTGCTGCTTGTACTAATATATACTGATTCCCTTTTCTGAGCATCATTTGAGTTTTTTTAAATTTCCATTTAATCCTAGCATTTGGAGATTAATACCTCGTGAATTCAAATAAACAAGTGAAATCTGAAATGCAGATATGTAATTAAATGTTTTTACTACTCTCAAATGTAATGCATATTACAAATTAATATACTTGTGGGTGACTAATAAAAAAGGTATATTAATAAAGCATGATGATTTACCTCAAATACTGTGAACCTCCCTGTCCTAAACGTCTTCACTTTAAACTTTTTCCTCAATAAAAATCAGGTATACCTTTCCAAATAATCAAATCTTCCAGATCAGTGAAATATGAATTTGAAGTATGGGCTATGTCTATATTTTCACTAATTCAGTCTTTTCAAAGCACCTTCCATGGGGTCAGCATTATGTTAGGCACTTGGGCTACTGTGGTGGGTTAGTATGGTTTCCGCCTTTAGAGGCTGACATTCTATGGGGGAGACAAACAAATGAGTAAGCAAATTTAACAAGAAAAAAAAAAAAACTTGTGATAAGTACAAGGAAGGAAATAAGCAGAGTGCTGTCATGGTACAGAAGTGGGTGGGATGGAGGCATGACCAGTTTAAAAATACAGAGTGGCAGAGAAGGTCTCTCTTAGGTGAATTTTAAGCTAAGACCTGAAGGATACCTCTCCAAGGTCACCAAATTGGCAGGGATGCTGATTAGGCTGCCAAGACATTTTTAGCATTAGAAAACAAATAGAAAATGGCATCTGTGGCCCTGAGTGAATGCAAGTTCACGAGCTCACCCAGGCACTCTGCACACCAGCAACCCAGGCAGCAGACGGTTAGTATTTAGAAGGTGACACATCCCAGTCTATTCACCCAGAAAGAGGTTGAAACAGTCAACATAAACAACAATGAGCTGGTTGGATGACCAGCACTTGTGCTATGAGAGAGAAATTTATCCTGTTGATTCATACTTCCTGATAGTCCGGCTGGCTTACAAGGCTCAGGGTGTCTCAAATGTATTTCATGAGTAAATTATTCCCCCAGTCCCAGGGAAGTCGGATGTTTACAACTATGTAATACTTTCCCTTGTACTTCCAGTTTGTAATTTACTTAACCCAGTAGGTATAAGAGCACTTTAAAACACAGCGCTGTAATGTTTATCTTTCTGTAGATTCTTTAATAGATGAGTCAGGTAATATGGCAGTTAACATGGCATTGACACCAATTAGGAAATCTGTAATTCTCCAGCATCCCTATATAAAGAATCCAATATTGGTAAGCAATAACTTTTTTCAAATGAACTGTCCTTCTTATGTTCAGAGTCATGGTAATCAGATTTTACCCCATTCTAGCCTCTCATGATGAAATACCCCTTTCCTACTGCTAAATGGATTAAGATGAAATAGAATTGCTTCATTGGCAGGTGGCATGGCTTGCTGCTTGGATTCTACTTACCTGCAAAAGGTCTTCTCTTCATACTATCAGTATAGAGTCCAGAATTGGACCTACAGTAGCTATAACTTGTACAAGGAGCCCAGTGATGGGATATGAGGGGCTTGGGGTAGAATTCCCATCCTGGAACTCTTTCAGTTCCATGTCAGCCTGTCCTGGGGCCCGGAATTGCACTACTGGGTGAGTTCTCTTGAAATTTTTCAGGAGATTTTTTTTATATCTTTCAAAATCCTTTATGAAAAATGTCAATATCCCTAAGGAAATAATATGTTAAAACATTACCCTAGCAGGATTAGTTGATGGCCAGCTTTAAGCAGTGTGACTCAGAGCCAGTGTGTCAGAGAAGCAAAAGAATAAGGGGAATTTGGGGGTCACTAAATACAGTAAATGTGACTGTACTTTACAAACTCGCCTTAGGCCCAGCTCTTGAAATTTCAAATACCATCTAAGGCAGTGGTTTCCAAACACTGACATCACCTGAGATCCTGACAAAACACTGACACTGCTGGGCATGGTGGCACACTCCTATCTTCCCAGCAACTCAGGAGGCTGAGGAAGGGGGATTGCTCGAGGCCAGGAGTTTGAATCCAGCCTGGGCAACGTTAGGAGATACTCTTTATTTTTGTACAAAAAATAACTGCTACCTGGTTTCCACCTCCACACATTCTGATTTGATATGGAGTGACACCTGGGCATCTGGATTTTTTTAAGGTGTTCCCCCCCACCTCCCACGTAACACCCAGGTGATTCTAATGTGTAGCAATGTTTGAAAGTTTTGCTCTTCATCTCTTACTGGGATAATGTATCCATTTCCTTCAGACACGAGGATCTCCTGTGCCAGTGTTTCTTGACCATGGTAGCATGTTAGAAAAACCTAACGTACTTAAAAAAAAAATGATGCCTGTGCCCCACCCTCAAAAGATTCTGACGTAATTGATCTGGGTCTACGTAGTGGCCCTAATAACCCTAGATCTCTAAGTCCCCCAGGTGATGCTACAGGGCAGCTAATCCTGAGAACCTCAGTCCAAGCCCAGGAATTGTTTCCCCAGGGACTGTAACACGATTCTCTGTGAAGTAGCCAGGAGCGCCAGTCTTCCTCCCCTTTGTCCAGGTTAGGACTACCCCCAAAAGGCAATAAAACATTTCCCCAAAGCTGCCAGGAAACCTGGGGGCGGGGGAGGGGGGTGGAAGGAGACGAGAGGAAGAGGGCAAGGGGAGGAATTTACTGAGTCAGAAGCAGCAGAAAAGTTAGAATAAGGAACAGCGCTGGTCCTCTGCCACCCTGGCCCCCACCCACTACAAATTTTATTGACTGGCATGAGAATTTCCTTAGAATGCTTCCTGGAGGTGGCTCAACCTTGGATTTGGTTCCAATAAATTGTGAAAATTCTTGTCCAATCAGAACCTCGGGCAGTGCAAGCTGCCAGATTGGCAGGCCCTGAGCCTGGACTCCCTGTGAGATTCTGTTTCACGAATTTCCCAGGAGGATTTCTGCACCACTTGGATGCCAATCGTCCTGCCTCCACATCCTCCCCTCCCCGCTTGGCTCTTACCCCCCACGTTCTCTCCCTCAAAGCTCAGCGGAGTTGGGAATCATAGATAGGCTGGTAAAGAAATCACCCAGATAGTCTAGGCGGGAATCATTCCAGTAAGTAATGCGGTTAAAAGACGAGCGTCTTTGACGTGGCTGGGAGACGCGTGTGCTCCTTTGGCGAGTGTCTGCTCACCCACTCCAGGGCCTGGGCACAGCCACTGTCTCACATGGGAAGGAGGCCCGCGAATACCCACCCCGCCGCGCAGCTGCACCCATCCCGAGCGTAGCCACCGCACCCCTGGTCTGTCCGCTGACAGCGCGTCCCTCCATCCTATGTCTGCTCTAAACTAAGTCAGCTTATGAATGAAAAGCAGTGCAAACCGGAGGCACTGACTCCGAAGAAAAGAGTCTTCTTCGCACCCTTCTCATTTACAGATGAGAAAACTCAAGGGGGTGGGAGGGGGGAGAAAGGGCGATGTGACTCGGTCCGGGTTTGCCACAGAACGTTTGTGGCGGAGCTCGATTTAGTCGCCCTTGAATTTCCATTCTGTTGCCTGGCAACCGGTTCAGAGGAGCTCAGCGCCCAACCCCGGCCCCTACCCCGCACCCTTTCTCTGCCCGTGCAGCTTGGGCTGCATCGATCAAAGGTTCAGCCTTTGGGGACAATGGCCAAGGGCATGTGAGCGGGGGCACAGGATGGATTACCCCAGCTGAGCTTTCATCCCGCCCCAAATAGGAGCGAGCCCCGCCCGGGCGGGATCCGAGCGCCTTCTGCAGTGCTTTCGGGACTTTCCTCTGCAACCTCTCCCAGTGCCGTGGATACCTCTAAACATACTCATGCCAAGTTTTCAAAGTTCCCAACCGCTGTCAGATTCCCTAAAAGTCTCGGTGGGAAAACTGCACTCCGAGTTAAGGGGCAAAAGAAGTCAGTTTAAAGGGAAAAATCGTACTGAAGAGCCCTCTTACCAGCACGGCCACGCTCAGGCTGGACTTTTCTGCTGCAGTTGAGTTAACCTGACCAGAGCTGGGCAAGAGTGGAAAAAAAAAAGCGCGGAACGTGCTCAGGGAGTCCGCAAAGACACGCCCGCTGGGGACAGCGCTCCCGGAGTCCCGTGCCCCGGCCGGCCAGCCGCCTCTCGGGACCTCGGCGCGCAGCCCTGCCCGCGGCGCGGGGGAGCGCATGTGCCGCCCACCGCCGCGCAGGTGGCGAGAGCACAGTCTGCCTGTCCCCGCGTCCTCTAGAGCTCCAGGCCGGACCCGGCCCCTCACTCCACCCCCTGGGCCCGGGACTGAAAAGGGGGAAATGTTCTCGTCATTAGGTTACCCCAAATCCTTACCCAGGTTCACAAAGCTCATGACCATGTCTGCGTCGTTGAGGAAGGCGCTGTCCTGCGCGCTGGTCAGTGGGGACGCGCCGCCGCTGCCAGGTCCGGGGGCCAGGAGGCTCTTGCGGTTGAGCGGGTGCGCGGCGCCCGGGGGTGGCTGCCGAGGCTGGGACGAGCTGGCTCCTTCGTGGGGCCAGGGCTGCTGCCTCTCCCCCTCCGACGCCCCGTCCTCCTCGTCGTCGGCGGACAGGGCGTTGTACAGATCCAGCATGAAGAGGGGCGCGGACTTCAGCCGCCCGGGAGGGGGCTCTCCGCGAGGCGGCGGCGGCGGCTGCTGCTGCTGCTGCTGCTGCTGCTGCTGCTGCTGTGGGAGCGCCGGGGGCTGCGGCTGTTGGAGGCCGTGCAGGGGCCGGGGCCGGTGTGGGAGCCCCAGCACCGACAAGATCTCCTTCTGCATCTCCCGCTTCTCGTGCGTCTTGAGCCGCCGGTAGAGGAAGCCCGAGGAGGATTGCGGCGACGGCGGCGGCTGCTCCGTGCGGCCGGGGCTCCCGCCGTCCCCCAGCAGCTGGCCCCCGGCGGCGGCGGCCGCGGCAGCG
>NW_016806990.1:2163605-2208601 GCF_001698545.2 Rhinopithecus bieti | reverse complement strand
ACAACAGCCCCACCACCAGCACAGCCACTGTGCCCTCCGCCCCAGCCCCGGCATCCCCGCCCGGCCGGGCTGGCCCCGCGGATCCCGCGAGGCGTGGAGCGGCGGAGCGATGCCGGAGCGCGGCCGCTGTGGCCCTTGGCGTGAGCAGCCCCCGCCACCTCTCGGCGGGCTCGCTTCCCCTTCCTGGCCCTCAGTCCTTATCTCTCATGGTCGTCCGGGGCGCCCCCAGTTGCCCAGGCTAGAGGGGCGGCGAAGGGGCGATCACCGGGAGAACCGCTTGGAGGGGAGGAAGGGGAGCCCCACAGCCTCGCGCAGGTCTCTAGAGGCGCGCGGTCCACGCCAGGTGCGTCCGAGTCCGGGCTGCGCTGCAGCTTGCGCCCTGGCTCCTGGGCGGGTCGCGGCGCGGTCACGCTGGGCCTCGCTGGCCGCTCACGTGTGCTGCCCCGCGCCCTCCCTGGCGGCTGAGTGGAACCCGGGGCGGCGGGGTAGCGGGGCGGCTCACGAGCTGCTGGAGATGCCTGGCATCACCGTGGCGCACGCCCCTCCTCGGATCGCAGGGCCACTGTGAAGTTTACCCCGGCCCAGGGCCCACGCTGCGGCGACAAGGAGTCCCCAAATGCCAGTCTATTCCGTGAGGTTTAACTTCGTTCTTGCTCACAAACTCCGCGTCCCTGAGCCCTCGGTCACCGTCGCTCCCCCACAAAATCTCCGCGCGCCGCACGCCTCAAGTGGAGGCGGCGAGGATCTTGCTTTCCGTTCGGCGCTCGCCCGGCTGCCCAGCAAACCCGCTCGCAGAAGGGATGGGAAGGAAGGGGACCAGTGCACCCAGCAGCGGCCGCGGCGGAGGCGCTGGAATTCGCAGTCTCCAGCCTCTCCACGCCGCGCTCCCCGCAGCGGCCAACGTGGGCTTTCTGCGGCGCGCCGGGCTCAGGTACCGCACTCCAGCCCCGGGACTCCCCCCTCCCCGCGGTAACCGACAGGCTAGCAGCCAATCGGGACCCGAAGCTCGCGGGCTATTTAAATAGCCCCGCCCCTTCTTTCACCCTCCCTCTCCCGAGAGGCGTCGCCGCCGCCGCGCGTAGGTTTCAAGACCCGGGAATTCTTGCAGGCAAGCGAAGAGCCGCGAGGTGCCAAAGGCGAAGAGGTCGTCGCTAGTAAGAATGATCTGACCAATAACCCCCGATCTGAAACTTTCTCTTTTACCATCATTTAAAAGGCCTAAGGTGATGCTTTAACTAAATAAAAATAATAACAGCGATTAAATCACCATACTGCCAGAATTGAGGAAGAAAAGAAAAATGATAGCTTTTCCATCCCTTCCTTAGTTTCTCTTATTGATGTAATGTAGGCTTTTAGCGGACACGTGGCTTTCCACGGCAGCTGCTGGAAGTTGGGACACACCCTCTGGGAAGGCTACTCACAAACTGACCACAGAGAGGGCCACATGTAACCCAAGCCAGCGTCCTGAGGGTTTGGGGTCGCATGTGTTGACTTATCTGTTCATTTGGGCTTTGGTTTGGCTTCTTAAGCTAGCACCCAAAAGAAAGAGGGTGTAATCAGACAATATATTAGAAAAGTCGTCCCCTGTCTTCTTGGAAATGACTCAGTGCTTCTCCAGCTTATCTATTAATGTTGCATTTTAATATTGAAATACAATGTGACTTGTTTGGTGCAAGATAAAACTTGAGGAGAGGTGATAAAGATAACGCCAGGAAGAGCAGGGGCTTGGCATGCACTCTGAATGGTCAGGACAATAGATAGGGGTCCTGAAACACAGGTTGCTGTGAACTTTAGGCAAGATAACACCACCACCAACACCATTTGCCAGTGAGGACGCAAATTCATTTGCCTTTACCCCGCCCAAGAACATCCAGTCATCTATGGATCATAGAAGCAAATTCACATAAAACATTAAGGTTTTTTACCTGGTGAAAACTGCGTGGAGTAGAAAATAAAAACTGCAGTTTTCTGACTTGCCAGCCTTAGTCCAAATGGTCCTAGGCATTTGAGAGTGAAGTCAAATAGATTATAGACTGTGGGATTCATGAATTTATGACATCATAGGCTTTCTGCTGGTCCAAATCTTATAGCATTCCTATCCTATTTCCAAGAATCTATTTCTTATGGGTAAAAAGTCTTTACCTCCAACCACCCACTGAGTCCTTCTTTCTAGTTCTGTCTTGGCCCAGACACAAGTGGTCATTTAGAAGAGTCTTTATTTCTACAAATATCTGATAGCTATTAATTTCAGGCCACAAAACTTAGCACCCCTGAATGCCAGTCTTTAACCATCTCTACAGGGATTTCTTCCATCTGAAAAGATAATACGATACTTCGTCTGGGATGTCAGGATCCTTAGAATTCAAGAGCTCTGTCACTTCTTTTTTCTGTATGGAACATGTTAGGGACATAAATTCATTGCAGTGCCCCACAGCAGCCAAGAGTTCTGCTCAGAAGATCTGAAATTCCAGCAAATACACCTAGGCTTCCTGCCAAGAGCCTCCTTTTTAAAAACCTAGTTGCATCTTCTTCATAAGACTTCTGGTGAGATGCAGGCTGAGTAAAAGACTTTCCACCTATGAGGGCAGTGGGGAAGACACAGGAAACTCAACATTTCAAACATGGACGAGGGCACCTTGGTGGGGCTATGTCATTTAAAACACAAAATCAAGGCGTGACCAACCTATTGTAGAGGTTGAGCATCCCTAACCCAAAAATCTGACATCCGAAATGCTCCAAAATCTAAAGATTTCTGAGAGCTGACATGATGCCTCAGATGGAAAATTCCACGCCTGACCTCATAGGATGGGACGTGGTCAAAACACAGTCAAAATTTTCATCCACAAAATTATTTGAAATATTGTATTAAATTACCTTCAGGCCATGTATACGAGATATATATGGAACATAAGTGAATTTCATGTTTAGACTTGGATCCCATCCCTAAGGTGTCTCATTATGTATATGCAAATATTCCAAAATCAAAAAATCTGAAATTTGAAATACTTCTGGTCCCAAGCATTTTGGATAAGGGATATTCAACTTGTATATGCATCTATGGGGTGGACCTAGTGCAGAACACACACACACACACCCACACACACACACACACGCCATCTCTCCCTTTCCTTAGACACTTAGAAGTAGATGGGTTCATATGACATGAGTCCAAAGTGACTATCAACTAAACATCTGAGCAGCAACTCTGATTCAGGTCTGTCGCAGGCTTCCCACCCCACCAGGATGGACTCTCAGTTTCTGTCAAATAGGGCTAGAATGAGGAGGTGTGTTGAGGGTGCTTCCAGGTGATGAACATGAGAACACACATCTCCCTTAAGAGCCAGAAGAAGCCCCCAAAAAAGATGCGTAGTGAGACATTACAATGATCACAAGGACAGTGACATCCAACTAAGGATGTGCTCCTCTTCTCTCCACTATGACTCGCAACATGTGCACATCATGTTTGCAGAACACATGCAGGTAAGCCCTTGTATCCATTGGGAAAAAGGGGACAGGAAAAAAGATACAGTTTTAGGATTTTGATAGCCTCAAAATTGGGACTACTGTTTCTCCAAGCCAGTTGGATCTCTAGGTGGATAAAAATCCCCTAAAGTACACCTTGTCTACTCCCAGCTTCTGAGACTCTTCCCCATTAGACACCCCCAGTGCTCCCCTGGAAGCCTCAGGGCAGGGAGCTAGACAACGTCCACATGTGATTCAAGAGGAGGAGACGTGGTGGGTGGAGTTGGAGGGACAGAAACAGATCTGGCTTTGAAGTCCGCTGGAATGTATGAACCGACTTGATAAAATTAGAGGTAACTTCGCCCCCTGCAGGACACCAAAATATTACCACCCCTTCCTCTGTGGGCCTGGGACAAGCTTCATTAAGTTCTCTGTGAGTGTTTCTAAAACATCTGGGTGGGAAGAGGAGGAATTCGATCAAGAAGCCGGATGTGGGAGCCAATCCACATCAAACATCTGGTTGCTTGGCTGACATTTCATGCAGATGGCCTTCAGTTTTCTGGCAATAAGTTGCCTGTCCCATCTCCCTGCCCCACTTAATGAAGAAATGAGGAACCCTCACCAAAAAGCACAGGTTCATCCCATACTTCCAGTGATAGTGGCAATAGGATGGGAATTTTGTCTTCAAGTGTTTATTAAGACACCATGTAATTCACACAACAAATCCTTTAAACCTGTAGTTGTCCTTGTTCCTTACATATTATGAGGGTTTCTGTTATACATTTATAACACACTTGACCAAATAGTTTCTATTTTGTAAACATGCTGTTTATTAATTTGACATATTAAACACATATTCTATATTATATTATTAGCAATAAACTGCAACTTCAGTCTTGGGTTTTATATTAAATTTTACATTGGCCCCTTTCAACTGCATTTCCTGAAGATGTAAGTTGCTCCTTTTAGAATTAACTTAATAGAAATATCTTGGCCAGGCATGGTGGCTCATGCCTGTAATAGCAACACTTTAGGAGGCTGAGGTGAGCAGATCACTTGAGCCCAGGCGTTCGAGATCAGCCTGGGCAACATAGTAAGACGTCGTTTCTACAAAATAAATAAATAAAATAAAATAAATACAAAAATTAGCCGGGTATGGTGGTGCACGCCTGTAGTCCCAGCTCCTCAGGAGGTTGAGGTGGGAGGATCGCTTGAGCCAGGGAGGTGGAGGTTACAGTGAGCCCAGATCACCAGATCATGCCACTGCACTACAGCCTGGGTGATAGAGCGAGACCCTGTCTCAAAAAAAAAAAAAAAAAATCTTTTAAACTGTGTGGCTGTCATGTTTACAAGACTGAGGTCAAGCCTCCTTGAATTCTTGAGATGTTCCACTCAAAAGACCAACTTTTTATCTTTACCATTAGCATAAGGACCTGAATACTTCTTAATGTTAATTTCAAAATATAATAATTTGATCAAATTTTTAAAATACCAGTTTAGCTTTGAGTGGAAATAGGTAAATGGTTGCAGAGTACGAGAAATGAAAATTTGCAAGTGAAATAAGTATTGCTTCTGAAAGCTACACCTGTAAGACAGCCTTCAAAAGCCATGTCTCACCAAAAGTCTGTGGTAACATTTACATTCAGTCACACTCCGCTTTCACTGTCTACTCAAAAATGCTGGGCATTCACACTTCAAAATATCATTCAAGTCATCATATTTTCCTACTCATGAAGGACATCTGGTGGCAAAGTGAAAAACTAATACATAAATCTGTTTCCAGAGATTTTTTTCCACACTGTAACCCAAATAGCAAATCTGTTACTTGTACGCATTTCAGACTTTTCACACAAGCTCAGATCTCTATGATCCTAGGATTTAGGCTGTCTACACAATATTAAGCAATGGAATATTTCGAGATATCCAGATGATTAAGTCATTTGTGAAATTTTCATTGAGTAATTAACATGTGCAGACTAAGTCTTCAATTTTTTTTTCTGAGCAAAACAATGCTTAACACATTTCCATGACTAGTTTTACTGTCCCTGAAGAGCTTTATTTCAAGAAATGATTGGACACTTAGGTCAACTGGGGTGCATGAGGCTCCCTGGCCTGTGCTGGCCTCTGAGCTTCAGTCCATCTTGTGACCCCACTCTGTAACTCCTGTCGTGGATGTGTCTCTGTGTCACTAGGAGATAACCTGAAAATATAACATTATCCTGTTAGCAATCCCCTTAACTAGCAAAGCCATAACCAGTGGCACGTGGAGCCAGGGAAAACCACACTGGTGGTAAAATCAGGTTAAAATGAAAGTCACTGACAGCTTTTTGAAAAGAAGAGAAAGGCTAATTACCCAGTCTTCATTCATTCATTCAACACATCTTTCCATGCCTATGTGCCAGGCAGCGGTCTAGGTTTTGGGATACCAAACAGAAATCCTTGCCCACATAGATTCTAGATGGGGAAAGGATAGTAAACAAAATAACTAGGAAAGTATATGGTGGTAGGCAGGATGTTGGTCCTCATGATTTTTGAACCTGGTTTTGAAGGGGAAGAGGCCATACGCCAGGGAATTCAGGCAACCTCTGGAAGCCAGCAAGAAAACAGCAACTCCAACCTTAATTCTGAATTCTCTCAACAACCTGAATAAGCCTAGAAGCAGATTCGTACTCAGAGCCTCCAGTTAAGAGCCAGGGCAAGTGACACCTTGATGTCAGCCTGGTGAGACCCAGAATGAAGAAGGGAGTCTAGCCTACTGGACTTCCAATCTGTGGGACCCTGTGACAATGAACTTGTGTTGTTTTAAGGCACTAAATGAGTGATATTTTGTTTTGGCAACAATGGGAAACTAACACATATATAGTAGGGTGATAAGTGCTGTGGAGAAAATTCAAAGAGGGTAGGGGTCTAGGGAGCGTGTGGAGGGTCAGGTAAGACGTCACTTCCTCACAGAGAAGACGGTTCTTGAGCAGAGACCTGACAGGGTCAGTGGAGCCAGCCATGGGGATACCTGCAGACAGAGCTCTCTAGGCAGTAGAAATGGTAAGTGCAAAGGCTGTGTGGCAGGGTCATGCCTGGTGAGTTTGAGAAGAACAAGAAGGCCAGTGAGGCTAGAACAGAGGACATGAGCGGGAATAACAGTAGGAAATTGGATCAGAAAGCCAAGGAGGGCAGGAATTGGGCCCAAGGTGCTGCAGGGTTCTGGACACTGGACACCTTGGAGAAGGTTTGGGATTTTAAAAAAATGTGAGATGGCACAATATGGAAAAATCTCACAAACAGAACAGTGAGGAAAAGAAGCCAGATAAGAAAAAACATATACTGTAATTCTATTTGCATAAAATTCAAAAACAGGTTTACCTAATCTAGAAGAGTGTAGTGGTTCCCTTTGGAGAGAAGAGTGGGAGTATTGATCGAATGACGGCACGTGGGGTTTCCCAACAGTTGGTCTATTTCCTTACCTGGGTGGTGGTTAGACAGGTGTAGTCCATTTTAATCATTTCATGAGTGCTACACGGAGACTCTGTATGCTTTCTGTATGTATGTTACTTTGCAGTAAAAACTTTGGTTTAAAAAAATCAGTATGAGAACAACAACAAACAAGTGTGAGATGGGAGGGCTGTTAGATGGTTTCAAGTGAGAAGTGACAGGAGCCAACTTAAATTTTAAGAGTCTCTCAGGCCACCATGTTGAGAACAGACTATAGAGTTGTCAGGGCAGAATCAGGGACACTAGTCAGGAAACTGTTTATGCTCAGACAAAAAATGATAACGGCTTGTAGAGGACCTCATATGGAAATAGTGAAGGTAGAGAAAAGTAGTTGGATTCTGGACACATTTGAAGGCGAACCCAGATGATATGAGGATGTGCACATTGCATGGAAAAACAAGCCACGCAACAACTTCTCCCTCTGTGTAGGTCCCTCCCACTGCACAAAGCCGGGGGTAGTAGTGTGAATTTACTATGGCTGAGGAAGATTGTGTTCATGCCCTAATGATTGTGGGTTAATATGCTGACCATGCCAAAAAAGTGGCCTGGAAAAGCTTTGGCATCAGCACCACACTACAAAAGCCTCCCATAATACTCATAATAAACATTCGGAGGGCTTGCTAGGAAAGACCAGCTTCAAGACAAGTCCCCTAATAGCCTGCCCACAAGGTTCCCTATGTAGTAACATAATAGCTCCATCTCTGAATATAAAATTTCTTCCAAGATAGGAAGTTTAGCCATTAAGTATTCATTTTCAAAGGACTCCTATAAATACGGGATCCTGGATGAGTTATTGAAGCAAAAATAAGAACTTTAAGAAAAAGCCTATAGAATTGAAATAAAGTATGGAGTTTACTTAGTAATAATATGTTAATGTTGATTCATTAATTATGACGTAAAATGTCGTCTTATAATAATAGGAGACACTGGGTGTAAGATATACAGGAACTCTCCATACTATCTTTGCAATTTCTCTGTAGATTTAAAATTACGCTAAAATTAAAACTAATTTTTTTAAAAAGCATTCTTGTAGCTTTAATCTTAGGATGTAATAATTAAAGCTCAGTCACCTTCTTTGCTGTAGAAAGTAATACATGCCTGGGCCAGGCGTGGTGCCTCATGCCTGTAATACCAGCACTTTGGGAGGCTGAGGCGGGCAGATCACCTGAGGTCAGGAATTCAAGACCAGCCTGGCCAACATGGTGAAACTCTACTAAATCTCTACTAAAATTAAAAAAATTAGCCAGGTGTGGTGGTAGGCACCTATAATCCCAGCTACCTGGGAGGCTGAGGCAGGAGAATTGCTGAAACCTGGGAGGCGGAGGTTGCAGTGAGCTGAGATCACACCATTGCACTCCAGCCTGGGCAACAAGAGTGAGATTCTGTCTCAAAAAAAAAAAAAAAAAAAGTAATACATGCCTTTATTCCAATTAGATTAGTAATGACAAAATTATATCACTAAGTTTTTACTCAGGATTTAATTTATTAATCTATATTACATCAATTATTACTAAAGCCAAGCTTCTTAGCTCCCAACTTACTATTTCCTTACACATTGTCTCATGCCACTTAGTGTTGAGTTTTTCCATAACTCATTTTTAACTCAAAATTATGGGATTGCATAAAGATGTTAAATTTAGTGTCAACTTTTCTTGCCTTCCTGTAGGTTACTTGCACATTGTTTTTAGGATTCCACCTTGATTGATTGATTGATAGCATTTTTTAGTTATCTTTTTGTATAGCTTTCATACTGGCTGCTCAGGTTACTAAAATATACATTTGTGACTTATCACAGTCTATTGGTATCAACATATTTCTACCTCAGTTGAGGTTCAATTCACTTAGTTCCCTTTACTTTCCCACTATTAAATATTATTATCTCATTGTCTTACATATAAGATGGTGTTATATTTTTGTTTCAACCATCAAATATGAGTTTTTTTGTTTTTTTTTTTTTGAGACAGGGTCTCTCTCTGTTGCTCAGGCTGGAGTGCAGTGGCATGCTCATGGCTCACTGCAGCCTCAACCTCCCAGGCTCAAGCTATCCTCCCACCTCAGCCTCCCTACTAGCTGAGACTACAGGCATGTACCGCCACACCTGTCTAATTTTTGTATTTGTTGTAGAGATGGGGTTTTGCCATGTTGCCCAGGCTGGTTTCAAACTCCTAGGCTCAGGTGATTGCCCAAACTTGGCTTCCTAAAGTACTGGGATTACAGGCATGAGCCATCATACCTGGCCTAAATATGATTTCTAAAACTCATGAGGAAATTCATAGTCGATTGTATTACCAATATTTCTGCTCTTTAAATTCTTCCTCCTTCCTTCCTGATGCTCCAAGAGTCTTTCTTTTATCATTTTCTTTCTGGTTGAAGAACTCTCTTTAGCCATTCTTTAAGCAAAGGTACACTAGCAACAACATCTTTTAATTTTCTTTTGTCTAAGAATTAGTTTGTTTCTCTTCATTCTTGAAGGATAGCCTCACTGGATATAGAATTTGCAGTTGACAGTTCTTTTCTTTCAGTTCTTGAAAATGTTGTGCCACTTTGTTTGGCCTCCATGGTTTCAGATGAGAAATCTACCATCATTCTAACTGTTTTTCCCCAGGGAAGTAATGAATTGTTTCTCCCTGGCTGCTTTCAAGACTTCTTTACTTTTAGTTCCCAGAAGTTTAATTATGACATGTCTTCACATGGATTTCTTTGGGTGTATTTTGTTTGGGATTTGCTCAGCTTCCTGAACATGTACGTGTGTGTTTTTCAAAAAATGTGGAGAGTTTTCAGTCATTATTTCTTCAAATACTTTTTGAGTCTGGTTCTCTTGCTCCTCTCCTCCTGCGATTCTGACAGTAAATTGTTGCATCTTGTGTTATTGTTCTACATTCCTGAGTTTCTATTGATTCCCCTCAACACACATTGTGCCTCCCATCTGTTTTCTCTGTGTTTTTCGGAATGGACGAATTCTATTGATGTGTTCTGAAGTGCACTGATTCTGTTCTCTGTTGTCCCACTCTACGATTCAGCCTATCCAGAAGATTTTTTTCCTTCTGTAATTATATGTTTTTCAGTTCTATAATTTCCATTTGTTTTTTAATCGCTTCTGTTTCTTTGCTGAGATTTTCTACTTTTCATTTGTTTGAAGACAATTTGTAATTAAGTGTGGAAGCATTTTTATGACAGCTGCATTAAAATTCCTGATGATTTGGATAATGTGGGATAATGCCTACATCTGATTGTTCTTGGTGCTGATGTTAGTTGATTGTCTTTTTTTAAACTGTATTCTTTAGAGCATTTATGTTTATAGAAAAACTGAGAGGAAGTGCAGAAAGTTCCCATATACTCCCTGCCTCCCCTACATGTATACCCTCTTCCATTATCAACATCCTGCACCAGAATGGTACATTTGTTACAACTGATTAACCTACACTGACACATCATAATCACCTAATGGCCATAGTTTACATTAGGGTTTATTCTTGGTGTTGGACATTCTACGGATTTGGACAAATGTGTAATGATATGTATCCACCACCGTAGTATAACACAGAATAGTTTCACTGCTCTAAAAATTCTCTGTGCTCCACCTATTCACCCTTCCCTCCTCTCCACCATCTGGCAACCACTGATCTTTTTATTGTCTCCATAATTTTGCCTTTCCAGAAGGTCATCTAGTTGGAACAATAGAGTGTGTATTCTTTTCAGATTGGCTTCTTTCACTTAGTAATATGCACTTAAGTTTCCTCCATGTCTTTTCATGGCTTGATAGCTCATTTTTTTAGCACTGAATAATATTTCATTGTTTGGATGTACCATAGTTTATTTATTCATTTATCTAGTGAAGGACATCTTGATTGACTCCAAGTTTTGTCAGTTGTGAATAAAGCTGCTATAAACATCTGTGTGCAAGTTTTTGTGTAGATATAAATTTTCAGCACCTTTGGATAAATACCAAGAAGTGTGATTGCTAGATCATATGGTAGGATAATGTTTAGTTTTGTAAGAAACCATCAAACTGTCTGCCAAAGCGGTTGGCAGCAATAAGTAAGAGTTCCTGTTGCTCCATGTCCTCACCAGCTTTTGGTGTTGTCATTGTTTGAATTTTGGCCATTCTAACAGGGATGTAGTAGTGTCTCATTGTTGTTTTAATTCGCATTTCCTTGATGACTTAATGATGTGGACAGTTGATTGTCTTTACTCATTTAATTCGGGAAGTTTTGGTTCTTGGTATGAAGGTGATGTTTTATTGTATCCTGGATGTTTTGTCTATTATGCTAACAGTCTCTGAGTTCTATTTACATATTGTATTTTATCAGGAAGTTGTCCTGTTTAGGTTCAGCATGCAGGTCCTGGCCTAATTTTGTGGGTGATGGTTCCAAAGGCAATTTAATTTCCAGAGGCTTTGTGTTGTTATCTTGGTCTGCTTGGTTTTTCTGCTGCTGTTGGGGTTCCCACTGATTCCTGCTGGTGCTGCCTGAAGAGACAGGAGGGCCTTCCCCAGGTCCCTAGGTGTCTCTTGGTGGGAGAGGGGAGTCAGGCCCTCAGGGATGAGAGGGCTTCCCTGGAGTCAACTTCTAAATACCCAGATAATTTACTGTCTAGGGAGAATTTACATCTACAGATCATATTATTAATTGCAGTAAAATTTTAGTCCCAGTACAGTTTTGTCTAATGACTATGTAATGAATGCAGTCACTATTTCTCTGCATTGATGAGTACATGCTGATTTTTCCTTTTACGTGAATCAAATGCATTAAATATGCCAAATCTACTCCAGTAAGATCCACATGGTATATTCCATATAAATAGAAACTACTGTTTGGGCTTTTAGATGGTATTATTTTCCCAAATTTCCTATAGAGGCTTGTGAGTTTACTCTATAAACAAGTGAATGGGGTAGAACAGGTAACACATAGCTAACTTTTAAGTCACTCCCCAGATATCCAGTCTGATTTGCACAGGTGAGAATCCACCACACCCCACTTTCCACCTAGCCAAAAATCCAGACTGTAAGCTCTGTTGTATCCCAGCACATAGCACAGTGCCTGGCACACGAAAAGGTGCTAAACAAATATTTGTTTAATGATGGAATTTTATTCATTAAGCCTTGAGTAGAGAAACAGAACACATAGGCCATCTTTCTGATGGCATACTTTCTCTACCACGAGAAGGCTGAGAAACATAGGAAAGTATGTGCATTTTTAATGATTAAACTACATTGTATCCAATGATAATAAATAGTAAATTATCCACCAAACATAACGAAAATGTCAGGACTTTAAAATTATATTATTCTCTTCCTATACAGACATTAGCATGGGATGACAGAAGCTAATTTTAGCAATCACCTCTACTGCTTAAATGTGTATAAATCACACTCCTAAAAATGAGACTTTCATACCGAAATAAAACTAAAATTTGCCAATACACCTCAGAGTAAAATGTTATTTAAGGATTAGTAAAACATTTATTTTCCTAGCATGTGAATAGGACACTTGTTCTCATAATTTTCCTTCACGTCCTTCTCCAGAACTGAATCTTCTGGCATCTGGAAGAGATTCTTTCAAATGCATTCATACACCTGCTTCAAATTCAGACTCCCCAGCGTTGGTAAAAGGGAGCTCTTCCAGACGATGCCAGAAGGATGGGGCTGCCGTCACCAGGGCACACTTTGCTAAGGAAAGAGTGGGGTCTGTCCCTGTCATCTGAAATGAACCAAAGGGAAAGAAAGATGCTGCTTGAATCCAATTAATAAAGTGATGTTATTATCACTTACAAGTTTAGTAAAGTGTGTGCTCCATGTTAACCATTTGCAATAATTACCTTTGCCCTAGGTCATTTTCTCTTACCTTTTAGCAGACGCACTCAAGAAACATTCTTTGCAAGATTATGTTCTTTCCTACTGTAAATATGTTTCACTCAGCAAAATCTCAGGGCCTCAAAGGGCACTTCCCAGAGAAGCTCGGACTTGGCTTCAGGTTGCTGCAGGTTCCAGAGGGAGGCAGCTGGCAGCAGTCAGGGGCCTGGGTTTCATGACTGAGCCAGGAAAAAAGTTTCCTTCTTCTCATCCAAGGGCCAGAAGAGGGCTGCTGTCAAGGACCCTCAGAACAGCATTAGGCAAACGCGCATGGAGCACCTGCTGGGTGGACCCCAGGCACTATAAAGCAGGCTTGGGGTTTTAGAGATGAAAAGATAAGGTCCCTGACCTCAGTGAGTTTATGGGCTATCATGGAGATGGACGTGCAAGGAACTCTCAATACCACAGCAACTGCTCCAGTGGAGGCATGTAAAATACATAAATAACATATAGGAGAGGGGAATCTGTGGGTCAGTCTGAAGGAATCTGGGAAGGCTTCATGGGCTGGGAAGGCTGTTAAAGAGGCAGATTTGAATTGAGACCTGGAGCATGAATGTGAGACGGTGAGATTGTTTGTTTACCAAAATACTTTTTGAATACTTTTTAAGTGCTTGTTGCTGGGTATACAAGTGTGAACAGAGCAGGCTTGGTCTCTGTCTTTATGGGCTTTACAGTCTAATGAGGTAAGCAATAAATAGACAATGAGTAAATCTATCATTACTTACGAGCCAGCCATGGGAAAATAATGGGCAACGCTTTTCAAGCTGAAGGAATAGCATGTGCAAAGGCCTGGAAATGACAGAGACTTGGTGGGCTTCAGAACTGCTGAAAGCTAATATAGCTAGCACATAGTAAGTGCATGGTGAATGGGGTGATCTGAGGCTGGGATGATCAGCAAGAGACATATCATATGTGACCTTGAGAAATTTAGATTTTCAAAGGTTAGAGGGATGGCACCCAAGGGTTTTCACCAAGAGAAATATAAGTTAATAGATTATTTTAATTGGTTTCTTTGCAGAGGAATGTCAATGGAGAGCTACTCTAGTGAGCCAGGTGACAGAAGATGGCTTAGATTAGGATGGAAATAGTGGAATATATTGGACATATATTTAGAAAATAGGGAGATTACAGGACTTGGTGGACAGATTGGAAAGGAAGATCAAGGAAGAGGAGGAACCAAAGATTTATACTTGAGCAAACAAGTTGGCTGCTAGCTCCATTTAAGGAGGCAGGGAATTCTAGAGAGAAACAAGTTAGGGAGAGGGAAGTTAGAAAACCCAGAAGTTCTATTATACACATTCAGCCTGAGGTCCCTTTCAGATATCCAAATGGAGTTATCAAGTAAATGGTTAAAGAACCCATTCTATAGTTCAGAGGATGTATTGGCTGAATAAGTTAACTTCAGGTTCACCCACAGCTAAGTGGTTCTTATAACCCCAGAAATGAACGAGGTCACTTGTGGAAAAAGGGAAGACACAGGCTGAGCCCTGAAAAATACCAACATTGAGAACCTGGATAGAAGGGAAGCCAACAAAAGAGCCTAGAAGGGAGTGACCAGAGTGGTTAGAAAAAAAATATGTAACCACATAAGTGTGGTGTCATGGAAACCAAGAGAGAAGGAAAGAAATGGCCAACCATGTTGAATGTCATCAAGGACAGAGGAATGCTCTTTGGATATAGCAACATAGAAATCGTTGGTGATCTTGAAAAAAACAATTTCAATGAAGTAATGAGGCAGAAGCATTTTTAAGGCCAATGAGTGAATGGGAATTGAGGTGTTGAGAGAACATGTAAAGGCAACTTGTTCGAAGAGATTTACGTACAAGAGAGCAGAATAATGAGGTGATAGCTTACAGAGAACAAGAAGGCCTAGGGACATTTTTATTTGTGACAGGGGAGGGCAGGAAGAAGAGCAATTTGTCAGTGATAACAGCAGGAAAGAAGATAATGGCTGAAGATGAAGAAGATTTGAGACTTAGTTGGAAAAAGATAAAAGAAAACCTTACCATCTATTTTCTTAAAGAATAGGAAGCCAGGTCACTGGGTGAGACTGGGAGTTATGGAGAAAAGAGTAGAGAGAAAGGAGTGGTATGGGAGAGAGGATTTAGTAGCCACTAGGATGACCTGCAGTGATCCCCACCTCCTGTTATTCATGAGTTTGTGCAATCTCCTCCCCTTGAGTGTGGGTTGGATGTACTAACTCACTTCTAATGAACAGAACATGGTAGGAGTGATGGGATGTCCTTTTTGAGATTAGATTATAAAAAATGTGACTTCTTTCTTTAACACTTTCTCACTCACTCATTCTGAAGGAAGCTAGCCACAATGTTGTGAGCTGCCCTGTAGAGAGGCCCACTTATTACAGAGGGAGACCTTTAGCCAACCTTTAGCTTGGAGCTGAGGCCCTCAGCCCAACCACCCATGAGGAACTGAATCCTGCCAACAACCACATGAGGGAGCCTGGAAGAGATCTCCCTTCACTTGAGTCTTCAGATAAGACTGCAGCCCAAGCTGGCACTTTGACCATAAACTCATGCAAGGCCTGGAATCCTAGAATCTCAGCTGAGCTGCATCCAAATTCTTGACTCTCAGAAACCGTGAGATAATAATGTTGTTTTAAACTGCCAAATTTTGAGTGATTAGTTACACAGCAATAGAAAACTAATATAAAGGAAAAAGCAAAGAACAGAAATCTTGAACAACAAGAAATTCAGTTAACTAAAAAACTACTGACAAACAGTGTTAAATAACTGGTTTGTTTAGAAGTATTAACTTGGGGGGGGGGTCAAAATGTAAATCATTTTATATTTTTCTCCAATCTATGGATTCAACTGTACTCTCTCTCAAATCCCTATTTTCCGTCTCTTAACACATTGGGGAAGATTTAGTAAGTTGCCACTCACTTTCAGTTTAAAAGTCCATACTACTTAATATTTAACTCTCTGATTTCTTCATTAAAACATCTGACTAAGATTTTGAAGGAACATCCCAAACCCATTGTTTGGACCACAATGTGGGTAATCAGTGCTCTAAACCACACAATGGTTCACAGAGGGTATCTCACAGAATAGTACAGCTCCTTATTTTTCAAAATTCCACCAAAACAAGGCAAAATCTTATGCTATTTTTATTTTCTCTAGAAGGCATTTAAAGTACAAGTATAAGAAAAATATTTAACTGCATTATAAAGTTGTATGTTTCTTAATTCTTGACAGCCTGGCTTTAAAAAATGCTGCGATTCATCAGAAAATACTGGGAATCACTGAGAGTGACTGGCTCATTCATGAATCCATGGCTTTCCATCTGCTTACTGATGAATATAAATGTTTCTTAATTTACTATTACCTTGATGTACATCTTGATTTTGAGTTGATGATCATTGATTCATATTAGATATCTTGTTCAAAATTTCAACCCTTTTGATAGGTTATTCTTCCTTTAATATCTCGTATGTTTAAATAGATATTGCTACAGTCTGAATGTTCATATTCCCCCCAAATTTTTACGTTCAAATCCTAACCTCCAAGGTAATTGGGAGAGAGGCCTTTTGGGAGGTGATCAGTTATGAAAGCAGAGTCCTCATAAATGGGATTAGTAGCCTTGTAAGATAGGCCCGAGGGAGCTCATTCACTCCTTGGACCAATTTAGGACACAGCTAGATGGTGTCGTCTATCATCCTCATTAGATAAACGCAAGCCCTCATTAGACAAGAATCTGCTGGTGTCTTGATCTTGGAATTCCCAGCCCCAAGAACTCTGAGAAATACATTTCTCTTGTTTATAAGCTGCCCAGTTTATTGTATTCTATCATAGCAGCCTGAAAGAACACAAATATGAATACATTTGGAATGATTTCTTAGAGGAATTAACTAGTCAGTGAGCCAATATATCAGTACATTAGTCCAAGTTTGCAAAATATCCTGTGTGTCCTTGCTAATTTTGTATCATTTTATCATATCAGTATGTTCTGATTTAAGAAAACCTAAGATAGGTTGGCCTATAGAGACTCTCAAGCACCAGAATCATTTAATTTTATTTTTCCAAGTCCTTTCTTGATGCCTAAAACTCTGTGTGTGTGTTTGTATGGGTGTAGGGCAGGTGCACACATGTGCAATTTAAATCTCTCCTTCCATTCTGTACCCTCCCATGCCAGCACCTTGACTTGGACCGAAGAGTGTGATCTAGTCCTGGAACACCTGCTTCTCCTCCCTCTCCTGAGTCTGCCTCTGGCAAGAATGAAGACTGGAGGAAACATACAGGAAACCTGAGGCTATGCTGAGCATCCATTGTCCCACTAGTGATGGTGATGGGATATATCTCTGGTCCACTCTGGTTCAATCTGATGCTAGTGCCCTCTACTGATATGGTGGTCTCTACAAATGCAGCATGTGTGGTTTTAGGGGGTGAGTTCAGGCTCACCTCTGCCTCCCCCATCCTTGATGACCCCTTCAGAAAGGGGCAGCCATGTGTCTGGTTCTGACAGTGACCCATGCTCTCAATCTCCTCTTGAAGTTGGGCCTGTTTTTGCCTCAGATGTCTCCTAATTACTCTCTGTTTCTCACCTAACTTCTCTGCTCAATACCCACAGAAGTCACCGAAGTCCTTTTCCATGTACCCCGAAGGCAAGAGAGAATTGAAATGAGATCACCTCTTCATTTAAAGCAGGGGTGTCCAATCTTTTGACTTCCCTGGGCCACATTGGAAGGAATTGTCTTAGGCCACACATAAGATATACTAACACTAACGACAGATGATGAGTTTAAAAAAAAATCACAAGCAAATCTCATAATGTTTTAAGATAATTTACGAATTTGTGTTGGGCTACATGCAAACCTGTCCTAGTCCGCATGTGGCCCATGGGTTGGACAAGCTTGATAAAGCACACTAAACTGTGTGTTTCTTACTCCCTCTCCTGGCAAGGGGTATTCCAGAAAGGCTCTTGCCCTAGAGTTCCAGGCAGAGGAGGCATCCATTTCTACTTACATACATGTGTACTCCTAAACCCCCAGGACACATGTCAGGCTCCCCCTGGAATCCCTTTCCCAGGCTCTCCTCTGCTCTTTGGCAGCACAAGAGTGGACCAATAGGTTTCCAGCTTCATGGGCGTGCAGTCAGGGAAGGTGACACCAGCCTTCCCTTTTTGTGATTCATCTCTACAAGTGATTCTCTTGCTGCTCACCACACACACTTGGCTTTAAGGGAAACAGCCCTCCCTACCCCACGGTGAGGAAGTGGAAAAGCCATGCATTCCCTCACCAGGCCAGTGACTACTGACTCCAGTGATTCCCTCTCTCTACCATCCTTGGGAACACAGGGAAAGATAAGAGTCATGGCTGAGGGTTGTAAGGAAATTGTGCAGACTCTTTAGTAATCCTTGATGGAGTGTCTGGCTCTAAATGTGGGCAGTTTCTGGTACTTATTGTTTCTCTAGCCTCCATTTTGGACCTCCGGGTACTGAGCCAGGAAAATGGCACATGTTTCAGCAAATGTGACAGACAAGCATGGGAGGAGATGCTGGGGGAAGGGAACAGCATATGCAGAGACCAAGAGGCATGCAAGATCGTGGTTATTGAGAAGTAGATCAAAATGCTTCATTGGCAAGGGCTCCAAGACCTAGGTCTAAAGTGTAGGCCTGGTTGTAAAGATGCCTCTGTGTCCTTCTAAAAGGGTAAAAATTATATGCTGTAGGTGAGACACAGTCACTGAAGAATTCCTTGCAAAGAGGTGACAAGACAATTTGCATGCTAGAAAGGTGATTCTATTGACATTGTTGCGGGTAGATTGTGGAGAGGTATCTAGAAACGGGAGGGAAGGAAAGGAGAGTGTTACTAATGTTTCAGGTGAGAGGGTAGAAGCCCCTGTACTAGAATGATGGCAGTTGTGTTGTGGGACGCAAACAGAGGAAAGCAGTGTTTAAGATACACACTGGATGAGGCTTTGTGATTAATTAGATGTACAGGAAAACATAAAAGGAGAAATTGACAGTGATCCATTGGTTTCTGACTTGAGGAACCTGGTGAACAGCAGTGACATTTGCAAAAACAGTTCAGCAGAAGATGATGAGGTCAACTTTGAACATATGAAGTTTGAGGCCTTTATAGAACACATACACATGGAGCTCCCTAGTTAGACAGGAATAGCCCTCAGTGTCAGCCTGGCTGGAGACATCAATTTGACTCAGGACAAAGTTTTGAGGGACCTATGATGTTTTAGGCGTGAGAGGAGGAAGAGGAACCCACAAAAGAGACCAAGATGAATTTGCCATTGAGATAGGTGGGAAACTAAGGAGAGAATAAGCCCATAGAATTCACTAAGCAGGAGACAGCACAGTGGAAATAATACAGGACAAATCAAGTAAGATGGCAGTTGGAGAGTTTCCACCGGCTGTAGCCACCAGAAGGTCATTTGAGAGCCTGGGGAGTGCAGCTGCAGAGAGGTAGATGCTGGCATTGAAGGCGCGGAAGAGTTCATGGAAAGGGAAGAAAGAGAGAGGCAGAAGAAGTAGAAGGCCTACTGTGAAGGAAAGAAAGAGATAAGAAAACCGGAGGGGTGCAGGGTCAAGGAAGGAAGGTGTGTGTGGGCAAGGGGTGGGCAGGTGGTTCCACTTTAACTCCGAGAAGTGACCTGAGAGTGACTCCATGAGCTTCCTGCAGCTCTGTGCTCTGAGATGATGGTGAGTTCCAGAGAGGCACACTTCTAAACTGGTCATGGGACTCACTGTACTTTACTTACCAGCCTTCTGAACTATGTAACACTGCACTGGAATGTAGCAGCCAGAAATGAAATCTCCAATGTCTAAATTCCAGTTCTTTGTCTCCATCTCTGCCTTTGCTCCCAACAAAAGAAATACAGAAGCTGGGAAGGCCGTGTCAGTGCTGTGGAAGTGCCATGGATTTCAGGGGTTCCCCTTGTGGCATCATATTCACTTTGAATATTTTGATAGAAATCGTAAGCATTTTGGAAAGCATGCCCAACTCAGTTATTAATCATCTGAATCAACCAATAACTCTTCCAATAGCCCAACTCAGTTATTAATCATCTGAATCAACCAATAACTCTTCCAATAGTCTTCCAAAACTAGATTAACCCCACACACTGCACAGCTAAATGCTGCTGAGGAAAAATACCCGGTACGGGGACTCGTATCAAGATCATCCTCACCCATTTCCAAGGACACTGCCTAGCAAGTTTTCTCTTCATCTCCACATTAAGGCCATATCATCTCTCCAGGCAGCCTCAGTCTGCTCAACCCCAGCTCTCCTCTTGCCCTTCACTCTGACCCCACTTCATGCTTCCTAAAGGAGGAGAAAAAACCACCAATTGGAATAAAACGTCTTCATCCTCCCAAACCAAATCTGTAAACCCATCTTCTCCGCCTTTCCCTCTTGTTACCACAATGGAAGTGTCTCTCTTATCCCAGGAGCAGCATGAAACAGTGTAAAATGCTCCGCATGCATTCTGGCCACATGTTCTTGTGACTGCCCAGGGCTCTCCTTCTTTGATTAGCTGACAGTGTATGTCTGTGAGATTCTTTCTCTTACCTACCACCACCACCACCACCACCATCATCAATCTCTCTTTCACTGATGAATGACTTTCATTAGTGTGCACAGATACTTTAGTATGCTCCACTTTCAAGATCGTCCCTTCAGGCCAGGCATGGTGGCTCAGGCCTGTAATACCAACACTTTAGGAGGCTGAGGTGGGAGGACGGCTTAAGCCCAGGAGTTCAAAGTCAGGCTGGGCAACACAGGGAGACCCCGTCTCTACAAAAAATAAATAAAACCAAAAACTTAGCCAGGTGTGGTGGCACACACCTGTGTTCCCAGCTACTCGGGAGGCTAAGGTGGGAGAATCACATGAGTCCTGGAGGTCGAGGCTGCAGTGAGCCATGATGGTGCCACTGCACTCCAGTCTGAGCAACAGAGCAAGACCTCATCTCAAAACAAAAACAAAAACAATGACAAAACACTTTCCTTCAATTCCCTGCCCTATGTACACCCCGTCTTTAGTCTGTTCAGGCTGCTATAACAAAATATCCTAAAGCCGGGTGTTGTGGCTCACACCTGTAGTCCCAGTACTTTGGGAGGCTGAGGCGGGTGGATTGCCTGAGGTCAGGAGTTTGAGACCAGCCTGGCCAACATGGTGAAACCCCGTCTCTACTAAAAGTACAAAAAAAAAAAAAAAAAAAAATTAGCTAGGCGTGGTGTCGGGCACCTGTAATCCCAGCTACTAGGGAGGCTGAGGCAGGAGAATTGCTTGAACCCAAGGGGTGGAGGTTGCAGCGAGTGGAAATTGTGCCATTACACTCCAGCCTGGGAAACAAGAGGGAAAGTTCATCTCAAAACAAACAAACAAACAAAAAACAAAATATCCTAGACTTGGCTGGTTTATAAACAACAGAAACTCACAGTTCTGGAGGGTGGGAGTTCCAAGATCAGGGCCCAAGTGGACGCCTCGGTGTCTGGCGAGGACCTACTTCCTGGTTCACAGACAGCCATCTTCTCACTGCCAGCACACACGGTGGAAGGGACGAGCAAGTTGCCTTGGGCCTGTTTTATAAGGTTACTAGTCCCACTCAAGGGACCCTTGCGACCTAAGCACCTCCCAAAGACCCCACCTTTTAATATTATCACCTTGGGGGGTAGGGTTTCTACATATGAGTTAAGGAGGCACACAAACATTCAGACCATGCAACACCCTCTCCATCTTTCCCGTTCCCTTGACAACTACATTCTTATTAAGCAGGTCTGCAAGTAAGGTCTCCATGTCAACTCTCCCCAACTAGCCTCCACCCCACACCCTGTGGGGTCATCACTGGCCTCCGCTTTGTCAGGTCCAAGAGCTGCTTTGGAAGCTTCTTATGGCAATTAACACACTCAACCTCTCCCTCGTTCTTAAAATACCCTCATGGCATGGTTTTGAGGGAGTCCTCCTCTTCCGGGTCCATCCTGACCCTTCTTCCAACTCCTTGCCCCTCCGTTTTCCAGCGGCAGGCATGATGGTCTTAAAATATAAACCGTACCCCTCCGCAAAAAATGTTAATGGCCTCCCCACATTCAGCAGCCTCAAAATCATACATTATCCGCTCTGCTCTTTTCACATCTGGGCTGCTCCCATCTCCTAGAGGTCCCAATGTCTCTGCCTCAGGCACTCGGCACACACTTTGTTCGCTCCATCTAGAATGCTCTTCCCTCCCCTCCCCAACCCTTCACCCAGCTGTATCCTACTTCAAGGCTTAAATGCCACTCCTTTCAAGAGGCCTTCCCGGTCTAAACTGAGTTCCCAGGTAATCTCTCATAGCCCCCTCTAGCGTTTGTTTTAGTATGTACCATCGATTTAAACATTTATCCATTTGTGTGTGATTGTTTCATGGGCGTCTTGCTGAGAACTCCATGACCTTCAAGAGGGCAGATGATACCTTTCGTACAACTTCTACCACGTGCATTTTCACCCCACAGCCCAGAATTATTTGTGGCTCCCAGGAGTTACTGAACAAATACCTGTCGAATAAAAGAAACTATTATTTTGAAATAAAATTAATTTGCTGAATAAAATGAATATTTTGAAAAACTTTGTCTAATTTGAAAATAATATTCTCTGTATATCAATTATATTCTGTCATATCATTTGCAAAAATTGTTTTTTTCAGAAAAAAAAGTTAGAAAAAATTCTTCCCCTTTCTGGTCAAAAGTCTGTATGATGTCGTGGAAAGGATGGAACCCAGCTAAACACACAGGCAGACAGCCCTGGCTCTGCCCTCTGAGTCAGAGTTTTCTCATTGGTAAAACAGGAGTAACAATCATACCTAACTAGCACTAATGGAATTATTGTGAGTATTGAATAACGAAAAAAATAGGAAACATGCTTTGCAAACTGGAAAGCGCTAAGTAAACATAATGATGATGCTAAGTAAACATAATATGATTATGGTGCTAAGTTTAATTCTTTAGAAAAGGATGTTTTCCTCATTAGTTTTTCTTAAAAGAAATAAGCCAATTAGTTGCTTAAGTACTGCAAAAATATGTAGCAGCCACCTGCTTCTAGTTGACATCTATTTTTTCAGCTTATTTAGAAATACACACTGCACGTTCCATTGAGAAGAAATTGAAACAGGTCTCTATTTTTTAAAAGGAGCATTTTTGATGCAATAATTGGATCAGCTTATTGAGAGCATCATGCTGGGATATGAGTTCACATAGAATTTAACTCTTGTTAACAAAAGCAAGAAATATCAAAAGTCAAATGAACAAAGATCTTAAACAAAAGGATTCCTTTGTTACAGTTAGACTAAGAAGCTATCTAGCCCCAAAGTTCAGGGTATTTGGGAGAAAAAACAGGGCCTATTTCCTTGCAGGAGTCTTTTGAAATTGTAAACTTTTTAAGCCCTAATAGATGGTTACATAAATATACATCAGCCTCTCTTGGAGAAGAACTTAGTTATGAAACTGGTGAAAAGTCTAAATGAGTGAATTTTTTAGTTCAGCCACCGATTATCCAAGCGAGTTTCACTTGAGGAAACTGTCCACACCCTTTTTACTCACAATCGCTGCTTCTCTTCCCTTAAATGCCTCACAGAATATTCCTGCTTCAACCAAAGAGGGGAGCATTTGGAACTCAGATTATTTCTAGTCTTATGTAAGCTTTAAAGGGTATCAGTTGTTTCTTTCAAAAACTATGTTTTATCCATGTTAGTATGCCTAACATTATATTTCTTCTAAAATAAGGTATTTATTTAGACGTGCTTTTTAAAAAATAACTTACTAATTCAGAAAGATTATCCTTCAACACTATATATTCATTCCTTTATAAAGCTGACAAAGTCATTCAATAGACCAGCATAATAGTTTATTTTTGCTGACATTTTTCCTATTTTACACGACCATGGGTATATAAGTCCTACCACCATCTCCATGTATCCTCTTGATGTCTAAAACATGCTTTGTAACTGTTAAATATGAGATTAAACTGTCAAAAGTATATGGAGGCAGCTGCATAAATTTTGAAACCAAAGTCAAAGTTCTATCTGTTCTGTGACTGTGTGAGTGTTGCAAACTTTACAGCATTATGGAAAGTTAAAAACCCCACCCCAACATCTTTTTTTAAAACGTGTGCTATAGTAATTTCTTCCAAAAACTAGTCACTTATTAACACGTTCTGTTTCTAAGATGAAATGATATACATATTTTTAAAACATTTTATTGAACGTATTTTATTGAATGTATATTTATATACATTCAATATTATATACAGGAGGAGCCTGGGGGGAGGTGATTGGATCAAAGGGGCAGATTTTCCCATTTGCTGTTCTCATGACAGTGAGTTCTCAGGATATCTGGTGGTTTAAAAGTGGGTAGCACCTCCTACCTCACTCTCTTCCTCCTTCTCTGTCGACGTAAGATGAGCCTGCTTCCCCTTCACCTTCCCCCATGATTGTTAAGTTTCCTGAGGCCTCCTTAGCCACGCTTCCTGTACAGGCTACAAAACTGTGAGCCAATTAAACCTTTTTTCTTTATAAATTATCCATGTTCAGGTATCTGTTTATAGCCACGTGAGAACGGACTAATACACCCAGTTTTGCATTTCATATGAATGGAATCACACAATATGCTGATTTATGTCTGTTTTGTTCAATACTATATTTTATACATCATACTAATATGTTAACCTCCAGTGCTAACCTCCATAGCATTGTAATTTTTATTTTATTACAACACAATATTTCAGGGTGTTCCAGGAACAAAACAATATTCATTATTATAGATAGCATTTCAGTGTTCATTTGTTTATAGAAAATCAGTAAATAAAACTTCAGTGTATTAACATGTGTTTCAAAGTTCATTGCTTTGCCAAATTGAATTTTGCCAATTTAAAAAATACTCTAAAAATCACTATACACATAAAGACATAGGAAAGATTTTAGTTTTCTTGAAATAGGTACAACTTCAATTTGTTCTAATATTCTCAACATTTCTCAATATTCTCAGTGTTTTCTCTCAAGACATTTTGTGATCTACATGATTTTTAGATTTGTAAACCTGAATTCTTTGGAACAGTCAATTCTTTAGATCAATTTGTTCTCCAAAGTAGGTTATGGAGTGATTCAAACGACATACTAAACCTGGATGTGAATCCCATTTTTGCCACAAATTAGCTGTGTAACTTCAGGTAAGTTCCTTAACCTCTCTGTGCTACCTTCTGCATCCATAAATAAGATGTTTTCTGCAGGTTCTCCTAGCTCAAAACATTCTAGTTCAAAAATAGTTTCAAATAAGAATTTGCCAAAAACAAGAGAATCAGGCAAAAGGAAACAGAACTTCCATCAGTTTACATTAAAAAGGAATAGCTGCTACCATGTGCTGAACTGGTTCCTGGACCAATCCACAGTGAGACACTCATTCAGTAGAGCATCTTCCATTTTCCCTGTACAGTAAATGCTTGAAGGCAGCTCCCAAGAATGTTACACACTTTCCTTATGGAGGTGTATAAAATTCCCTACAACACGCAAAGAGTATCATAGAAATGTATTTCCTTTTGGGCAACATCTTTACTATTGAAAGAAAACCTCCAAAATGGTGTTTCCACCTTTTCTTTTCTTTTTTTTCTTTTTTTTTTTTTTTTTTTTTGAGATGGATTCTCGCTCTGTCACCCAGGCTGGAGTACAACGGCATGATCTCGGCTCACCACAACCTCCGACTCCCAGGTTCAAGTGATTCTCCTGCCTCAGACTGCTGAGTAGCTGGAATTACAGGCGCCTGCCACCACGTCCGGCTAATTTTTGTGTTTTTGGTAGAGATGGGTTTTCACCACTTTGGCCAGGCTGGTCTTGAACTCCTGACCTCAGGTGATCCACCCACCTCAGCCTCCGTAAGTGCTGGGATTACAGGCATGAGCCACAGCGTCTGGCCTGTTTCCACATTTTAAACTTACCTTTAAGCACTCAAATGAAGAGCTGTGTCTATGAATGGCATTTTCTATATGGCAAGCCTAAGCAATGGGTATAACTATGGGACACAAAAACTTGTCATCCAAAAGACCACCAGGATGACTAAATAGTAGAAAGAAGAGCTTTATTGGTGATATCAGTTGCAAGCTTAAAAAGAAAGTCTCCAGCATGGACCAAAGATGCTCTCTCTTCAAACAGGGGAAGGACAGGTTGGGTTTCATTCCTCTCAGAGTCTGTATTACACAATAGAGTCATACATATTCAGCAGGTTTGGGGGAGAAGCTATACATATTTATGAGGAGAGCTGAGCACAGGCGCAATGAATGAACAAATATGTAATATACATCCCATATTCACTTTGGGGCAAAAGGTGAACTATAGGACACAGACAGTGTATGTGCAGCCTCTATAAGCTGGCTGAAACTGGCTTAAGGTCTGCAATTGCTCATCAGAAAAGAATGTTTGTAAGACCTGTCCTCTGTCCAATCAGAATAGTAGTGGTCTGGATTGCGAATTGGAGTTAGGATAATTTGCCCAATAGCTCCTATTGTTAGGGAGTTTAGCAAGAGTGTGGATTTTCTTACAGGAATTTAGAAATTTGCCATGCCAGCTGGGCCCTGAGCTCTCAATCCATAGGTTTGTTTTTTTGTTTTTTTTTTTTTGAGACGGAGTCTTACTCCATGACACAGGCTGGAGTGCAGTGGCATGGTCTCGGCTCACTGCAACCTCTGCCTCCTAGGTACAAGTGATTCTCCTGCCTCAGCCTCCCGAGTAGCTGGGATTGCAGGTGTGTGCCACCGTATCCGGCTAATTTTGTATTTTTAGTAGAGACAGGGTTTCACCATGTTGGCCAGGCTTGTCTCAAACTCCTGACCTCGTGATCCGCCCACCTCAGCCTCCCAAAGTGCTGGGATTATAGGCGTGAGCCACCGCACCCAGTTAGCTTTTTGTTTCTTTAACCTTAGGTCCTTCTTTTTTTTTTTTTATTTTTTATTTATTTATTTTATTTTTTGGAGAAGGAGTCCTTGCCCTCTGGCCGCCCAGGCTGGAGTGCAGTGCCGGCTCCTCCAGGCCTCCACGCAAGCTCGCCTCCGGTCACCGCCATTCTCCGCTGTCTCAGCTCGAGTAGCTGGGACTACAGGCGTCCGCCTCGTCGCCCCGGCTTAGTCTTTTTTTTGTATGTTTTTTTAGTAAGAAGAAAGCGGGGTTTGCACCCCGTATAGCCAGGATGGTCTCGATCCCCCTGACCTTCATGATCCGGCCCCGTCCTCCCGGCCCCTCCAAAAGTGCTGGAATTACCCAGGCTTGAGCCAAGCCGGCCCGGCCAGGTCCTTCTTAATTGATAAAGGAATGTCTACTTTGGTTCCCGCCAGATCCACCCAATCCTCCAATCTATTTCCAAAGAGAAAAACTAATCAGGTAAACAGCAGTTGATTAATGATGAGCCAAATCCCCCACCATCAAAAAAAAAAAAACCTTAATACCTTTAGTCCCGCTTAGAACTCTTAAGTCTAACATAATGCTTTAAAAACCAGCAGCACTTCATATTGATGATAATGTAGCTCTTCAGGTAATAAAAAATTTTTTTAATAAAAGCACTTCACAGATAAGGGACAAATATGATTTTTTTCATCTCCCTTTCTTATGTTCCCACAAATGGGAAAACTGGGGTTGTCTTCAAGTTTACATGGTAATTTAAAAAAATGAAAGCAAAAATCTAAAGGATGTTGATAAATATGCCAATATACTGCCTGCTGAAGTCCGTGCCTGTTTTCCATTCGGTGAGGTCTAAGCTTATGACTTCATTTTGTGAATATACACTGGTGAAAACCAAAAACAAAAGCAGAACCAGTCAATATGGGTTTTCTGTCATCTTCAAATGGGGAGCTACACACGTTTAAATCAATCCCCCAATCCTATTTTTGGTTTATTTGTAGGAGACATATATCAACACAGATTTTTTTTTTTAACCTCTGAAAAGTAAGTCACTACTTACGTAAAACAAACACCCCAGAAAGGAGAGCTTCATCACCCTCCGCCTGCAGTGGGATTTGGGGAAGTGTGCTGACGCAACTCAGATTTTCATTTGCCAAACAACGACTGAGCTCATCTGTACAGAGTTGGTAAATTAGAAAAGGTAAACTGCAAGAAATGTTGCGTAATGACACCAGAAGAAAAAAAAAAGTCATTTCTGAGTTTGCTGTTCTTTAAACTCTTTGAATTCTTGCTTCAGTGGCTCTGTTGAGTCACAGCTGTGATCCATGTTGGCATGAACCAAAAATAACATGACTAACTGCAAAGGTTACAGGGTTTTGGCCGGCTTTTTACGGCCACACAGCAGTACCTTTCTGTTGAGTGGAAATGTAACATTTAGCTTGTAAGGCAAATCTTTCTCAAGCAGGTTCTTATTCAAAGTTGTTTTAAGTCTTCCCAAAGCATTGTTTCTGCTCTGCTGAAAGCTGGAGTCAGCAGACTGCTAAGGTCTGAAAGATACAGTATGTAAAGGACACACTTATCTTACTGCAACTTCCTCTGAACATCGTATACCGGACAAGACCACTAATGGAGAAAATGAGGCACGTTACTTAAGTAACATAAAATGGGTAGTACATCTGACTTCCATTAGCAAACATAAACCCTTTTCAGACTCTTTTCCCCTTCTTCCCCCTCCTTCCCCAAAATGGCACTACGGACTGCTTCACTTTTTCCAATCATACAGTGATATTTGGAAAGTTCCATTTGCTTCCGTTAAGAAAAATACAGAGAAGGAAAAAATACATAATAGCCATCTATCATCTTGTATGTGAGGCCGCTTCGTTATGGGATTCTCCCCTCCCCCCCAGAAAACTCTGTGTTCTATGAATAATTTAGGTATCATAGTGCTAACCCTATTTTTCTCTAAATAAATAACTTGTATGTTCAAGTAATTTTTTGTTTTGTAATCTCTCACTGAGGGTTTGGTTTGCCCTAATCAATCTTTCATTCATTTTTGTCATTTGTTCATTTTGTCATTTTGTCACTTATTGGACAAATATTGATTCAATGCCTATCATCCTATAGGATGACAGTAGTCAGTGGCACCAGACATGGTCCTTGCCCTTGTGGCAGGGGATTTAGTAGGAAAGACTGACATGAATCAAAGAATCACAAAATAAGTTTGAAAAAACAATTGGGGATAAACACTCCAATTTTGTTTTGACAAAACAATTGGGATAAAGGTTCCAATAAAGGGGAACAACGCTTTAATGGAATATAAGGGGCCTAGCGCAGTGGCTTATGCCTGTAATCCCAGCACTGTGGGAAGCCGAGACCGGTGGATCACCTGAGGTCAGGATTTCAAGACCAGCCTGGCCAACATGTTGAAACCCCGTCTCTACTAAAAATATAAAATTAGCTGAGTATGGTGGCACGTGCCTGTGATCCCAGCTACTCAGGAAGCTGAGGCAGGAGAATCGCTTGATCCTGGGAGGTGGAGGTTGCAGTGAGTCGAGATCACACCATTGCACTCCAGCCTGGGTGACAGAGCAAGACTCCATCTCAAAAGAAAAAATAAAAAGAAAATAAGGTTAAGAGCCTTGAACCTAAGCATCTAACCGAGGAGGTTAAGAAAGGCATCTCCAAACAAGGAATATCTGAGCAGAGATTTAAAGGGTGAGACAGAGTTAACTGGGAGTGAAGATGGAGGAAGAGTCATCTAGGTGGAGGACTGCTCTTTTCTGGTGGGAAGACCCTGCACAGGAGAGCATGGGCACATTTGTGGAACTAGAAGATCTGGGTAGTCCAGGGGGCAAAGCAGAAGCCAGAATGGGTACAGAGCCAGAAGTGAGGCTGGAGAGCTGGGTAGGACAGAGACTACCTAAGGACTAGAGGTCGCTAATCAATATTTTAAGCCTTTCTCTTAAGGAAAGCAGGAAGTCATTAAAGATGTTTTAAGTAGTGAGTGACTACCAGATTTCAGTTTTATATTTGCCACACAAGCTAACAGTTGAGTCACAAAAAGAAAGAGAAAAGAAAAGAAAAACCCAACAAAGACCCAAAATGAATTCTGGGCTAAATTATTCATTATTGGTAGGAATATCCCCAGCAACACATTACAAATAAACTTGGCACATGTGAGGCTCCCAGCAAGGACAGACAATGATTCTTCTTTTCATGGTCAGAGAAAGTTGACCCAAACCCTGGTAACTTTGCCATTAGTCATGTCAGTTTTGGTCAATCCCAACCCACATGTTTCCAAAACACTGTGGAGGTGCTCTGGCAAGACAGACCCAAGGCCATCAATAGGCCAATGAACCCAAGTGGCCTCAGGTCTTGGGCGTCTCTGAATGGAACACCTGCAAGGAAATGCAAGCTTGAGAGCAAGTCCGCAGAGCCCAGGCTAGTGGGTGCTCATCAGGACGAAGGCATTCAGGTGCTTCGTTTTGTCTTGTGTGAAAGAGTCTTCAGATGTTCCAAAGTGAGACAGTAAGCTCCCTATGGGAGACCTCTAAGTTCTCCCCTTCCCAGGTGGACTTCCTCAGGAACCTCCACAATCAACCTGTGCAGGCCCCATCATCCGGATTATTATCAATCCTGGGGAAGTCTTTGCTTTGAGTGCCTTTCTCTCTCTTCCTTGCCCAACTCCTACCAGCTAAAGCCTCCAAGACATGCCCATAAGATGTCCTGCCACTGAGAAAAATAATAATAAAACTGTGAGTAGAGTTCTTACAAGCAAAAGTGCTTTTAAGATTTTAAAAAATATTTTAAGAATGAGAAGGGGGCCAAGTGTGCTTGCTCATGCCTATAATCCCAGCACTTTGGAAGGCTGGGGTAGGAGGATTGCCTGAGCCCAAGAGTTCAAGACCAGCTTGGGCAACATGGTGAAATCCTGTTTCTAATGAAAAACATATATATATATATATTTGTATATATTGTCATCTGATTCTCTCTATATATACATAAACAAATATCTATATTTGTATGTATTGTCATCTGATTCTATATAAAGATTTATATTTATTATATAAACAAAGAGTCATCTGATTCTCTCTATATTATGTATACTATATATACATATCCTCTCTATATAGAGTATATATACTATATCTCTATATATACCCTATATTATCAGACGACGATAGGTATGCCAGGCTCTCCTTCTCAACCCCCACGCACAAAGCCAGGACCTGCAGTAGAGCCCATTGCAGCTGTGAAATATGAAAACACCGAAACCTAGCAAGTGCTGAAAAGATAATGACTAGAACGCTCTCAGCACAGTACCTAGCACTTGGTATGGAGCTACCATCATTACCATCATTGTTGCTATTAAAAATTGCTCTCGGCTAGGTGCGGTGGCTCATGCCTATAATCCTAGCACTTTGGGATACTGAGGCAGGAGGATCGCTTGAGCCCAGGAGTTCAAGAACAGCCTGGGCAACATGGCAAAACCCCTTCTCTACTAAAAATACAAAAAATTAGCCAAGCATGGTGGTACGCACCTGTGGTCCCAGCTACTTGGGAAGTTGAGGCGGGAGGATTCCTTGAGCCCAGGAGGTTAAGGATGAAGTAAGCCAAGATAGCACCACTGTACTCCTGCGCTATACCCACTGGGTGCAGGAGCCACAGTGCTGCGGGCCCACGGTACTTGGAGGAGTCCACAAAAGTGTTTTTATTTCTTTCAGAATCAGAAGAAAAAAAGTAAATTTTTAGGCCAAAGGCTTTGTCTTCCTATGTCAGCCTGGGTGATGGAGTGAGACTCTGTCTCAAAAACAAAAAAAAAAATTGCTCTCTGAGTGCTGCCTTTGCACTGCCCGAAGGTAAAGACCCTGATCAACCTGGAAGCTGGACTGAAGGAGCATGTAGCCCATGTCACCTGTCCCACAGCACAGAATGAAACCTGGTCCAGAATCCAGGCAAGAGCTATGCCTCCCAACAAATTACTATCATCGGGGGTGCGTTAGGACTCTGGCAGGTCCTTGGGCATTTCTGTCTTCCTGGACCTTTCCTCCACCAAAAAAAGAAAGTAATGTACATGTATAAATTAAAATTTGCAGCCACATTGGCATAAAGACAAATATATGAATCTGACATATGAAGACCAAGCCTTTGGCCTAAAAATTTACTTTTTTCTTCTGATTTTGAAAGAAAGCAAAACACTTTTGTAGATTCCTCCAAGAACTGTGGGCCCTCAGCACTGTGCCTCCTGCACCCAGTGTGCAAGCAGGCCCTGACTATGACAGTGCCTTTGCCTCTCAGAAACACGCTTCCATGTAGCAGTGTGCCAGTGACCCTGGGCACCCAGGACTCCCTACACACCACTGTCACACTTAGTGTGAATGTCACACAGTGTGAGTGTTGCCGTGGCACTGCCTGTCATTCCGAGAGCTCTAGGAGCCCCGAAACATCTTCTGTGCAAATTTTCCTCCTTATCACTCAGCAACATGCCTAGCACTCAAGAGGAACTCAGTAAATGTTCATTAAATGAGTATAATTCTGATAGGTGCAATGGGAGGATCACTTGAGGCCAAGAGTTCAAGACCAGTCTGGGCAACAAAGCAAGACCCCCTGTTTCTACAAAAAAAAAAAAAATTAAAAAATTAACTGAGCATGGTGGTGTGCACCTGTACTCTTAGCTACTCTAGAGGCTGACAAGGGAGGATGACTTGAGCCCAGGAGTTGGAGGCTGCAGTGAACTATGATTGCACCACTGCACTCTAGCTGAGGCAAATGAGCAAGGCCCTGTATATTAAAAAAAAAAAAAAAAAAAAAAAAAAAAAAAAAAAAAAGTGTAATCCAATAAGCTGGATGTGGGAAGACTGGGAAACTTTGACTCAAGGCTGGGCACCATCCTGTGTAGACCTGACTCGGCAGACTGATGACCAATGGGTCTGGAGTGAGAACTCAGGCTGCAACACTCCACAACTGGGCAGCTTTGGGCAAATTTCCCAGCCTCTCAAGGCCTCAGGTTCGCCACCTTTAAAATGGAGGATCATGGAATTGTGGTAGGAGTCAAAGGAGATCATACTTGTGGAGAACTCAGTGCACAGCCTGACACGTCATAAGGAATAAGGAGTCAGTACATGGTAAATATCAGTGCCGTTTAGCCAGAAGAGATATAAACATATCTATGCTATTGTGTCATGAAAATAGAGTGGGATAATGAAAGTTGAAGGGCTTTCTTAATTGTGATGAATGAGAGAGTATTAGGATGGATAACGCATTAGAAGACCTGAATCTGTATCCCAGCTCCAAAGCTGACCAGGTAGGAGACTTGAAACAAAGCACTTACCTTATCAAGCCTCATTTTATTCGTCCACAAGATGGAGATAATGCCTGCCTCAGAATGTGGCTTTGAGGATAAAATACTGTGAATGTGAAAAAAGAGTGTTGTAAAGTCCGAGGTACTATTAAAAGGTACTGCACAGCTGTTGCTCTTGGTATCCAATCCATAAATCCATAGTTTATGCTTAACAATGTCAGTCATCGATCCCATCTTCTTCCTCCTCTTCTGTCAAACTCCTTTGGGTTTTAGCACTAAAACCAAATTCCTTAATAAAAACTCACCTTTAATGAAGTCTACCTTGGGGTTTTCCTGTTCTTAAGCCCTTAACTTTTGGCTAATCTGAACGGCTTCCCCTATATACTTTATTATTATTTTCTTTTTTGTTTTTTTCTTTTTACCTTTTTTTTCTCTCCTATATACCTTTTGCTAGTCTCTCAAAATGATCCTGCTCCTGTGGGAAGTTTGAGGGCACGTGGAGTGAGACCATCTTGAAATTTTCCAGTTTTCAAACCCACTAACCCCAGCCTGTATTAAATGACATAACCTAAAAGGCACCAACAATGCTCCCCACGCCCCCTTCCCTGGAGTGGACACGCATAGATTTCCTGCCCCTTTCTAAGTCCATTGTTCTAGGTTTAGGAGGAAGTTGTAAAACAGACAAAAGCTCTGATAGGTGTCCCCTCAAGGGTGACACTGAAAGGACTCCTCGCTGCAATGGACAGTTTCAGGCCCCCAAAAGAGTCATCTCTGACTTTGCTCTCAGACCTCAGACACTGCCGCCGCAGCACCGTGACTCACCCTCTCGGAGGAAAGGGTGGGGCTGCAGAGAGTCAACAGAGAGCGGGCACCTGAGTCTGAGAAGCCTGGGAATGTGCTATCTCCTCTCGGGGAGGCGGCGCCCTGGCTCCCGTGGAGATCATCAGCACGGAGATTTGGGTTTGAAAGAGATCATTGTGGACTAGTTCTCATTAGCGTCCTTGCCTGCGTTTAGCTTTAAACACCAGAAAAAATGTGCCTGTGATTCAGCAAACACCTCCTTTCGGTTTTATGGCTGCAAATTTCCGTTGGAGCCATTTAGAAGTAAGAATTCTCTTCTTACCCATGTCATCTGCTTCTCCCCTCCTGACATCTTTCCCTCCACACTCCACACCTGAGGACCATGGGAGGAGCGGGGGGTGGCACTGGCAACAGATGTCTCGCCCATGGGGGCATTTCCCCAATCCGCTGCGCCCCAGAACCACGGAGCACCGTGGAGCACAATCATGACCCAAAGCTGAAAATCCCCTTTCCGCGGCGCCTTCGGGGGGTCCATCTTAGTCTCAATGCTCTAAGAACTACAGGCCCACCAAGCCCCCCATCGCACCCCACACCGCCACACGGAGGGGCCTGGCAGCCTTATCTGTGTTAGTGCATTCTGCTTATCCCAAGGTGGACACCTGACCCAGGCTGGCCAAATAGGAATGCGGAATCAGAAATCTGAGACAGCAGCCGGGCGTGGTGGCTCATGACTGTAATCCCAGTACTTTGTGAGGCCGAGGCGGCGGATCACCTGAGGTCAGGAGTTCGAGACCAGCCTGACCAATATGGTGAAACCCCGTCTCTACTAAACACACAAAATTTTAGCCAGGGGTAGTGCTGGGTGCCTGTAGTCCCAGTTACTCAGAGGCTGAGGCAGGAGAATCACTTGAACCTGGGAGACAGAGGTTGCACTGAGCCGAGATTGTGCCATTGCACTCCAGTCTGGGCAAAAAGAGTGAAACTTGGTCTCAAAAAAAAAAAAATTTCAAAGAAAGAAAAAAAGAATTCTGAGACAGCTAATCGGTGGAGAGAGAAAGGAGGGGAAGGGAGGAGAGGGAAGGTGAAAAGAGGAGCAGGGAGGGCAGGGCAGAGTGATGATGTAGGTTCTTGATGGATCTCTGGCTCTTGACTCCCACCCCGCTCACCCATACCCTACAGCTTCCCTGGCCTCGGGCTCCATGAGACACACCTGTATCTGTGTAATAAATTCCCACCCTTGTTTAAGCTAGTTTGGGTTGATTTCTGATACTTACAACTATTGTAGACATTGAGTCGCCTCCTGACGTGTATTTTCCCTTTCTTGGCAACTACCTTGATTTCATTGTTATCCACACTTCTTAGTGCCATTCACATGCTTCAGGGGAAGGGGACTGATTTCAGAACAATACATTTGCTCAGGCTTAAGTTAATCAGTATAACCTAATCCCCCAACTGCAGCTGAAGTTTCAGAAATGGGCCCATCTGCCACAGAAGCCAGTGGGATTGAAGAAAGGTTTGATGAAGTCTTCTGGAAGCTTCCAGAATGACCCCTGCACTCACTTCCTGGGTCCTCATGAAGACACAAGCAGACCAGAGAGTTGCTGACAGTTATATATTAACCACAAAGAGATGACACCACGAAGGCTAAGTGAAAAGATGAAAGAGAAGCCTTGTCTTGGAAGATGTCATGAAGCTGCCAAATCAAACCATTCCCAAAGTTCACCCTCCCTCAGACTATTCAGTTACAGGATCCAATAAATCCCTTTAACTAAACATCTTAACTAAATTCCCTGAGACACGACTCCAACGCACATGCTTCCAACTGCAACAATCCAACCCACCTAAGTACATTCTCAGAGAATGAAAAATAAAACAGGAAAGGAGTGCTTGACTGGAAAATTGGAGGCTTCCAAGATACTGGTCCTCCTCCACCACTAATTACCTATGGAACCTTAGGCGAGCCATGTACCTTCTTTGAGCCCAGTCACTCCTTTGCAGAATGAAACCGATTAGACTTCCAACACTAACATTCTATGACTTTATTTGTAGACTCTTAGTGCCAACTTGTATTGAGTCCCATAGGGGTAGTTTATAATTTCATCAGTGAATCTTGCAAGATCTCAATTTGGAAACTAACAACAATAAACAACAGCAAAAAATAAAAAAAAAAGGTATTTGCATTAAAACTCTCACCGTGAAGAGTGAGAAGTGTTAGAGTTGGAATTCTAACAATAAAAGGTGGAGAGAGGAAATGAGTGAATACAATGAAGAATCTTCTGGCTGAGCCCTGTTCACAAAGGCCAGTCTTTTGAGTATTTTTGAGTTATAATAACCAAGGAATCCATGGTTTGGTGGCCCCGCTGGTCACACCCAGCTTGAGGGCATCCTTCACTTGAGCTGTGTGGTTGGGGCTGACTCCAGTCCCTCAGGCTTATAAAAAGGATCCAAGGCTGTAATATTTAATTTAGGTTTTGAATTTGTTGATCTCTTAAAAGTTAGTATTTGTTATTGATATTATTTTTCAAGACATTTTTTGATTGTCAGAGGTTGTTTTGTTTTTCCCTTTTGTGGCTTGGTTACTGTTAAGAAAATAAAACCTGCCCCAACCCTGAAACTCAGAACTGATACTCCAGGTTCTCTCACTGGAAAGAATAACAAAAACAAAAACCAGCATAACTGACTTCCACCACAAAGAGCATATACAAGATTGTGCGCACACACTCACACAAGTTCATAAAGGATCTTGGACCCAATTATGCAGGAATCAGGCTGGGACCAGTCCTGCCATACGGATTTACTTTTACTGGAGGTTTCCAAATATTCACGTTTACAGCAGGCTTCAGTACCATATTTTTCAAGAAGTCTCTTCTCCTCACAGCTTTAAATATAACCAAGCAAAAGTCAAGCCTGATCTCCAAAGAACAAAGCAGGAAAAGTTCATAGATCATCACTGGGTGAAGTACCAAGGGTGTATCGTATGACAGGATCAGGGTGTCAGGCCAATTTTAAGACTGATGTCTACCCATACTACGAAAAATAATACTGGAGAAAAATATAATTCTGGAGATCATAAAGAAACAGTATGGTGTGCATTTCCCAAATGCCTTTAGATTGGCTTTAAACAACAACAACAACAAAGGCTATTATTTGGTTGGCCAAAAATGTATTTCAAACAAAAAGTATGTCAGAGTTCTCTCAACTCTCAGACTTCATTTCAGACCTGGAAGTAATCATGGTGCTTGACCAGTCTAGTCTCCTCATTGTTGTTGGGCATATCTGTGCTGCTTTACACACAAAACGAATCTGAAATATAAGTAAACCTATCAAGAGTGCAATATTCAATACTGTGTGATTTTGTCTGTACAAAGTTCAAAAACAGACATAATCTCTAGTGTTAGAAGTCAGAATACTGCTTCTGGAAGATTAAGGGGGTAAGGGAGGGGCTTCTGGTAATGTCCTATTTTTTTTTTTTTTTTTTTTTTTTTTTTTTTTTTTGTCTTTTTTGGTTTGGTTTTTGAGACAGGGTCTTATTCTGTCACCCAGGCTGGAGTGCAGTGGCACAATCGCAGCTCACTGCAGCCTCGACCCCCCTGAGCTCAAGCAATCTTCCCATCTCAGCCCCCCGAGTAGCTGGGACCACACACATGTGCCACGATGCCCAGCTAATTTTTGTATTTTGTAGAGACAAGGTCTCTCTGTGTTGCCCAGGCTGGTCCCAAACTCCTGGCCTCAAGTAATCCTCCCACCATCACCTCCCAAAGTGCTGGGATTCCAGGAGTGAGCCACTGTGCCCAGCCTGTCTCTTGATCTGGGTGGCAGTTGGTTAAACACATAACAGTTGTAATAGTTCATCAAGCTTTACAGGTATGATATGTGCACTTTTATATGTATGTTACACATCAATGTAGAAGTCTACTTCAGAAAATAAAAGAACGTAGATAATCAAATCTAAGTCAAAAAAAGGAGAAATAGTAACCTGTTTTGCTTTCAATCTAATACAATAATTTAGAAAGACATCAGCCTTTTATTCACTTAATTTATGTACAATACGATTAACTTCTTTGGTGTGTATTTCTGTGAATCTGACAAGTGCGTGCAGTTAGACCACCATAATCAAGACAGAGCAGTTCCGTCACCCCCCAAACTTCCTCACACTGCCCTTTTGTAATCAACCCAAGCCCCCATGTTGAACCCCTGGCAACCACTGATCTGTTCCTATAATTTTCCAGGATGTCAGGTAAACGGAATTGTACAAAATGTGTCTTTTGAGTTTGGCTTCTGTCACTTAGTATGAAATTTATCTATGTCATTACATGAATCAGTAATTTGTTCCCTTTTATTCCTGAGCAGTATTCCATTGTTTGGACATGCCACGGTTTGTTTACCCACTCAACAGCTGAAGATATTTGGATTGTTCCCAGTTTTTGATGATTATGAATAAATATGCTAGAAACATTCACGCACAATTTTTATATGAACAAAAGTTTCCAGTTCTCTTGGGTAAATACTTAGGAGTGGGATTGCTGCATTATGTGGTAAATGTGTGTTTAACTTCATGAGAAACTGCCAAAGTGTTTTCCAAAATGGTTGAGCTGTTTGCGTTCCCACCAGCAGTGAAAGAAACTTCCAGTTGCTCTGCATCCTTGTGAACCTATAAGATCGTCTTTTCTCTTTTTTAGTCATTCTAATTGTTGAAGGGGTCATGTTCACAGAAATAGTTTCCTGAAGATACTGCTAAAGGTATGCATGGCAAGTTTAAAATTCAGGAAGAGATAAAATAATTCAGCTGGTTGATTGAAAGTATTACACTTTCTTGTAAATAATTAGCTTATTTTCAAAAGTAAAGCTTTAATCTGAATTTCTTTAATAATTGATACTATCTTATATTCATTGGTCATTTGTATTTCTTCATATGTGAATTACCTTTCCCATTTTCTATTATTTTAAAACAAATTTAAAACAACTTTTTGTATAGTTTATGGAAATCAGACTGTTTATTGCCATTATGTTGTAAATACATTTGTTTGTGCTTTTACTTTATGAGGATTCCTGCTACAACGAGATTTTTTTAAGTCTATAGTCAAATTTATGATTATTTTCCACCATGGTTCCTGAGTTTGGTAGTACAGTAGAAAGCCATTTTCCACCCAAAGATTATTCAAAAGTTCTCACCAATATTTCCTTTTTTTTTCTTATGACTTCACTTTCTTCCGTGTAAACACTGATCTATCTAGAATTAATTTGGGGTTCATAATTAATTAAAGTAAGAATCTCAACCTATCGAGATTAAAATTAAGAAAAAAATTTGTGGTAACAGCTGAAAAACATATTTTACGATTAACAAACATCTTTCCAAAAGGGATATTTTAAATTTAGGTTTGTAAAATAACTTTCATTTGATGCCACATTCCAACTTTATAGTCTAAGATCTTTTGCTTTTTTCAGTTTTAATTAAAACTGAATGTAATAGCGACTTCCTGGGGAAATGTGATATCAATGCCTGCTCTTAACTTACATATTTGAATGTAAATGTAAATTTATTTTTAAAAAAAATTTTTAGAGATGGGATCTTATATGTTGCCCAGGTTGGTCTCAAACTCCTGGCCTCAAGGGATCCTCAAGGCTTGGCTTTGCAAAGTGCCCAGATTACAGGTGTAAACCACTGCTCCTGGCCTTAAATGTAAATGTCAGTGGCATAGTTTGATCTTTAATAGCTGTAACAGTATCTTAACGCCATTTTTTTTACATTAGGAAAAACAAATAAATTCAAATGGCAACAACCTGATTCCAGAAAACATAAATTCCAATGCAGAGTGTTATTCCATGAAATAGATAAAAATATTCCCATCACCAGTTGTTACATAATTCATATTTCTCTCCACTAACTTGAAATGCCACATATATTATATACTAAGTTCCCATTTGTTCTTGGTTTATTTCTAGATTTTCTATGATTTTTCTATAATCAGCCTATGACATGAATACTTTTACAATTTCAACACATTATACTTTTAAAATTGGAAGAGACGGTCATTTTATATTTTATTGTGAAAATTAACAGATACAGAAAAGTGCATATGATATATAAGAACATTTAAACAAATAGTTATAAAGTTGAACACCTGGGTAAATACCACCCAGGTCAAGCAACAGAACTAAAATTTATTTTTTTAAAGTTGTCTCTCACAGACTTCCTATTTAAAATAAGAGCTATCATCTAGTTCTGATGGTTAGGCAATCCTATTTTTAGTTATTTAGTAAAAGTTTGCATGTAAATTGATAATGAAAGTACCAAAGCTCCAGTGAATAGAAAGTACTTGGTTAATTTTGTTACTTTTATAAGTAAATGGAGTTTAAACTTCCTTATCATTCCTTATTATACAAATACAAATAATTATTTCTTATTACCCAAAAAGATTTTTCTAAATAAATCCATCATGTAAAGAACATTTGAAATTGAGAAGAAACCCCTTCCAGGTGTTCAGAAGCATTTGTTTATTTATAAACGGTGTAGGCCTGTGCTGTCCAACAGGGCAGCCACAGGTGGCTATTGAAACTTAAATTTCAGTTAATTAAAATTAAACAAACTTGAACATTTCGTTTCTCAGTCATACTAGCCACAATTTCAAGTGCTCAAGACCCACGTGTGGTGGTGGCCGCCATATTGGATGGCACAGATACAGTACATTTCCATCACGCACAAAGTTCCATTGGATAGCGCTGGTTTAGCATCTCCTTGGCGTCCACAGACCATTTGGGGTGTCTTAAAACACACAAATATGAGATGTCTTGAAAACATACAAAATATGCAGTTTAAAAAAACATAGCAAAGAGATCAGAAATTATATGAGAACAAAGAAATGTGATATACAATTGTACACCACATCTTGTTCTAACCTTGTTTAGCCAAAGCTAAACAAACAAACAAACATAATATTCAATGAATCACATAGCTCTCTTTAGGCAGAAGGAAGCATATACTTTTATTTGGTAAGACATACTGTTTTCTGGCAACACTATTTAGCAAAAAGATATTATGGTAGCCCTCTGTCAGTGTAACCCAAGGATGGTTGGACCATTTAGGTGGCCTCTGTTTAACTCGAGCATGCCTTGAGGTTGGCTCATCAAAAAAACACCAAAAGTCACTGGTAAGTGGCGTCTTTTTGTGAGGAGATGAAGAGGGGGATAATGTCACACAGCACATGGTAAAACCTCATCCCACTGCATAACAGGTATCTCTGTCCTTACCCATCTCAAGGCTTTTCCAGTGGCCCTTAACTGGGTTTCTTTCCCTCCTGTATCTCCACTCCTTACACCGCTTCCACAACTCCTCTTTATTGGTCCAAGCAATTCAGCTCAGTGCCCTCCCCTGCAGACCTCACTCAGCAAAACCAAAGCTCAGCAGGGAGCCAGATGGCCACCAAATAACTCCACCAGCCTCCTTCACAGGCGCTTTCTGTTTATCTTGCCATGTAAGAAATACTGAGCAAACATTTTATTTGTTTGTTGTTTGTTTTTTGAGACAGGGTCTCCCTCTGTCACCCAGGCTGGAGTGCAGTGGCACAATCACGGCTCACTGCAGCCTCAACCTCCCCATCCTCCTACATCAGCCTCCCAGTAGCTGGAACTACAGACACATGCCACCATGCCCAGCTAATTTTTGTATTTTTTGTAGAGATGGAGTTTTGTCATGTGGCCCAGGCTAAACCATTTTGAAAAATGCTGTTGACTGCAATTTTGAAGACAATATGGAGAAAAACACACACACACACGCACACACACACACACACACACTGAGATAACATTCAATTATAATTTAGTCAAAGCAATTCTTCAGAGAATTAAACTAACTTGTTCCAGATATTTTGCTTTCTGGTCAACTTACTAGCAGTCGAGGCAAAACAAAAAAAACAAATAGACATATGGTGATACGTTTCTCCTCTGGAAGAGGGAAGCATCCACGTGTTTACGGGAGGACATTCTCTTTTCTAGCTCCACAGCCAGTGATATCTAAGGCTCAGGGGAAACAACTTGCCCAGTGACAAAGATCATCAACTTACAGACCTGGGATTCCAGCATGTGTCTGTCTGAACAATTCCTTCGCCTCCCTTCTTGACCACAAGCATGGGAGAGAGAAAGGAAACAGAAATTGATCATGGTGGCTTCCAAACCTAGCTCCTTCTCAGAGTCCAGTGAGGCCAACATTAGTCACCATAATGAACTTCCCCAGTGACAGCCCTCTGTGGACACTGCACATTTCAAAGGAAGAAACCTGAAAGGTACAGTCCCATGCTTTTCACCCTTCTTGGCAGAAGGAAATTAATCAGCAGTCTCTTTGGACACTGAAATTACAACCAGAGAACTGGGAAAGACCCTAGAGCCCATGCCCTACAGTTTCCTGCCCCTTTCAGAGGTCACTGGGGTCAGAGATGTTAGGTGATTTGTGTAATCACTAGCAAGTTAGGGGTAGAACCAGAACAAGAACCGAAATTGGCCTGCAGCTCCAGTTATTTAAATCAGAAGACACAAACCATTGGCCCATACTAACTATATTTTTATTTGTTTAATTGTTTGCTTAAGTTTTTTAATTGGGAAATTTCATTCCCAGAAATCTGCATTTCTTTTATTTTTAAATTTATTTTAATTTTTATTTTTTAAGATATGGGATCCCATTCTATCACCCAGGCTGCAGTGCAGTGGCGCTAACATAACTTACTCCAGCCTGGAACTCCTGGGCTCAAGTGATCCTCCTGTCTCAGCCCAGTTGAGATTACAGGCATGAGCCACTGTGCCTGGCTTTTTCTTTTTTAAATTGAAAGATTCGCCAACATGGATAATGGCTGCCTCCCTTAAGTGAGCTATGAGCTATCAGGTCACTACAGTTGCCAAACGTTTCCTCCTTGTTCCACCTGCTGGCTTCATCCTTCCATGCCCCACCTGGCCCCTGCAGCCCTGTGGGTTTACAAGCTCTGGTTGAGATAACTAGTACATGGTCACCCTTATCAATCAGTCAGTAAGCTTTCCATGCTTTTGAACCACATCTGATTTATTTATTTATTTATTTATTTATTTATTTATTTATTTAAATGTATTTACTTCTTTTTTGAGACGGAGTTTCGCTCTTATAGCCCAGGCTGGAGTACAATGGTGTGATCTCAGCTTACTGCAACCTCCACTTCCCAGGTCCAAGCGATTCTGCCTCCAGTCCGTAGCTGGAACTACAGGCGTGTACCACCACACCCGGATAATTTTTTGTATTTTTAGTAGAGACAGAGTCCCATCATTTTGGCCAGGCTGGTCTTGAACCCCTGACCTCAGGTGATAGGCCTGCCTTGGTCTCCCAAAGTGCTGTGGTTACAGACGTGAGCCACCATGAGCCACCATGCCTGGCCTGATTTACTTTTGTAAATTCAGCATGAACAATGCCATATGATCCACAATTAATGCACATTCATTTTTGAATGAATGTTGAATGAATGATGGATTGACAATTAGTTAAGGAAGGCAATGGGAAAAGGCACAGTGTTTGGCTCAGAGTTCTGCCCTCTACCCTGAGCTGCTAACATGATGGGTGACAGCAGCATCCATGTAGACCACCTAGAAGTCTGCCCGCCTCATTGGTCCCTGATCACCTCAGTTCCAGCCACCTTTACCTCCACTTCATTCCCTGCCAACTCTGCCCACACTCAATGTCACATACAGGACTTTGAGATTCCTTTGAAGCATTAAATAGCCAACATCTCCTCTCTCTGACCAACGTGCTCATCTTGTGAGCCCTGTCACCCCCTTGCTTCCATCTACTCAGTGTATAAACCTGCAGGGACAGACCCTCAGTTCTCCATCACCCTCTTGTCTCCTGTCAACACTCTTGACTACACATCCTTCTTTGGCCAGCCCAGATGCCATGCACCATGTCACCCAACCTCAAGATGTTTTTCAGACTCAAAAGGAGTATCGTGGTCTGATAATTTCAGAGCACTTTTCACAAACATTTTTAGGGTCCAAAATGTGTAATTTAGCAACTGTAAACAAAGACCCTACTTTGAGGAGGTTTTTGCTCTGCCTTTTATCTCTTCGGTTTTGTTTTCTTATGCACCATAACTTTTTCTTTCTTGAGCATAAGGTTTGCGTTGTGGTGTGTGTGTGTGTGTGTGTGTGTGTGTATGTGCGCGCGCGCATGAGACCCACCAGATAAAGCACTGCATTAACCTTACTGAAAACTGTGGGTATGCCATTCCTAGGGCAACTGTTTAGAAGACTGTAACTACCATAAACTGGGCTTTCCTGCCTACTGCAGAAGCATTACATTCAAGAATGCTGAAAACTTAGAAAGTCAGCTTTAGAGGCAAAGATATCAACCACAAGGGAATAACATATAATTCTACTAGGTAGTGAATATTGTATTTCCAAATAAGTAAAATGCCACAAGTGGGAAGGAGTGACAGTCGAAAAAAATCCAAATTTCATTAAAATAGCAGTTGCAAACAAAGCTGAATTAACTTTGACAGTCATACTTGCATGAAAACATCTGTTCTTACATGTGTGTCAAGATATCCAAACATCTAAAACTTAAGTATGAATGATCCATTGTTTAATCGGCAAAAGGGCAAGCTCTTTTGTGATATAAATGAAAATACAGTACGAAAAAAAGGCAGGAAAAAAGAAATCTTTGGATAAAAACTCACACACATACACAGAGACTTTGCCAAAGATCAATAAGAGAACAAAAGTCCTGAGGAAGAAAGTGGCAAGACGAGGAACGGCCATTCAGTGGGTCCATTGCCCAAAAACAAAAATAGAAAAGAAGGAGGGCTCAGTTAAACAGATGGAGTTGGCAGGGAGCTCTGCATCTGAAAGAGATCAAATGAAAAAAAGGCAGAAATGAAGTCCACAGGCAAGCAGCCCGGGCGGCGCCCTGACAGCCCGGGCGGCGCCCTCAGCCTAGTTAAAGATCGACCCCGGACCTAACCGATTAGGTTAATTAGGTTATCTATAGACTCCGGACATTGTAAGGACAAACGTTGTGAAAGTCTCTGTCCTGCTCTAATTACCGGTGTCTGCCACATATCTTAGTCCTGGACCCAGTACAAACACAGTCCCCTATTTTGTCCCAACTTCCTGAGCCCAACACAAACACATCCCCCCACACATCTCAGAAACACCACCTAGAGAGCCCCTGATAAGATCACAACCGTTTGTAGTTTTACTAAA
>NW_016806990.1:2144098-2160909 GCF_001698545.2 Rhinopithecus bieti | reverse complement strand
TTTTACTAAAAGCGCGGGAACAAATGGAAAACTGTTAATTGTATTAACCAATTACCAGTTGTAATGCTGCAACCAAAAGAATTCCTTTGTACCTCTGTAACCTTGCATATCCTGTATGCATCGGGCTATAAAGAGCGGCCACATGAATCTTTCGGGGCCCTCTTGTATGTTGTAAAACAGAGGGACCAAGTTCGAACTTGCATTAAAGATCCTTGCCGCTTGGCTTTGACTCCGGATTCTGGTGGACTTCTTCGGGGAATACAGGGTCTGGGCATAACACATCCAGGAGTGAACAGGAGGACTGTAACCTTCCATAGTCTCCCTACCAGAGCCGCTCCCCAGTACTATTCAGTGTGCTGCAGCGCAAGTCTCACTATCCAGGACTGTCGCCCTGCGTGAAGTTTGCTTGCTGTGTGAAACTTCTGGGGCTTCCATGTCAAAAAGGCATACAAAATGCTAGGAGTTGCTTCAAACAAACAAACAACAAATGAGGCAGGAGGCAGGTTAAAAAGAAATGAAGAAACCAGGAGATGAAATTCCCTCTAGCATTATCTTTCTGGTCTAACAGTAATAAACATTTCATTATCACCATTATAATAAATGACAAAGAGTATACGTTTCAACTCCATTTGCCTCACCATCTAGGCTAGCCAAAAAATGCAAAAGCAATTAAGTTGACAATTAAAGCCAGAGATAATCCTGACTCTCCCATTTCCAACACTGCCTTATGATGCGGTATGTCCTGCTGGAGCAAAAAAAAACAAAAACAAAAACAAACAAACAAAAAACAAATTTAAAAAAGGATCATCAAGGGCCACTCCCTTCAGAGCCATTTCACCCAGATGTGTCCCAAACAGCTGCTGCATGGCCAAAATCCCAGCATGGGTAATCAGCCAGGAGGAGAGCTGAATTTCCCCACCACAGGCTGCATCAATAACAGGCTTGGAAAACCTGTTACTCTAGGGGAGACAAAATGAGGAAACACCTTCAGAAACACAGGGTCTGAGTAGCAGCGATGTCCCATCACCACCTTTGTCAGAGACGCTCAAAACAGAGTGACTCTGGGTAAAATAAGGTTGATACCTGCTGGGCCGCATTCCCAGGCATACTTAGTCACGGGATGAGATAGGAAGTCGGCAGGACTGGTATCACAAGATACAGGTCATAAAGACCCTGCTGATAAAACAGCCGTGAAGAAGCAGGCCAAAACCCACTAAACCAAGATGGTGATAAAAGTGACCTCTGGTCGTTCTCAGTGCTTATTATATGCTAATTATAATGCATTAGCATTCTAAAAGACACTCCTGTCAGCACCATGACAGTTTACAAATGCCATGGCAACATCCAGAAGTTACCCTATATGGTCTTAAAAGGGGAAGAACCCTCAGTTCCGAGGTTTGCCTGCTCCTTTCCCAGAAAACTCATAAATAACCCACCCCTCATTTAGCATATCATCAAGAAATAACCATAAACATACTCAGTCAATCAGTTCTTAGTGCTGTTCTGTGTATGAAGCAGCCATTCTTTTGTCTCTTGATGTCTCTAATAAACTTGCTTTTGCTTTATTCTATAGATTCACCCCAAATTCTTTCTAGCATGACATTCAAGAACCCTTTCTTGGGGTCTGGGTCTGGACCCCTTTCCAGTGACATATTCATCACCATTTGCCATTTTTACAGCATGACCCTGTGGCTGAACCAGGTCAAGAGTAAGGAAGCCGTCCTATCCCCAGCCATCCCCAAGTTCTGTCTAACTGAATGGATGTGTCCCTCATCCCCCTCTGTCTGTTTTCTGAGTGATCTATCATGTAACATCCTCTTGTGCCCTTCCTGGGAAGCGTTTACAGCCATTTAGTACAGTCTCTGTGTTCTGCATTTGTTCAAGACCCTCTGCAAATTGCCAACACTTACCATTTCCATCTTCCCTTCCCTTCTTCTCCACACACGCCCTGTAATTCTGCTCAAGAGTAACACTTGCTGTTTCCCGAACACACACGGAGCTTCCCTCCGTGGTGAAGCTCTGCTCCTGCTCTGGCAACAGGTGAATTCACTACCCTTTGAATGTCATTCAACTTTCCTTTTTTTAGCTCACAGCCCCTCCCCCAGTTCTAAGAATGTGACCGTCCCAATATGAAGGACACAGTGCTGCCCTGGAGTGTTCTGGAACTTTCTAGTACTCACTTCATGTCCTGTCTTTCACCCTTGCTGAGGGTAGGCTCCTTGAGGACAAGAGCAGACGGCAGCCTTCATCCTCACGTACCTCAGGCAGATAATGGGATATCTTGCACATAGGCGGTACTTAATAAATATTTGTTTAAATGTATATGGTTGAACTGGATTGAATTGTAAAGTAGGATTTATGTGGTTTAAGCTTTGGGTAACCTGAAGCTAGTTTCAGAGTCATAGAATGTTTGTACCAGAGACAATATAAAGACCATCTAATTGACACTTCTCATTGTGCAGATAAGGAAACTGAGGCCTGCGGAGATTACTGACTTGCCCAAGGATGCGCAATTAGAGACAAAAACCTGAGACTGAGAACAAGTTCCCTAGGACTTAATTCTGACAATCCTATTGCATATGAAGGCACAACATTGATACGTTAATTTTAGAATATCTATTGAGGAATTGATTTCTCAGCAATATATGGAGAGCCTCCTGGGTCCCAGGCACTGTGCTAAATGCTCCAGGGGTGGGAACCCACAAGAACCCCTGGATATCTCCTGCCTTACAAACATGTAAATTGAAACAGTTGGCCGGGCACAGTGGCTCACGCCCATAATCCCAACACTTTGGGAGGCCAAGGCAGGCAGATCACCTGAGGTTAGGAGTTCGACGCCAGTCTGGCCAACATGGTGAAACCCCATCTCTACTAAAAATATAAAAATTAGCTTTGTGTGCTGGCATAGGCCTGTAGTCCCAGGTACTCAGGAGGCTGAAACAGGAGAATCGCTTGAACCCGGGAGATGGAGGCCATAGTGAGCTGAGATCGTACCACTGCACTCCAGCCTGGGCAACAGAGCAAGACTCCATCTCAAAAAAAAAAAAAAAAAAAAAAAAATTGAAACAGTTATCTCTAGGAAAGCAGAAAGTAGACTGTCATTCCCCCAAGATCCCGCACTGCAAGGTTGCATGGGACCTCAGAGATCCTCCTTCCCTAATTCACTGTCGCTCAGTGTTTATGGTTTAACCATATTTCCTCTGTAGAGACAAATTTCATTTTTATTCCCCCAATTGTTCTTTTCTATGCCTTCTGAAATTCAAGTCAATGCCTACATTGCTGTCTGCTTTACTTTTAACTTCTCTAACACTGGCCCAAGTGACAGCTGCATACTCGATAGCTTTTGTCTTTAATGTGGATAATAAATAGGACTTGAATTTCTAACATTAAGAGGTTTATGATGGGCCATTTCAATTTAGAAGATATACACTGTCTCCCCAGCTTCTAAAACAAGAAAAGAGAAGTAGTAGCAAGAATGATTTGAACTCCTAATCTGGCCTCCCGCACACCCCCTCATTTTTAATCTTCTCAGATTTATTGTCTTCCAACATAATAAGGAAAAGAATGGAATGCTTCCTAAAATGCATCCTAGACTGGACATCTGTAAGTTGACCTCTATTATGTGTAATTCTTCACTGTTTCTTACTTTTGTTTCATCTGGACTCTTTCAACAGACATGAACACTTTTTGACACAGCACAAGGACAGCTACATGAGCGGCGTTAGTTCCTCCTACGTACCTCATGAGTAGGTAAGACCTCATGCAATACAAATCACCTTCAGAAAGCTGACATTTTATTCTTTGTGCAACCTTACTTGTTCAAATATCTAGCCATATCCCAAGTATGGAACATCACACAGAGCGCCAGGAGTCCAGCCAAACCTGAGTGGAGAGGGGTAGGTCAGAGACAGTGTCAGTCATATTTTAAATGTTCATTTCTTCCATTGGCTTGTGTCCTAAATGCTATTTAATATTTGTTAGCACCAATTTTCTTTGTCTCTGGGAAGGTATTGAATGTGTACCTAATGTGAATTGAATTCCTTATCAGAGGTGAAATAAGAGTCAGGAGGAAGTGAGAATAACCCTCTCCATAGATTTGAAAGTGAACAGTCCTAAATTCATTACTGCATTATGGGTTCTCCCATGGAAAAGTGTTTGCCTGCTGTGCCCTCAAGCAAAGAACCCAGAAGTGGGGAGACCTCAGAAAGGACTTACAGAAAACAGGAGAAGATGGAAGATGACTGGAGACAAAGAAATAACAAATTCCGTCATCAATTGGATTTGTGTTTCTCAAAGAACATTTTGTATATAGATGTTGAATTCTTACTATTTTTAGATGCAAATTAGTAAAATTGTCTGTTTTCCTTTGCTCTGAAAATATGTCTCTATTTTGATTCCCCAGAGAAACAGAACCAATAGAATGTAGGAAAATGATAGGTAGATAGGTGGATGTATGGATGGATGGATGGATAGATAGATAGATAGATAGATAGATAGATAGATAGAGATAGATAGATAGATAGATATAGATGTAGATAGATAGATAGATAGATAGATAGATAGAGATAGATAGAGATGGAGATAGATAGATAGATAGATAGATAGATAGATAGATAGATAGATAGATAGATAGATAGATAATGGATAGATAACTTTAAGGAACTGGCTCATGCTGTTGTAGGGGCTAGCAAGTCTGAAGCCTGCAGGGAAGGCCAACAGGCTGGAGATCCAGAAAGGAAATAACAGTGCAGCTTGAGTCTGAAGACAGCCTGGAGACACAAATCCTTCTTCCTCGAGGAACCTCAGTCTTTTCTCTTAAGGACTTCAACTCATAGGATGAGGCCTACCCATGTTATGGACAGTCATCTGCTTTATTCAAACTCTACTGATTTAAATGTCAATCTATCTATGAAATACCTTCATGACAACATCTAGACTGCTGTTTGACCAACTATCGGGGTACCACGGCCTAGTCAAGTTGACACATAAAATTAACCATCACAATATCACAATGCTTAATCTGAGGTTCTCTACAAAAAATTAGAACAGAATTATCAAATTCAAAGCATTTTACATTATTGTTTTGATCTTTGAAACATTGTAGCATGAAAATCTGCAATAAGCACCTCTTGGAAATTGAAAAAAAAAAAAAAAAAATAGAACCTTTTCCAAAAGTTTAAATTCTTTGTCTGGAACTTGTAATACAATTGCCACAGTTATTGTAACAAATGGTTTTATTTCACCTGCTTAATCCATCATGTGCCTGAAGACGATAAGACTTGTGGTTCTCTTTCAGGTACACCTAATCATTGTTCGTAACCCTGTGTCTAAGGGGAAATACATTCTAAACCATGAATCAAAACACCAGTAATATCCTGCCTGTGCTGGCCTCCCCGTAAATGAGTTGTGACTGGGGAGATTCAAGACAAACAGACATGGGAAGGGTAATGATGCTATTGGTCACCTGTAATTTGTTTGCTCTCTATATTTGCATAATTAGAAAAAGCAATCACTCTACATTTTCATCAGCTAATATTCTCTAATCCAAACAATCCTGGTAACTAGGCCTTCATCCCAGGGCACAAAGGAAAAGTGTTCTAGAAAGAGAAACTTGGGGCCAGGTGCAGTGGCTCATGCCTGTAATCCCAGCACTTTGGGAGGCTGAGATGAGCGGATCACTTGAGATCAGGAGTTCAAGACCAGCCTGGCCAACATGGTGAAACCCCATCTCTACTTAAAATACAAAAATTAGCTGAGTGTGGTGGCACGCACCTGTAATCCCAGCTATTTGGGAGGCTGAGGCAAGAGGATCGCTTGAACCCAGGAGGTGGAGGTTTCAATGAGCCAAGATCACGCCACTTACTCCAGCCTGGGCGACAGAGCAAGACTCTGTCTCAATAAAAAAAGAAAAGAAAAGAAAAAAGAGAACCTTGAGCCATGTGTTTTCATATAAAGGTTCTTGTTAAGCTAGGGCCACCTGTCTAGATAGAAGTAGAGGAGTAGTTTAAAATGGAAGAATAGAAGCATTCAGTTGTGATGTGAAAAATTAAAGTTTTTTTTTGTCTTTGAATACCTAAAAGCATGGAAATAAGGACAGAAGATCGAAATGGTGTAATGGAAAAGGAAGCCTACACATTTCAACTATGCACCAGCACAGTTACTCTTTTACTGGGATGAAGCCATGAAGAAAAGCTTCCCAACTGATAATAGCGGCGGATACAATGCTATGTATTTACCACATCTCGTTTTATTTTCCTTTTCCCAGCCCACATTCCCCAGCCTGCTAGCAGTTAGGGACGGGTGACTCGGTGCTACTTGTGAGGACTTGTTGGAAGTTACAGAAGCCACACTCAGGCCCAGCGGTGACCCACCCCACCCCAACCAGCAAGATTGTCCACAATCTGCAATCTCATTTTCTTGGCAGTCCCAAAGGCCACACATTTAAGATTGCAATGCCGTGAGATAAAGGGACCCCGGAGCCCCGAGACACTGCTCGATAAAGAGTCATCAAAGAAAAACATCTGCCCAGCATGACATGAGGAAGACAAACCCTTTATCATGAAACCACTGAAATAGGTGGTTTATTTATTACACAGTATAACCTACCCTGTCCCGATTGAACATATCACCTAATTCTTGTTACCTGGCTGTAGGAGGGAAACAATATTTTTAAAAGTACTGTATTCGAAAGTAAATTTGTCATGTGGAACGTTATTCAGAGAACAGCAAATACTGTAACAGATCACATAAACTTCACGTAACAGATCACATAAACCACGTAACAGATCACATAAACCACGTAACAGATCACATGAACTTCACGTAACAGATCACATAAACCACGTAACAGATCACATGAACTTCACGTAACAGATCACATAAACTTCATGTAACAGATCACATAAACTTCACGTAACAGATCACATGAACTTCACAGCGGCATCACCCCTCATACAGAAGCCTCCTTCATTCGGCTGTATCTTGCACTGGCCAAACGTTCAATATGCCATTCAATTCCTCCACGGCCCGGCCATTTCCTCCCTCTGTAGCCTCTTCTTGCTCTCCCTGCTTCTCATTCTGTTTCTAGAAATGCCAAGCCACCTGTAGTTCCCTGCATGAGCCCCACCGTTCATAACTCTATTCATTCTACTTCTCCTGCCTGGACCTTTTTCCTCAGCTATTCTTAACTGGTCCATCCATCAAGATTCAACCAGAGGGCTGGGTGCAGTGGCTCACGCCTGTAATCCTAGCACTTCAGGAGGCCAAAACGGGTGAATCACCTGAAGTCAGGAGTTCGAGACCAGCCTGGCCAACATGGTGAAACCCTGTCTCTACTAAAAATACAAAAAGTAGCCAGGTGTGGTGGCAGGTGCCTGTAATCCCAGCTACTTGGGGGGCTGAGGCAGGAGAATCACTTGAACCTGGGAGGCAGAGGTTGCAGTGAGCTGAGATCGTGCCATTGCACTCCAGCCTGGGCGACAAGAGCAAGACTCTATCTCAAACAAACAAACAAAAAACATTAAACCAGAGAAGTAGAATCATTCAGTGTGATCTCAAACAAGGGATTTATTACAGGATTTGACTCCCCACCCCCACCCATGCAATTGTAGGAACTGGTTCAACAGTTTACGCACACCTGTTGTTTCTGCATCTGACTCTGGGCCTGAAGTCAGCAGGGCAGGAAGTTGGGAAGGAAAGAGGCTTCAAGTGGGGAGAGCCAGGGCAAACCAGAACTCACCTGGGTAAGCTGGGAGCCTGGAAGGGTGAAGCAGATCCCGTGCTGGTCACTTACAAGGGAAGCTGGTACCTTCCATTGCTGAGTTGGACACACACCTGGCCTAGGAGTCAGAGACGTCGAAGGCGCTGCGTCATCTCAACAAGGGAAGTCTGTGGATCTGCAACAACAAGCGTGAGCTATCCGGCCCCACATTGACACAAGGAGCATCTACACAGCTGCTGCCTTCCTTAACCCTCCAGACCTCATGCACATTTCTCATGGGGTCAGTCTGAGCCCAGAGCCATACAAGGAAGAGAATTCTGGGAAATGCAGTTCCAGCTTAGTTCACTGGATAAGTCCAAGGTCACACCACCTTGGCTAACTTCTCCTGGTCCTTTAAGACTCAACTCAGACCATACCCTCCTGGGGACATTATCTTCAGCTCCAAGATTATGCTCATTGTCCTTCCTCTGTGCTGTCTTAGCATTCTGTACACACCATCATCACAGCATTTAATGTATAATATTTAAATTGCTTATTTGTGTGTCTATCTTTTCAGCTGGACTGTAAGGTTCTTGAGGGCAGGGCTATGTCATATTCATTTTTCTGTCCCTGGCAGTATCTGCACATAGTAGGTCTTTAGTAAACAAGGAGCAGAACGGTGGGCATGCATGCCTTCAAGGATTTACTGCTCCCACTCCACAAATGAGGATCATGTGTAAAAACCTAGGTGAAGAGTGGCAGGAAAATTCCCAAATCCTCTCTCAAGTGTACCCTAGAGCATATCTGTAACGCACTCAAGAGGGTTACAATGGGGAACAGCCACCCTGACTGCGGGCTGAGGATGGGCGAATTTGGAATAGAAACTATTGTTGAACATTTCTTAAATGCCAGGCATTAAATATTTCACATGCTTGCACTCATTTTGATTCTCACAAGAATTGCATAAGGTGGGTATTATTACCCCCCAAAAGGATACAGAGCTGTTAAGTAATCTGCCCACAGCTGGTCCAAATCAGAGATGGATTTCAAAACCTGCGCTCATTCTGCTGCCCTGCATTTCCACCCCAGCCCGGCTGGGGACTGCAGGTGGCTGGAGTGACACTGACTCAGAGGGGCCTTACACTAGAAGCGAAGGAAGTGGCGCCATCAGCTGGTGTTTTAAAAAGGCCAAAGGTGCTTATAAACAACCCTCCCTTCACGGCCCCACCCTCCTCCCACAGGAGTAGTCAGCAGGGTGGGGCCAGGCCAGCCTCCAAAACACCACTCCCCACTCCTGCACACCCCGAGGCTACTCAGGCTTCAGGCGGGCATGCCCTCCCCTCCAACTTCTTCCTCCCTCCCACGGCTTTTCCTAACCCTGGCGTTCCCTGCAGTTCCACTACCGAAGGCTGCCCGGGATAATCACGCTTTCACTAGAGCCCTCCAGGAATGCCAGGAGTGGACCCTGGAGACCCTAAATACCCCTGAGACTGCCTGACCTCTTCCCAAGCTCTTCTACTGTGCTCACATGGTCCTTCCAATTGACTGACTTTCTGAACAAGCCTGATCCCTTTGGGAAGACCATGGAGAGCAATGTGCTGGAATGGTCCTTGGACTCAGACAAGCTTGAGTGCAAGTTCTTGCCATGCTACTTACTGTGTGATCCCAAGCGAGCTGCTTAACCTTTCTGGGATACATTAACCTCATCCCAAAAACAGAGACAACACCCCCTCCTTGGGTGATTGGTAGGGTACATGCAATGGAGGCATGGAAAACCCTCCGCACAGAGCCTGGCCCACTGTGGCTGCTGTCCCTGAGGTCATGTTGTGGCCACGGCTGCTAAGAGCACTGTCAGCATGGGAGAGAGTGGGGTCAGCCCGGTTATGATGCTCCTGCTCAATCACGTGGCACACAGGGGACTCAACAATGCAGCTACAGTACAACCACTCCCATTTCTCAATGTGAAAAACAAGCCCTGCTTCTTCTTTTGATCAAAAGTGATTCATTCATTCACTTGAACACCTACTGTGTACCAACCACCAGGACCCGCACTGGAAGTGGGGAAATATCTAAAGATATTGAAGACACGTTTCCTGGCCTCAAAGAGCTTTCGGTCTAAGTTTTCCTTAAAGAAAGGCATTTGGGCCGTGTTAATAAGGGGTTAACAGCAGCTCTCTCTGCCTTTATGCAGTTGCAGTTCAGCAGCAGTAAATTCTCATCTGAACTGCAATTGACCCTGTGCACACAATCATGTTATTCATATTCTTATAAACAGAGGGTACAGTATGTATAATTTCCTAGATTTCTGGGAGGGGATGTATCATAACTAAACTCCAACTTTTCCTTTGGAGAAACGGTCCCATTTGTTTCTGGTTAGCTTCAAAGCAAAACTAATTTTTTCCTTCTATGTGTCAGTAACTCGAGTGAAATTTGTCACTTGTTTTATGAAAATTCTTTGCCATTACCTTCATTGCTTGAAATAAAAAAAAAAAAACAAAAAACAAAAAACACCCAGTACAACTCACACTCCCTGCATGGTACAAGGCACTTGAAACGTAATGACAGAACGGTGGTGTCATTTCTAGTCATGGAAACTAACAGGAGTCCCCCGGAATGGCCTCAAATTCATCCGTCAAGAATCTGTTTTCTAGTACCTACTATGGGAGCAAGACCACTGGTGACATCTTGTTCCAATTTAAGCAAGGTTGAGCCGTAGGCCAGCTCCTTCAAATCATAACCAGCACAGAAATTGCCTCCTACCATAAAACCACAAGGGTTAGACTCTGTAAGAATGAATCCCAGAAAAGCTGGAACTCTCAAGTCCAAGCATATTTCTGAAGCAGTCCAGTCAAGAACAGCGTTTTCATTTTCTTTCTCTGGGGGATTTCTTGCTTGTCCTAGGATGAAGTTGAAATGTGATTGGGGATGAAGGAAGAGCAGCTTTATTTTGCTCCGAAAGAACTAACAACTCCTTCACCACTTTACCTTGAGCCAGAGCTACTTAGAAAATGCTCAATCTATTTTTACCTTTCTATACATGTATTTAATAGAGATACCATCTTATTAGTAAATTACCAAAAACATGAGCTGACGCTCTCTCAGCGGTGACTCACTGTGAACCGGATGTTTCCCTCGGGGCATAGCTGTCCCCAGGGAAACCTCCTCTGAGCCGTATTTTCTAATGTGGGGCATGCCTTACTATAGGACCAAAAGAATTGTGACAACATTCAGGGAGGTTCCCTGTCTACATCCTGAATTCCGAACATTATTACATGCTCCATGGCTTTGAACTCTGTTTATTTGACCTCTTTACGTTCACGTAGCCAATGATCGAGGCAACAAATAGGAGTGGCCCTGAGATGATTCGAAGATGTCGGTTACACCCAGGATGAATGAGGAGCAGTCGATTCACATTTAGGATCCACAAGGGTAATGTGTGTGTCACTGTGGGGGATGACAGTAGAGACGGAGGAGGGAGGGAGGGTGCTGAAGGCAGTGGTCCATGGCAGTCACCATGATCTGGGGCTACCTGCAGCGGCTCCTGTAATGGAGATGGGGAGCACTGGTTGTAGGGAACCAGCTGGCTCTACAGACCCCTGAGATGGTCACTAGTGCAATTGGCTGAATTATGTCCCCCCAAAATTCATATGCTGAAATCCTAACCTTCAGTGCCTCCGAATTTGACTCTATTTGAAGATGGAGCCTTAAAAGAGGTAATTAAGTGAAAATGAGGCCATTGGGATGGGACTTAATCTAATCTGACTGGTGTCCTTATCAGAAAAGGCAATGAGGATACAGAGACACACAGAGGGAGGACCAGGTGGGGACACAGGGAGAAGACGGCATCTACTGCTAGGGAGAGTGGCCCCGGGTAGAACCAACCCTACCAGCACCTGGATCTCGGACTTCCAGCCTCCAGAATGGTGGAGAAATACAGTCTTGTTTAATGCCCCCAGTCTGTGGCCCTGGCAAACTAGTACAATTAGCTACTGGGATTTGCAGAGCCAAATTCTCCTGGAATTGCTGCCAAACTTCAGATGTTTCCAAAATTGTCTTACGTAAAGCAATTTGAGAAAAGCCTTTCTTTGGGATTTTAAAATTAGGGAAAATGGTAGTATTTGAGAAGCTTTATGACCACTCATTTATTTCTGTTTTTTTCCTCGCCTCTTTCCTTGTCGAATGCTGGGCCTCCCCCACCTCAGCTTCCTCCCCCCAAGTCCTTTTGAGTCCTGGTCATCTGGTGTCATCTCCCCACCACACCTCTGAACGTGCCACAGGTCGCCAACAGCACCTCTGGGCCACCTGCAAAGGCTTACAGCATTTGACCAAGTTATTACCCCTTTTTTCCTAATTTGTTAAAGAGAAGAAATATTTGAATTCTGCAAAAAATTTACACACTGCAAAAACGTGGAGTTAAAAGTAAAGCCCAAGCCTCTGTTTCTTAACCTCTGCCTCCTTAAATCCATGGCTGTCAACCAGGGGCAATTCTGCCCCCAGGAGGACATTTGGTAATGTCTGGAGACATTGTTGGTTGTTGTAACTGGGTAGAGTGGAGTGTGCTACGGCATCTAATGGGAAGAGGCCAGAGAAGCTGCTAAACATCCTACAACAAACAGAGCTGCCCTCAGCACAAAGAATGATCTGCCCCAAATGTTAATCATGTCCACATTTGAGAATCCCTGCCTCAGGGGTAGCATACAAATGTGCGCTACTCTTACCTTTTGTGATGCTGCGTTGGTGTATTCTTCTATGTTTTGTTTTTGTTTTAGTTTTAGAGACAGAGTCTGTTGCCCAGGCTGGAGTGCAGTGGTGGAATCATAGCTCACTACAGCCTCTAGTTCCTGGGCTCAAGTGATCCTCCCACCTCAGCTTCCCGAGTAGCTGGGACTACAACTGTGCCAGCACACCCAGCTACATTTTTTCATTTTATTTTTAAATTAATTAACCAGACACACAGACACTTTAAAAAATTTTTTTTTTGTAGAGATAGGGTCTTGCTCTGCTGTCAAGGCTGGTCTTGAACTCCTGGCCTCAAGGGATCCTCCTGCCTAGGCCTCCCAAAGTGCTGGGATTACAAATGTGAGCCACTGGGCTGAGCCCTGGACTGAATTTTACTCCTTCAAAATCCGTAGGTTGCAGCTCTAACCCCCAATGTGACTGTGTTTGGAGATAGGCCCTTTGCAGAGGTAATTAAGGCTAAACGAGGTTATACACCCTTATTGGGGCCCTAATCCAATAAGACTGGTGTCCTTACAAGAAGAGAAAGAGACACCAGGACTCGCTCTATCTCCACACAACATAGAGAAAAGGCCAAATGAGGACACAGTGAGAAGGTGGTCATCTGTAGGTCAGGAGAAGACATCTCACCAGAAACCAACCCTACTGTCACCGTGATCTTGGACTTCCAGCCTCCAGATCTGTGAGAGAATACATTTCTGTTGTTGAAGTCATGCAGTCTGTGCTAGTCTGTTTTTGCAGCCCAAGCTAATACACCCTAGTTTGTCTTCTCTCTATGTCTTCACATGGTCTTCCCGCTGTGCGTGCACATTTCTGTGTCCTGATTTCCCTCTTGTTGTAAGGACACCAGTCATATTAAATTATGACCCACCCTAATGACCTTTTTTTTTTTTTTTTTTTTTTTTTTTTTTTTTTTTTTTTTTTTTTTTTGAGACGGAGTCTCGCTCTGTCGCCCGGGCTGGAGTGCAGTGGCCGGATCTCAGCTCACTGCAAGCTCCGCCTCCCGGGGTTACCGCCATTCTCCTGCCTCAGCCTCCCAAGTAGCTGGGACTAGAGGCACCCGCCACCTCGCCCGGCTAGTTTTTTGTATTTTTTAGTAGAGACGGGGTTTCACAGTGTTAGCCAGGATGGTCTCGATCTCCTGACCTCGTGATCCGCCCGCCTCGGCCTCCCAAAGTGCTGGGATTACAGGCTTGAGCCACCGCGCCCAGCCATGACCTCTTTTTAATATAATTACCGCTTTAAAGACCCTATCTCCAAACAGTCACATTCGGAAGTTGTAGGGGTTAGGGCTTCGACACATGAATTTAGTGAGGGAGGGGACACAATTTAGCCCATAGGAGGCAGCATCTAATGTAACCCCACAGGAGCTGTCACAAGGCCAGGTACATACCTGCTCTGTGGAACTCTGTCCATGAGTCCAGGTCATCCACAATCACGTTCTCATACCCTTTAGAATTTTTAGGCATGAATCAAACATCAGTCCACCAAGCCCCTTCGGCTCTGTGAATTAAATGTCCAGCTCCTTGAGGATCCCATTAGAGCTCCCCTCCCTGGGCTGGAAGTGAGGGAGAGGGAGGAGGCATCTCCATCCCTCCCCGACGAAGTGTGAGTGGAAGTCACAGAGTGCTAAGCACGCTCTCCAAACACCTTCTGTCATTTCAGACCTCCTGGATAACTGCCTCAACTCTCTGATACTCTTGAATAGACACGTGGCCAAAAGTTACAAAACTGATTTTTGGAAATCTCTTTTACAAGTCCCGCATAGTGATCTTCCTGTGGCGGGTCAGAGAGGCGGACATCTGGTATAGTAGTGAACCAGTTGAATCTGAAACAGAAAGAGCTGCACTTAGAATCCACTTATAAGTATAGACTTTAGGATGTCTTCAGCTGCAAGTGGTAGAAAATCCTAACTGGCATTGATACAAATAATAAGGGGCTTAATATTTCACGTAAGAAGTACCCAAGGAGGGCAGCTCTAGGCCCATCAGGGTGACAGCTCATTTCTGTGATTTTCATGGCTTCAGGTGTTGGTTTCATCCTGAGACTGGTTGCAAGATGGCTGTAGCAACCACTGACGAATTGTGTGGACAAAACAGGGGCTGCTGATCATGGTGCAGAAGTCGCCCCAAGGACATCTTCTCAAGTCCCATTGGCCAGAATAGGGATATATGCCCTCCCTTGAACCAGCCGCCTATGAGGAGAATGGGATTGCCACGATGAGCTCAGTCTTAGGATGTCTACCTCCTGCGTACTTCCTGAGCCTGTCCAGAGTGAGTGGAGATGATCAGCTCTACTGCCCCCGCCACCCCCGAATACAGACCCGGGGAGAGCCTGTGCCAGCTCACACGGGACTAATCAGGTAAACTAGAGCCACTTTACACTCTTTAAGGCTCCCGCCCTGCTTCCACTCTTAGGAAGCCAAATGAGGGAGAGAGAAGCAGCAGCACCAGCCGGTGTTATTTTGAAGGTATACTGACTCCTGTGCATTTAGAGGAGGGTCTGATAACCAAAGATAACCATTGATGCTGCAATGGGAATTTGGAGCTGGATCACCTCCTGCCCAGCTGCCAATGAGGAGCCCACTGTAGGTAGTAGCAGGAGGAGCACAGATCATCCCAGGTCCAAGATAGCAATTAAGTCAGTGATGCTTTCACCAGAGGCACACGTGGGTGGCATACCAGTGAAGGCGAATGCAGGTGTGTGCTCAACTCAGTGCATGCACATTTCTAATAGATGATTTTTTCTAGGAAAATGTAAATTGCGAAACCAATCTCAAAAGAGAAAAAAATGACAGAATAATTACCATAAGAGGAATTAAGACATCTGTCAAAGAGCTAATCAAACTGACGTGTGTGCACACACACATACACACCCAGAAAAGCTCAGATGGCCTCACAGAGACCTAAATCCCTAAGGATTAAACAACTTCCAAACCTATTTAAGCTTTTTTGGAGCAAGTACAAATAAGACAACATCCCAATTCTTTTTTGTAATTAAGTTTCCATGCACTCATATAAAAACCTGTTTAAGATAACAGAAGAAAACTCCAGGCCAATCATAGGAATATTGATGGAAAAAAATTAGTATCAGAAAGTCTATTAATGTAAGTCACACGTGATATGATCTTGCTATAAAACACAAGCAAACCAACTGAAACATACAACAAACAACACAAAAATATACAGAAGGTGGCTGATTACGTACAAAGAGATCAGTCCAAAAAAAGTCAGAATAAAATTATATTTTATAACACAGTTATGCACCACATAATGGCATTTCGGCCCATAATGGACCATATATGCAATGGTGGTCCTGTTAGATTTTAATAGCATATTTTTATCCTACCTTTTCTACGTTTAGATATGTTTACATACACAAACACTTAACGTTGTGTTCCCATTGCTTACAGTCTTCAGGACAGTCACATGCTGTACAGGCTTGTAGCCTAGTAGCAATAGGCTGTACCATACAGCCTAGGAATGTAGTAGGCTGTATCATCTAGGTTTGTGTAAGTACACTCTAAGATGTTCCCACAATGACAAAATCATATTTCTCAGAATAGATCCATGTCTGTAATTAAACATGAAATAAAAAACCATTGCCTAAGCCAAGTTCAAAAGGTTTACTCTTTTGTTTTCGTCTCATAAGAGTTTTATAGTTTTGAATCTAAATTAGTAATGTAAAAGATATTAGATATATATAAACAAAATTTGTCAAGTAAGATTTGAACAGATGAGAAAAGATACACTGTTTTGGAACAAGAAGCCCTAATTTTATTAAATATCGATTATCCCCAAATTAATCTATACAGTTACTATAATTTCGGCCAGGCACAGTGGTTCACACCTGTAATCCCAGCACTTTGGGAGGCCGAGACAGTTGGATCACCTGAGGTCAGGAGTTTGAGACAAGCCTGGTCAACATGGTGAAACTCCGTCTCTACTAAAAATACAAAAAATTAGCTGGGAGTGGTGGCGGGCACCTGTAATCCCAGCTACTCGGGAGGCTGAGGCAGGGAGAATTGCTGGAACCCGGGAAGTGGAGGTTGCAGTGAGCTGAGATTGCACTACTACACTCCAGCCTGGGCAACAGAGCAAGACTCCATTTCAAAAAAAAGAAAGGAAGGAAGGAAGGAAGGAAGGAAGGAAGGAAGGAAGGAAGGCAGGCAGGCAGGCAGGCAGGCAGGCAGGAAGGAGAGAAAAAGAAAAGAAAAATAGTTTTTTTTTCTTTTAGGGATGAAATAGATCAAGGAGGGTTGGGCGCGGTGGCTCACGCCTGTAATCCCAACACTTTCAGGGGCTGAGGCAGGTGGATTGCTTGAGCCTAGGAATTTGAGACCAACCTGGACAACATGGCGAAACCCCGTCTCTAC
>NW_016806990.1:2138843-2141987 GCF_001698545.2 Rhinopithecus bieti | reverse complement strand
TTTCAACAAAATACTAATCAGAATTTTTTAAGTACAAGATAAATTGCATTCCTATGATCCTGAATTGGTTGTATTCTCTTTAATGTGCTGCTGAATACACTTTACTAATATTTTAGAATTTTTGTATTGATATTGTTTAAGAAATTTGGATGAAATCGTAACTATAAGGACAACGGAATCGGATGGTTATTCCCAAGGTCAGTGCATTTCTGAAAAAAAAGATAATGAAAAGCTGAAAATGATTAAAACTGGCCAATAAAAGTTAAGTGTGACCAAGACAGTTACGTGGTGAAACAAAAGTCTTTTCAACAAATGGTGCCGGGCAACTGGAAATCCACATTCAAATGAACCAAGTGGGATTCTTGCCCCACACCATATACAAAAATTAAGGCAAAATGCAACATAGACTTAAATATAAGATCTAAACCTATAAAACTCTCAGATAAAACATAAATTCAGTAGGCAATGGCTTCTTAGATATGACATCAAAAGCACAAATGACAGAAGAAAAAAATAGATAAATTAGACTTCATCAAAATTAAAAACTTCTGCACACCAAATGACTCCACTGAGAAAGTGACAAAGCAACCCATAGGATGAGAAAAAAAAAATTTCAAGTCATATACCTGATAAGGGACTTGCACCTAAAAAATTCTAGGTATATATAAAAACTCCTACAACTCAATAATAGAAAACAGCCCAAATTTGAAATGACCAAAGGATTCAAATAGACATTTCTCCAAAAAAAAAAAAAAGATATACAAATGGCCTGGTCAATGTCCACATGAAAAGATGCTCAATATCATTAGTTATTAGGGAAATGCAAATCTTAACCACAATGAGAGACCACATCACACTTACTAGGAGACTGTACTCAAAAAGACAGACAATAACAAGTGTTGGTGAGGATGTGGAGGGATTAGAACCCTCATACATGCTGGGGAGAAAGTTAAATAGGGCTGCTGCTTTGAAGTTTTTTTCTTACAACTTTTATTTTAGATTTAGAGGGTACATGTGCAGGTTTGCTACCTGGGTATGTTGCATGATGCTGAGGTTTGGGATATAATTGATCCCATCACCCAGGTACAGAGCATAGTACCCAATAGTTATTCAACCCTTGGCCTCCTCTCTCCCTTCCCGCTCTAGTAGTCTATTTGTTTCCTTTTTTATTTTTAGTTTTTTGAGACAGAGTCTCACTTTCTCACCCATGCTAAAATGCAGTGGTGCAATTGCAGCTCACTGCCAGCCTCAGCCTCTTGGGCTCAAGCAATCTTCCCACCTCAGCCTCCTTAGTAGCTGGGGCCACAGGTATGCACTACCATGCCTAGCTAACTTTTTATTTTTTGTAGAGATGGGGTCTTGCTATCTTGTCCAGCCTGGTCTTGAACTCCTGGGTTCAAGCAATTCTCCTACCTTAGCCTTCCAAAGTTCTGGGATTGCAGGCATGAGCCACCTTGCCCGGCCTGTTGCTCTCGTTATGTCCATGCATACCCAATGTTTAGCTCCAATTTATAAGTGAGAACAGGCAGTATTTGGTTTTCTGTGCCTGCATTAAATTCCTTTAGGATCATGGTCTCTAACAGCATCCACATTTCTGCAAAGGACATGATTTCGTTCTTTTTAATGAATTTCATTATTTTTTATGGCTGCATAGTATTCCACGGTGTATATTTACCACATTTTCTTTATCCAGTCCACCATTGATGGACTCCTAGGTTAATTCCGTCTTTGCTATTGTGAATAGCACTGCGATGAACATGTGGGTGTATGTGTCTTTTTGGTAGAATGATTTATTTTCCTTTTGCTGGGTCAAATAGTTTAAGTTTTAAATGATTAAATGGTTTATGTTTAAGTTTCAAGTGGTTTATGTTTTAAATTCTTTGAGAAATCTCCAAACTGCTTTTTCCACAGTGGCTGAATTAATGTGCATTCCCACGAACAGTATATTAAGTGTTCCTGTTTCTCTGCAGCCTCACCAGCATCTGTTATCTTTTTTATTTTTTAGTAATAGTCACTCTGACTGGTAAGAGATGGTATCTCATTGTGGTTTTGATTTGCATTTCTCTGATGATTAGTGATGAGCATTTTATTCATGTTTGTTGGCTGCTTGTATGTCTTCTTTTGAGAAGTGTCTGTCCATGTCTTTTGCCCATTTTTAAGTGGGATTATTTGTTTTTTGCTTGATCAATTGTTTAAGTTCCTTATAGATTCTGGATGTAAGACCTTTGTCAGATGCAGAGTTTGCAAATATTTTCTCCCATTATGTAGGTTGTCTGTTTTACTCTTTTTTTTCTTTCTTTCTTTCTTTTTTTTTTTGAGATGGAATCTCACTGTTGCCCAGGCTGGAGTGCAGTGGCACAATCTCAGGTCACTGCAACCTCCACCTCTTGGGTTCAAGCAATTCTCCTGCCTCAGCCTCCCAAGTAGCTGGGACTACAGGCACCTACCACCATGCCCAGCTGATTTTTGTATTTTTAGTGCAGACGGGGTTTCACCATGTTGGCCAGGCTGGTCTTGAACTCCTGACCTCAAGTGATCCACCCATTTTGGCCTCCCAAAATGCTGGGATTACAGGCATGAGACACTGCGCCCAGCCTGTTTACTCTTTGATAGTTTCTTTTGCTGTGCAGAAGCTCTTTAGTTTAATTACCTCCTATTTGTCAATTTTGGGTTTTGTTTCCATTGCTTTTGAGGACTTAGTTGTAAGTTATTTCCAAAGGCTGATGTCCAGAATGGTGTTTCCTAGGTTTTCTTCTAGGATTCTTATAGTTTGAGGTCTTACATGTAAATATTTATTTCATCTTCAGTTAATTTTTGTAAATGGTGAAAAGTAGGGGTCCAGTTTCATTCTTCTGCAGATGGCTAGCCAGCTATCCCAGTACCATTTATTCAAAAGGAAGTCCTTTCCTCATTGCTTCTTTTTGTAGATTTTGTCAAAGATCAGATGGCTGTGGGTATGTGGCTTTATTTCTGGGTCTGCATGTCTATTTGTACTATACTGTTTTGCTTACCGTAGCCTCATAATATAGTTCAAAGTCAGGTAGTGTGATGCCTCTGGCTTTGTTCTTTTTTGTAAAATTGCTTTGGCTATTCAGGCTTTTTTTTTTTTTTTTTTTTTTTTTTTTTTTTTTTTCCTTTGGATGT
>NW_016806990.1:2105368-2138313 GCF_001698545.2 Rhinopithecus bieti | reverse complement strand
GTTTTTTTTTTTTTTTTTTTTTTTTTTTTTGGTTCCCTGTGAAGTTTAGAATAGTTTTTTCTAGATTTGTGAAGAATGATGTCTGTAGTTTGATCAGAATAACACTGAACCTGTAAATTGCTTAGAGCAGTACGGGGATTTTTATGATATTGATTCTTCCAATCCATGAGTGTGGAATGTTTTTTCATTTGTGTCATCTATGATTTCTTTCAGCAGTGTTTTGTATTTGTCCTTGTAGAAATCTTTAACCTCCCTGGTTAGATGCATTCCTAGATATTTTATTATTTTTCTGCAGCTATTGTAAATGGAATTGCATTCTCAATATGGTTTTCAGCTTCACTGTTAATAGTATAGAAATGCAACTGATTTTTGTACAACGATTTTTGTATCCTGAAACTTTACTGAAGTCGTTTATCAGTTCCAAGAGCCTTTTGGCAGAGTCTCTAGGGGTTTCCAGGTATAGAATCACATCATCAATAAGGAGAGATAGCTTGACTTCTCCTCTTGCTATTTGGATGCCTTTTATTTCTCTCTCTTGCCTGATTGCTCTAAGACTTCAAGTTCTATGTTGAATAGTAGCGGTGAGAGTGGGCATCCTTGTCTGGTTCCAGTCCTCAAGGGGAACTCTTCCAGCCTTTGCCTGTGGGTTGCAGTTCTCAAAAATGCTAAACATAGAACTATCATATGATCCAGCAATTCCACTTCTTGGTATATACCCAAGAGAAATGAAAAATGTATGTCCACACAAAAACTTGTACATGAATGTTCATGGCAATGTCATTCACTAATAGCTGAAAAGTGGAATCAAATGTCCACCAGCTGATGAATGAATAAGCAAATGGTGGTATAGTCATACAATTGAATGTTATTTGACAATAAAAAGAAATGAAGTATTGATACATGCTACAACATGGATGAAACTTGAAAACATGTTCAATTAAATAAGTGAGTCACAAAGAACCAAATATTATATTATCCCATTTGCATAAAATGTCTGGAATAGGCAAACCTACATGGTAGGAAGTGATCAGTCGTTGCCAGAGGGTAGGGAAAGGAGTGAACGGGGAGTGACTGTTACTGGGTATGGGATTTATTTTAGTGTGGATGAAAATGTTTTTAAATTAAATTTAGTGATGATTGTACAATCCTGTGACTATACTACAAAATATTAAATTGTACACTTTAAATAAGTGAATGTGTGATTTCTGAATTATATCACAATAAACATATTAAAAGGAAAACAAGGTCAAAATATAGAGATTCTCCTCTCCTGTAGCGGAGGGGCAGAGAAAGCTAAACTAGACTTGGGGTTCACATTATAGTAGTAACTGAGCTCAACAGAAGGCTGAGCACCAAGGCAGGTCACCTCCATCAAGGTGGGGGCACTGTCTGAGAAACCACAGGACCCTGATACATGAGATGAGGACATCTGAGTTGATGCACCCAAAACTCTCACATCTCCAGATTTCCCTAAAGCCTCTGAGCCCTCAGAGTGGCTCACCTCTCTCTGCTGAGGGTTAGCACTCCCCACTTGCTTGAAAACTACACAAGGGCTTCTTTCCACAAGATAACATGCCTCCCCCTTCCCACTGAGAATCTGTCCCATTTCCCCTTCTTGCCACTGAGCCAAGAAGCAGGGTTAAGTCCCTATCTCACAGGTCTGGGGATGTGCCGGGTCTGCTAAAAATGGAAAGAAGTTGTACTAATGAGGAGCAGCAGTACCTCACCTTCATGTAGTATCAGAAGGTGTGGAACCACTGAGGCTGAATTCTGAGGGTGCATTATCCAGGGAGTCAGAACTCAAGGCTGGATGAGGGTTTATTGGTTTGGGAGCCTCCTTCTGGGATACAGGATTTAACATACTGGCAAGGATCCAGCAGATGGTGCACACACACCCTGGAAGCAATGAAAAAAGCAATGGTCCACAGTGAGTGAGGTAGAAATGGCAAAGCCTCCATGGCAGATGGCAGCCAGGGGGAATGAAAAGCTCTGAGAAACGGGTGTGCTGGGGTGAACTCCGTTATGGGAGAATCCCAGAGGACACACCACTCTCCCAAGCACTAAGGATCTTGCTGGGGCAATGTGCTCCACGGCACTCTGGAGATCAATGGCAGCGCTGAGCACATGCTGACACAGAACTGGGTCACTGGTAGAAAAGGGGTAGTAAGTTCCCCCCGCACCAAACAGAAGCCAGGTGGTGGCATGTCACTGTCAAAAGCCACATGGATGCAATGATGACAGTGAGTGGCAGGTCAGAAGGGCAGCCAGGGACCCTGACCCACAGAGAGTTAGAGAAAGAATTCATAGAACACAATGTCCCTAGCAGCCAAGTAGATGGGCAGCCACAAGACACAACTCAATCTGCACAAACAAAAGAAATCAAGGATGGATGAGCTGGAGACTGAGGACAGTAGCCCCCAAAACAGTCACGATCAATTTTTCTGTTTCTAGACCTAAGACAATTTTTAGACCCAGGACCCACTGATGAATAGAAAGCCTGAGTCCAAAGGGAGAAGACTGCTGAGCAGTCATAGTAAGTATACATGGTAATGAGTCTCCCAGTTCTTCCAGGGGGACCTGCAGCCATTTACTCAGGTAAATGGACACTAGAGAAAGGGGAATGGTCAAACATCCCAAGACTGTTTGTTTCAGGGTCCAAGTTGATGTTGATACCCAGTAACCCAAGGTGGCATCATGCCCGCTCACCGTTAGAGAGGGACACACGTGAGGCCTTGGCCTGGCTCGCAGTAGAGCACTGGTTTCCAGGACCCACTCAGGGGTCATTTCCCTGACATCTGAGTGTGTAATTGCGATAGGCTTACCTGGGACTCTCTTCCATCTGTTCCTTGGCCTATGGGGTGAGAGTTCTCCTAGTAGGGAAGGCAAAGTGGAAGCTTTAGAAACTGCCCCTCCCCAGACAACAATAATGTACCCCAGGGAGAATGGCTGAGATTACTGCCAATCTTAAAAGACCCAAAAGGTCTTTAAGCAGATTTAACATGGCCTCAGATCATGACGTGTGGCCTTTAATCTGGCAGATGCATTCTCCTCTATCCTCAGAAAAAAAAAAAAAAAAAAAAGGCTTAGACCAGGCATGGTGTCTCATGCCTGTAATCCCAGCACTCTAGGAGGCTGAGGAGGGCAGATCACCTGAGGTCAGGAGTTCGAGACCACCCTAGCCAGCATGGTGAAACCCTGTCTCTACTAAAAACACAAAAATTAGTTGGGCATGGTGTTGGACATCTGTAATCCCAGCTACTCAAGAGGCTGAGGCAGAATAATCAATTGAACCCGGGATATGGAGGTTGCAGTGAGCAGAGATTGTGCCACTGCACTCCAGCCTGGGAGACAGAGCAAGACTCCATCTCAAAAAAAAAAAAGACTTTGAAACAGATGGCTATGGTTTGACTATTTGTCCCCTCCAAAGCTTATGTTGGAATTTAATCCCCAACAGGGCAGTTGGGTCCTTTAAGAAGTGATTGGTTTATGAGGGCTCTGCCTCATTTAAATGGATTAACCTATTCATAAATCAATGGACTGAAGAGCTGATGGTTTACTGGATTATCATGGGGATGGAACTGGTGGCTTTATAAGAAGAGGAAGAGAGACCTGAGCCAGCATGCTCAGCCTCCTCACCATGTGATACCCTGCACTACCTCAGGACAATGCAGAGAATCCCCAACAGCAAGAAGGCCCTCACCAGACATCACCCCTCGACTTTGGTCTTCTCAGTCTCTGGAACTATAAGAAATAAACTTCTTTTCTTTATAAACTACTCAGTTTCAGTTGTTCTGTTATAAGCAACAGAAAATGGATTAAAACACATTCACTTGGAAGAGTGAACCATGTTACATTTATGGCCTTGGTACAAGGCTGTGTTAATGCTCCCATGTCCTGTCACAATAAAGTCCAAGGAAAACAGGACCAGGTAGGCATCCTGCAGAACAGCACCCTGGCCCACCATATCAATGACATCATGCTAAACGAACCAGATAAGCAACATGAACAGAGTGGCAGGGATAGAGGCTAAGCACATGCCCAATGGTACAGGCTTCCACATACCAAGCAGATCTAGCTTTTGCCATGCTGAGTGGCAGACCTGCCAGCAGCAGCAGAGACCAGTGCTGAGCCCCCTGATGTGGTGCTATCCCTCAAGGTGACTAGCCAGCCTCTACATAGTGAGTTTACTACTGGATCCCTTCTGCCCAAGAAGGAACAACGATTCATTTTAGGAGGAACAAACACATATTATGGATATGGGACAGTCTTTTCTGCTCGTAGGCACTCAGTCAACATCACATTCCAAGAACTAACAGATGGTTACATCCAGCAGCACAGGAGTCCACGTAAGCAAAAGGGATCCTATAAGAAAAAGGGATTCACCTTATAGCAAAGGAGGTGTGGGGAGTGAGCACATGGCTGTGGAATCCACTGGACATAGTTTGAACTGTCCCGCTGAGAAGCTGCTGACCTGAGAGAGGAATGCTATGTCATGTGGAAGGCAAAATTGACGTGCCAGCTTGGAGGTAATATCTCATGAGGCTGAGTGGCATCCTCTCGGCTGCAGTGTACACTTTAAACAAGTGACCTTCATATGGCACTGCATTTTCAACTGGAAGAATACATAGATCCAAGAACCAAACGGCATGAGCGGGGGTTCCCTGGTTACCATCACTCCCACCTGGGGAATTTGCTCCTCCTATCCCTGCACCTCTGGGCTCTGCAAGTTTGGAGGATCCCAAAGGGTGAAATGTTCTCCCAGTGGACACAGCAAGTCCCATTAAACTCCAAGCTATGATTGACAACTGGGCATGTTAGATCCCTCCTGCCAAAAGATCGGCAGGTGTGAAGAGGGGTGACTATCCTGGCAAGGGAAATTAATCCTGATTGTCAGGAGGTTTGGCCATCATGATACAATAGGATCAGGAATAAATAAATCTATCTGCTTGTACATCTTGGTCCTCCCTTGATTTTTTTAACTTATATGAACAAATACAGCAACCACAGCCTAAGAACGGCATGGTGACCAGAAGTTCAGATCCTCAGGGGTAAAGGGCTGGGTCATGGCCCCAGTTAAGCCACAGAAACCAGCAAAGGTGCTAGCTTAAAGGAGGATTCTCAAGAGGAGAGTAGAGGAAGATGTCAGTGAACATTAGAACAGTGTCAAAGGTAAGAGCTGCAGTTTATTCCACTGACTTCCATCTTTTGAATTTCCCAGAGGCCCTTTGAAATCCTGGAGGAACTACACCCAGTCCTTATACAAGAAAGTGCTTGCGAGCAGCCTGGGAGCAGGCTGTGGCGGATGCTGTGACATGCTGCCCAGACCCTCCAGCCCACACAGCAACTCCCTCTGCTGAAGACAGGTGCCTTATGTGAGGTCACACCACTTCCCAGAGTGCCCCAAATCCAATGATTGATTCTTATATGCCCCCTCGCTCCAACTAGGGACAACTCTGAAGGCTCATCCCAGCTCCGGAACAACCTAGAGGACCATTGAGATGGCGGCTCAGCCCAGCTTCTGCCTCCACTCAATCCTGACCCCTTCCCTTCCAGAGTGGTGATCCCAAGAGCATCCCTAGTAAACCCCCATGCACTCATCTCCATCAAGGAACCCACCTTGTGACAATGGAGTCTTCGTTTTCTCTGACATGTACCACAAATATAATATTCATCAGTCCCCTCTCTGTGCTCTCTCCCAAGAAACAGCAAGAATATGTGCTCCACCGAAACCCAGGAAAGAGCCTGGGATCCAGGAAGCAGGAATCCAGCAAAGGAAAGAGGTGACAGGAAGCACCAGCGGGCATCTGGGAAGAGGGCCTGGGGAGTGACCCGCTCATTTTGGAGCTGGAGGATAAAGAGGGGTCTCTCCAAGGGGAAGAAAATGCAACTCATAATTACCTGATGTGCTTGAGCACGTTGAGAACATTCTAGGCTCGCACAGCTCCAGCAGGGGATTTGAAGCCATAGGAACTTAGGAAACCAAGCAAATGAACAGAAGAAGAAATAAAACAACTATTAGCATCTGAGAAACCAAAAATTACACAAGAAACAAAATAGAATCTGAGTTCACCACTTGGCTGGGTAGTGAACTCAGAATACGTGTATTTGCTTGCTTCTCATAGAGCAAACACTGAATATTGATTTAACAACAACAAAAAAATGAAGCTATTAGGAAAACAGAAAGAGAAGCTAGTTTGTATGTGTGGAGGGTGACATGACAGGGCCAACTCCTACTTTCTTCAGTGGTATTAGATATAACCAATAGATTATATCTAAAGTTGAAAAATAAAAGAGAAAAATACAATAAGCCTGGTTTTGTTTGTTTGTTTTAGTGACAGAGTCTCACTCTGTTGCTCAGGCTAGAGTGCAGTGGTGCCACCTCAGCTCACTGCAACCTCAGCCTCCCGGGTTCAAGCAGTTCTCCTGCCTCAGCATCCTGAGTAGCTGGGACTATAGGTGTGTGCCACCATGCATGGCTAATTTTTTGTGTTTTTTAGTATAATAGAGAGAGTTTCACCATGTTGGCCAGGCTGGTCTTGAACTCCTGACCTCATGTGATTCACCTGCCTCGGCCTTTCAAAGTGCTGGGATTACAGGCGTGAGCCATGGCACCCAGCCAAGCCAGTTATTTTGACAGAAAAAAAGAAACGTCATAAGAAAGAACTAAAAAGATTGGAAGTAGCAGCTCGGTTGAGAAGAAATTCAGGGAAGGAAAGGGGAGAAGGAGCTGTTCTTTTCATTGTAGATTGTGTAGACCTATTTGACTTTTCAGAACTATGTACATGTGTTACTTTAAGATAACAAACATTAACTTTTTAAAAGTACAAGAGCTGCTGGGCACAGTGGCTCACGCCTGTAATCCCAGCACTTTGGGAGGCGAGGTGGGTAGGTCACTTGAGGTCAGGAGTTTCAGACCAGCCTGCCCAACATGGAGAAACCCCATGTCTGCTAAAAATACAAGATTAGCCGGGCATGGTGGTGCATGTCAGCAATCCCAGCTACCTGGGAGGCTGAGGCAGAAGAATTGCTTGAACCCGGGAGGCAGAGGTTGCAGTCAGCCAAGATGGCACCATTGCACTCCAGCCTGACCAACAAGAGCAAAACTTTGTCTCAAAAAATAAATACATAAAAATAAAATAAAAAATAAAAGTACAAGGGCTCCATAAATAATTGATGGACTGACTGACTGACTTTTCTAATATAGACCAATGATTTATTTTATTTTCAATTACAAATGCCAGGAAGAAGGCGTAAGTTCTCTCACCACCAAATAACTCACAGCTTTTCCCTTCCTGCTTTCACCCCCACCTCCCATGACCAGCTGAGCGTCAGGAAGCCAAAGCCAGGGCCCCAGTGCCTGCTGGGACTCCCGACTCCCCGAGATGCTGCTCAGCATGCTGGTGCTTCATTGATTGATTTAAGAGACCTTCAAATCCAGTTTCTTCATTCAGAAGCAATTATTCTTTGTTTTTTCTTTAAACATTTCTTGTGGAAATGTTCAGACATACACAGAAGCTGGGCATGGTGATACCCACCCATAGTCCCAACTACTCCAGCAGCTGAGGCAGGAGAATTGCCTAAGCCCAGGAGCTGGAAGTTGCAGTGAGCCATGATCATGCCACTGTATTCCAGCCTGGGTGACAGAGCAAGACCTCATCTCTTACACACACACACACACACACAAGTGGAGAAAACCTCCATTTACCTATTTCCCACCTTAAACAATTACCAACATTTTCCTAATTTATTTGCCTTCCTACCATCACCCTACACCATTTATTTTACCTGGAATTTTTTTTTTTCTTTTGGAGACATAGTCTCACTGTGTTGCCCAGGCTAGAGAGCAGTGGTGCCATCATGGCTCACTGCAGCCTTGACCTCCCAGGCTGAGATGGTCCTCCCACCTCAGCCTCCCGAGTAGGTGGGACTACAGGCACACACCACAATGCCCGGCTAATTTTTTAAATTTTTTTATACGTCTAGAGTTTCTCTATGTTGCCCGGGCTGGTCTTGAACTCCTGGGCTCAAAGTGATTCTCCCTGCCTCAACCTCCCAAAGTACTGAAATTAAAGTCATGAGGGACCACGCCCAGTCTGCCCGGAACATTTTAAAGCGAATCCCAAGCCTTATGGTGTTTTACCCACAAACAGCTTAGTATGCATCTCCAACTGATAAAGACCTTTTCTCCCCCCATAATCACCATGCTGGCATCTCCCCCAGGCCAAAGAAGGGACAACTGGAGTATTATTAAAGATAATGACAGCAGTGGGCTGAAATATATTAAATACATAAACATCCAGTGGTTCGTAATGATACCAAAACAAACAAACAATAAAAGCAAAACCACCCAAACCTCAGCGTTACATTGGAATTACTGGAGCACTGATTCATTAGTCTGAAAATTCACAAGGAAAGGAAAGTACCAAGTGTTTGTCTTTTCTTCTATTGGCTCTTTCAGGGTAAACAAATAGCTACGGGGGGAAGATAGCTGTGTTTGCCTAGATTGGTACCCCCAGAAGCGTATTGGAATTATCTATGGAGCAATAATATTCCCTAATATTAGCAATAATTCCCTAATATCATTTAATACCTGACTGCAATGACATTTTGCCAATCACCTCGAAGGTGAGATTTTGCATTTGTTTTGTCTGAATCAGGATCCAAATAAGGTCCACACAATGCATTTGATTGTTATGCCTCTTAACTCTCATTTATTCTCTAACAGCTCCTTTCTGTGTGCTTTCCATGTATTGATTTGTCGAGGAATGTCGGTTCTTCATCCTGTAGGATGTGCTACATTCAGGGTCTAGCTAATTGCTTCATTGTGCCATTTAAGCTGGTCCTCTAGCTCTTGTGTGTCCTGTATATTAATCACAGAGTCTAGATGTCTGAGAAGATTCAGGATCAATTTTAAGACAAGAATACTGGCCAGGTGATGTTATGTACATACTTCCTATTGTACCACCTCATGATGCTCTCAGAGCAATAGGACCTGCACCTGAGGACCTGATTTAGATGACAAGATCCTGGACTTTGAGCTGATGCCAAAATGGAGACAGTTGTAAAAGGGAGTCATTGTATTTTGCATGTGGAATGGACATGAATCGCTGTGGCCACAGGACAGACAGCGGTAGATTATTCCCAGGGAGAGCCATTTTCCATCAAGAGTGGGAGTCTATTCTCCCCACCCCTGTGAATCTAGACTGACTTTGTGACTTGCTTCAACCAATAGATGGTGACAGAGGTGACGATGTGTCACCTGTAGATTTAGTCCTTAAGAGACCTGATAGCTTTGATGACTTCTGCCTCTGCTGTCATGGAAGCCAGGCACAGGACAGACTGTTGAGTGATAAGAAGCCACCTGGAGGAGAACTGAGGCTCTGTGGTGACAGCAAGCACCAAAGCCCCAGATCAAGAGTGGGGCCACTGTAGATATTCCAGCCCTGGCTGGGCTACCAGAAGAACGTGGTTGCATGAGTGACCCCAACTGCCACCATGTGACGGTGGTTTGTGACGTATCCGTAGATGGCTGAGGTAGCATCTATTGATGACTGTGCCTAGGCTCGTTAGGATTGTGAAATGTGATTTTCTACTTCTTCATGTAATTAACTAGAAATCTGCTATTTAGAAAAAAGAATAGCAGCTCCATAGATAATTCCAATACGCTTCTGGGGGTACCAATCTAGGCAAACACAGCTATCTTCCCCCCGTAGCTATTTGTTTACCCTGAAAGAGCCAATAGAAGAAAAGACAAACACTTGGTACTTTCCTTTCCTAATGAATTTTCAGACTAATGAATCAGTGCTCCAGTAATTCCAACTTAACGCTGAGGTTTGGGTGGTTTTGCTTTTATTGTTTGTTTGTTTTGGTATCATTACGAACCACTGGATGTTTATGTATTTAATATATTTCAGCCCACTGCTGTCATTATCTTTATTGATACTCCAGTTGTCCCTTCTTTGGCCTGGGGGAGATGCCAACTCCAGGTGGCACTGTGTACTTCTGACATGACCCCATTAGTCTTGATAGCTTCCTTGCTCTCTGGCTTAACAAGTTGCCCTGGGTTCACCAAATACATTTCCTGCCCCAGACCTGGAATCAGCCATTTCTCCAAGGAGTCTTAGTTCCTTTGGTGGGAAGTAGAACCTATTTATTCCTAATTTACATTCAATTCCAACAAACTTAGAAATTAAATTTCCTAGTCCCAGATGCTTAGAAATATTACATTAGAAATGGGCTGCTATAGACATACGCCCACAACTATGAGAAGGACAGCTAAGAGACTACTGATAGGAAAGAAACTGGAAAAAAATTACGAAAGGCAGACATAAGAACTCAAAAATGTCAGCAGCGGGGCATGATGGCGCATCCCAGCTACTCGGGAGGCTGAGGCAGGAGAATCACTTGAACCCGGGAAGCAGAGGTTGTGGTGAGCCGAGATCGAGCCATTGCACTCCAGCCTGGGCAACAAGAGTGAAACACTGTCTCAAGAAAATAAATAAATAAATAATAAATCTGGCTCAGCTCCAAACTTGCATTCTCCAAAAAGAGTTCTTCAATGTTCCCATTTGAAATAATCTTACATTTTCTTTATATTTACACTATACTATTTATCAGGTTGTTGTTTTAATCTGTGTTTGCCTACATCAGCACCCCTGGAAGCCTATTGAAATCATCTAAGGAGCTGTTTATTTGAAAAGAAAAAAAAAAAAAAAAAAAAAGGTGACATCTAGCTCCCAGTCTCAGCAATTCATATTCAACTAATCTGGAATGGAACCCAGGCATCTGTATATTTTTTGAACTTGTCAGATGATTCTGCTGGACAGCCAGGGTTGAGAATCACTGGTGTAGCCTGTGATCCTGGAAAGCCTGAGGCTCGCTAAGTAATCCTTGTATCTCCCATAGCAGCGTTACCTAGAACTGTCACTCATCAAGTGTTTTCTGAATTGAATTGAGACTGAAGTGACAAGATACCCTGAATCAGAAATCCCAGGATGACAAATTGTAGAAAGTGTTTCACCTCAACCCCTCAAAGGACCCGTACCTATCTGGGAAACTTGGCCATCCGGAACAACATAAGGATATTAGATAGCTCAGGTTCTCATTTATTTTGATTTTTTTATTATATTGTAGAAGGTTTTATCTCAAAACATTGAATCTGCTGTTAGAAGCATTTGCTGGAATGACCCCTACAGATGCAGTAGCTGGAATCCGCATGTAGCCAGTAACGTGGGAGTTATGGTAACGTGGCCTGGAGATAAAGCCGCTGTGATATGGCCAATGGCCAATAGAAGACTCTCCGAACACTGCCACATTGACCCTCGTGATGGTACATGATCCTACACTGCCTGACTTTGCTTCCTAACATCCCTTGTGTGCACATGGCTCATTGACACTTCTGATGGGAAAGGAACGAATACACCTTATGTAGCCTGCCTTTCTGTATTCCGTGAGCACTTGGCTCTGTGTTAGCCACAATATATACTCAATACATGAGTGTCGAGCCTTTCCAAAGGAGCTCTGCGTGCGCTTACCACCAGCCCTCTGGAATGAGGACTGTATCTAACCACAGCTAGGGCCACATATTTCACTATCCTCATTAACATGATACAGCCACGAAGACATTGGAAATGGGATCCTTTCTATTTTAGGAGAAACAAAGAACTACAATTTTCTCCAAAAATAACCTAGATTGGAATTTCTTCCACCCATGAGAGCGCTATGTTTATGTACATGCAGTTCCAAGACCGGTGTCGACGGCATTCTAAGACAATGCTTCACTTTAATAATCACATATAATAAGCATTACATTTTCATTAGTTTTGAAAATTTTTTATCCTAACAAAGCCAGGATCATTCTTCCCCCATATAATACAGCAGTCCTATGCTAGGATGCCTACAGAGGAATAAAAAGTAAAGTAGGGATATCAGTGCTCCACTCCAGGAAACTGGGACAGGCTAGGAGGATCCAAAGACTCTAGCACAAGCTCCATGCAGATCAGACCTGGTCTGGGGGAAAGCCCCATTTTCAACCCACGTATCTATTTCCAATTCCTGTGAGGAGACTAGCTTAGAATAAACTCTAGAACCAAAGTCAAGGCCTGAAATGAAATTTGGCATCTCCAATGAAATTAGAAAAATTTCTTAGAGCCATTCTAGGATTGAATCAAAACCCTGACCAATTTAGAGTCCAAATCACGTTACACAGAATGAGCTACTTCTAGTGGACAATGAAGGCACTATTTATCTGCTGTCTATCTTCAGGGTTCTTCCTGAAGCTCTAAGTATAGGTTTGCCACGTAATTCCCAGGCAGGTTCCCGAAAGTAAGCCCTTTGTCCTACAATGCTCCTCAGCCAGGTGAAGTGTTTGAGAAGTGTGGGAGCAGTTTTAGGGGTCACATTAACGGGGAGTGTTACAGGCACCTGAATAGGACCCAAGGATGCTATACATCCTGTGATGCATAAGATAATCCCATCAAAGGACTGTCTTGCCTAAACACTGGTAACACCTCCTCTGAGCCTAATAATTAAATTGCTTCGTTACTCAGTTGGAAATTAATATGTTAAGACCCATACTGCTTATTTGGCTCTTCTACAGTAGGCAGGTTGTGACCACCTATATTATTGAATAGAACAGACAAATGCACCTGGAAGACAGCGATACCACTCTCTTCCACGTAGGAAATCATCCATTGTTAGGGGATATGTGCGTCAGTATCTGTCTTTAGCTGAGGCCATAGATTAGCATTTAGAGACATAGGGAACATCACAGTAATTCCACTTTCTGTTCGGCCCGTCGTCTGAATTTGGGAACAGTGATAGGAAAATCCAGAAATCAGCTTCAGCACAACAATAGCAACGAAAAGAAAAATCAAAAGCAAGTCCAACACTAGGCAGGTGATATGGAGACAGCCTGGGAAATTATCAGGTACGTTAAAAGACTGAAAAAAACATTACTACTATTTACATGAAAGAGATTTTCTGTAATGAAGGAGGCTGGTCTAGATTCTCTTACACACAGAAAGTCAGGAAATTGCTCCCCTGGTGAGGCAGAAGTGCTTGGTTCCTTTTAGTATTTTTAGTTTGTATTTCTTGTACCTAAAACTAAAAATGGACACCTATAAAATCAAATGCAATTGTTTTCAAGAAAATACAACCCAAGTGAAGTGCTGTCACTCAGAGCTTTTGAGAGACGTGGCCTCTAGGAGGATCAGGCATCAGCTATGAGAGATGTACCCTGAGTAGCCTTTAAGCAGGAAAGATCATTCAGCATTCCAGATAAATTCTGTGTGTTAGGTCAGTGCCCCAAATTCAAGAGGTGAGGTGCATTTTGTGTAATGCACTAGATGTCTAGGAATGTTATAAATGTCTACCAAAATATGCAAATAAACACATCTTCATTTATTAGTCAAATATTTGTTGCATAACTACACCATGGTACTAATAGAGCTAGAGTGTTTTTTCAATATGTATTCTGGTTTCACAGAGCTGGACAAAAGGATGAGTGGAGGGTAGCGATAGAGGAGACCAGCAGAAAACAGGAGAAAATGGGTCAAGCAGGATGCAGGGGTGTGGATTTTGCCTCCGTACATCAAATCATCCTTGGAAACAGTTTTCAGCAAAGGCTGGTGTAAGCAAGTGGTATATGTCCCTGACAAGTGTAAGAAAGCCAGTGGCCGGGCACAGTGGTTCACGCCTGTAATCCCAGCACTTTGGGAGGCCGAGGCGGGCGGATCACGAGGTCAGGAGATCAAGACGATCCTGGCTAACACGGTGAAATCCCGTCTGTACTGAAAATACAAAAAATTAGCTGGGCGTGGTGGTGGGCGCCTGTAGTCGCAGCTACTCGGGAGGCTGAGGCAGGAGAATGGCATGAACCCAGGAGGCGGAGCTTGCAGCGAGCCAAGATTGCACCACTGCACTCTAGCCTGGGCAATAGAGTGAGACTTGTCTCAAGGAAAAAAAAAAAAAAACAGAAACCCAGTGACTTCTCCTGTCTAAATCATCTCTTCTGTTTTCTGGAGCCTCGTGCTCTGAATAGCTTCTTGGTGCCCTGAAGGATGTGCTGCAGCTATTCTTGGTTGGCCCACAAGATTTTCTGTTACAGAGATTCTGTCCAATTTCTATTATTAATAGAGCTATTGCAATACTCTTCCAGAATATAGTTGAAGACATGGTAGAATTTGGAACATACTTTCCAGAGGTAGAATATAAACTGCAGGCCATAATAGGATGGCTGGAGAACTCTTTGGAAAAGAATCTTATATGTATTTACAGGTGACGAGGCTGGACTGGGTAGAAGCCAGTGATGATATAAGCCATCACCGGAAGGTGGCCTGACACCGCTGAATACTCTGGCAGGTTCAGGAAGTAGTGTGAAGTCCTGGTGGATGTTTCCCAAGAGAGTTGAGGATTCAGGAATGAGGCTAGCTCTGTGGGTCTTCCATTGTCCTAGATGAAAATGTCACAGTTATTGTAACACAGGGCATCATCATGGATGTGGAGCTTCCAGAAAGCTCTGCCAGCCACAATCAATATTTCGCTGCATAGCATCACATCACAGCAGAACTGAAACGCTGAAGCTTAGGCTTTTCTTTCCCTGGGTATATTAACTGATTATTTGGCCAGACAATCCCTTCCTAAATATCAGCTCCTTTGGGGGCTATAGAAGAATATTCTCAGGACTTGAAATGGTGAGGTGAATGTCTAACATTTGGGGGCAGGGAGTTTAGAGCTCTTTTAAACTGAAGTAGGACCTCCTCCTACTCCCTGTTCAGAAGGGACAGAGAAAGGGAGTGACTTAATCCTACAAGAGATCCATATGCTTCTACTTCACCACAAGGTATTTTTGACTAACGACAAAACAACTCTCATGGCTGGATGCAATTGCTTTCACTTTTACTGAGGCCATTTAAAAGCAAAAGCATTGAAACTATGAAGCAAAGAACAGGGAAGAAAGAAAATACCACTAAGTGGCTGCATCTACTACTTTAACAGTAACATCTGCGAAGGCTTGGCTGCCAATGAGACATTGTCTTCACCATCAGCTGGGTAGAAGGTGGCCTGATAGATCTGCCCAGAGGAACATCCAGCCTGTAACACACATGCACATGCACATATGTGCCCAGTCTACTCCATCTGCTATCCCACTGGCCGTTTACCCAAGGCAGACTTTCACGCCCTGGAGTTAGGTAAATTACAGTCTGGCAGTTTAGAGGCCTCAAGGCTCCTATAATTGAAGTCATGAGCTCATCATTTCATGCACAGATTTCACCCCGCTCCCCTCTCAGACTTATCTCAAGGACAAGACAGAAACAAATCTATCTGCTTGGTAAGCCAGCTGTCAGTCAAGTTAGCCATAAAAATATTTTTAACCAGGATGGTCTCGATCTCCTGACCTCGTGATCCGCCCGTCTCGGCCTCCCAAAGTGCTAGGATTACAGGCTTGAGCCACCGCACCCGGCGAGACTCCGTCTCAAAAAAATATATATATATATATTTTTTTTTAACTTTATTAATTATTCGATGCAGAGGCACACACAATTATTTTCAGACTGCTGGGAAGAGACATTCATTGCATGATATTTTTCCAGGGGGACAGAGCCTAAGCCAAAAGCCTACAGTTACCTCCCCACATTCTGCTGTGACAGCTCTTGAGCTAGTTTCCACCTTACAGTAGCACAGATCTGAGTTGGAAGGCAAGTCTTTCAAGAACAGAATTCACCTCATCTCATGGGACCTTTGGCTGTCTTGGCTTGTCTCAGCTTCTTCAGATATAGATAGTCAGATTCCATGGTCATTGAGCCCTGGACTCATCCAAATGTGGGTCGTCACTGCTAGGAGATTTTGGATTTTTATAAATGTCTCATATCCCACTGATAAATTTACCTTAATCAAACCAGCATCTTTAAGAAGTAGGCCTGGGAGCAGTAAACTTTTGGGAGTCCCCTTATGAAGGCCTGCTCCACCACCATGGTGTTGGAGATACCGGTCTGAAGATTTGGAAGCGTTCCACTGGAACAGTCAAGCCCGAGATCGGGGTAAGTAGGTCTTTCAATTCTTAGAAAAAGAAATTTTAAAGTCTGTTACTGGAGAAATTTGAAAGGGACAAATCAGAAGTGGATTGTATAGCTGATGCCTGTGGCACACCATGTTCCTTCTTTTTGGTTTGTCTAGTTTCAATACAACTGTGACGTGTGCATGCTGCCAGTGACTCACATCAAGTGCATTTCTCGGGGTCCTTCTGCTTTGCCGGCTCAGAGCTTTCCCCAAAACTATCGCAATCAGCTTTGCTTCAGTTATTTGCAATTCATAAGTACACTGGAGTTAAGATCTTTGAAAGCAGCCCTCAAATAACAGGGACAGGGGCTAGTGTATAAGTGTCAGAGGCTCCCTCTCTCCTGGTGGGACAATTTTGAGTTGCATTCAACACAGAGCTGTACACAGAGCATCCCCAGAAGGGTTGGTCCTTCCTGTCTCACTCTCCCTACTCCCTCATTTCTACTTCCAGGGATTATCTTCCAAATAAACTCCCTGCTCTCAAGTGAGCAAGCTCTCCTTTCAGGACATCATCTCCAGGAGTGTGGGTACTTGTCCAGGATATCAGTTGGGACTCTTCCAGTTGAAAATGGCAGAAAACCCAGCAGAAAGTATATTTTGATAAATTGGAAAGGGTGGCCTCACTTACCTGAAAAGTCTAAGGACGGAATTGACTTCGGGTACCATGAGGCATGGATTTAAAATATCACATCGCCATCTTTTGGCTCAGATAGAGCTGCTGTCTTCCTTACGGTGGGCTTTATACTCAAGTAAGTGCTCTCTCTGTGGTCATAAGATGGCTATAGTCATTTCAGATCTTCTCTTCTTTAAGCTTCAATTCCAGCTAGAAAGAGCAAGAATATCTTTCCCAGAGTGTTTAGAAAAAGCCCCACAGGGTATCTTTGGCTTTGTTTGGGTCACGTGCAGATACCAAATTGGACGTTCCACATCTAGATATGAATGTATCATCTAGGGAATCAGGATGAGGTGACCTCCCCGGGGGAAATCACATAGAGTTGTTAGAATAAGAGTAAATATTGACTGGGTGGCAAAATACAACTGGAATCCATTACATCCCCTCTTTTGGCTCCCCAGAACACACATACACATACGTCCTTCCTACCACACCTTGCAAGTTTCTGCACCTACTTAAAATAAACTAACTATTTGTCAAAAAAGGATCATCCACATCTAATCCAGTATCAAGCCTAAGATCTCTGGATGATATGCAATTTTGTCAGTCAAGGCAAAATATCATGCCTCCTAATAAATGTGACAACCCCTAATTCATTCAGTATATCATGGTGGAGACAGAACAAGAGAATGGCCATAAAGCCACCATTTGGGAAAGGCAAGAACGAGAATAATTTACAGTATTCACCAATCCAGAGCACATGTCATGTCCTGCTCAACAAGAATAACAAAACTGAATTACTGCCTGGCATTGGACTTTCATCCTTGATTAGCCAACCTGGATGCCCTGGGAGGCTCCTCCCTCCTCCCCATTTTCTTCCATAGCCCATGGAAGCAAGATCCATGCTTACATGGAACATGTAGTTAGAATTCATTTGGTTCTAAAAGACCAAAAATCCAACCCAACTAGGCCTTTGGAAAAATGTAATTTACTAGCTAAGATAACAGAAAAGTCCAGGGGTAGCATTGGGTTCAAGGGTAGTTTGCTGCAAATACCAACCTGTGTTACCAGGACTCAGCTTCTCTTTAGCACATGGTCAATTAGCCATGGCCTATTCTGTGTTTTGGCCTTATTTTCAGAGAGTCTGTCTTCCTGATCCTGAGATTTCTACAGAAGACCTAGATTGTGTATCTTCTAGGCTTTAAGCTCAATAGGATTTTATTTTATTTGCCCTGCTTGTGTCATATTCTGTCCCTGACTGGGAACTGAAATATCCTGATTGCTCAGACCTCAGTCATATGTTCCACACCCTGAAGAAGCCAAGGCCACCTGAAGGAGATAGAACAGAAGTGCATTAGGGGTGGTTTCCCAGAAGGATTTTGGGGTGTGGTTATCAGAGAAGAGTGAATGGATACTGGGCAGTAAGGCACATCCACCAGATCCAGAGGCATGGGGACGTCCTGACTCACATGCACACCCAGCCCAGGATCTCTACCCTTGGCTTTCTAAATAACATTCAGGTTGACCAGGAACTGGTGCTGCTGCACTCAGCTGAGAACTCAATAAACCAATGATTCACCTGAGGCCAGTGAGTACATGATGCCGAAGCCCCAATCAGGAAGGAAATTGTTGAAAGAAGGCATGGATGTTGCATATGCCACAGGGCATTGCAATGACTCTGACTGTCCTGAGCTCATCTGGAAAGTTCTTTTCCGTTTATCACCCTGTAAGAGTCGGATATGGTTGTGTGTTCCAAAGATGCAATTTTACAAAGGCTCAAGCTCTCAAAGTTTCTCCAGAGGATTGAGGTTGCAGGTGGTGGGTAGTCAGGCTGTAATTCCATATGTTCATGCTCAAGCTCAATGCCAAGAAGAAGTCACAGCTAGAGAATAATAGAATCAAAAGATAAATGTGGCATATCTTTTCAGAAAATCTATTTTGCTTAATAGAAAGTAATTTAAAACATTACTTATATAACAAACAGATACATAATGGAGTAGAATGGAGTACAATAATTTTAAGATAAGCCATAAAATTCAAAGAAATATTCAAGCTTGCTGTGGAGACCCAAACTAAAATAACTTGCATAACAAAGAGGAAAAAAAAAAACCTTTTTCGGCTGGATGCGGTGGCTCACGCCTATAATCCCAGCACTTTGGGAGGCCAAAGCGGGCAGATCACCTGAGGGTGGGAGTTTGAGACCAGCCTGACCAACATGGAGAAACCCTGTCTCCACTAAAAATACAAAATTAGCCGGATGTGGTGGCACATGCCTGTAATGCCAGCTACTCGGGAGGCTGAGGCAGGAGAATTGCTTGAACCCAGGAGGCGGAGATTGTGGTGAGCCAAGATCACGCCATTGCACTCCAGCCTGGGCAACAAGAGCGAAACTCCGTCTCAAAATAGTAGTAATAATAACAACTTTTCTCTTCCAGGCAGAGAAGAGGAAGCATGATCCTCATCTAAGAAGTTAATCCTCTCGGCAGAAAATTCAGTGTATTGGCAAGGTATTCTTGATAATCAAAGGAGCAGCCACTGAGTATGGCTGAGTAATGGGCCTGTTTATTATCCCCAACAGACCCACAGGGAGACGATTTAAAATGCAAGGTGAACAGAATCCTATTGTGAGTAAGTAGGACTTGCAGTGATGGAACTGTGAGGAAAGTATCGATCTCTTTCTCTCTGCTAGACAGTCAGGAATATAAATACAATCATCTCCAGTATCCACTGAAGATTGGTTCATGGCCCCCAAGGATGCCAAAATTCACAGAGGTTCAAGTCCCTGATATAAAATGGCATAGTATTTGCATATAACCTATGCACATCCTCTCATATACTTTAAATCCTCTCTAGTTTACTTACGATACCTAATGCAACGTAAACGCTATGAAAATAGTTGTCATACTATATTGTTTATGGAATAATGACAAGGAAAAAAATATACATGTTCCATACAGACACGATTCTGCAAAATATTTTCAATCTGCAATTGCTTGAATCAATGCATGTGGAACCCACGGATATGGAGAGCTGACCGTATTCACATCTGCCACTCACACTGTTAGGCAAGGCATAAACAAGTCTGCCAGGCAGTCTCATAGGAGAGTCAGACACAGCATATTCATAAGCAGTAGAACCAAAGTCCATTGCCTGCACAATTCTGCAGAACTTGGATGGCAAAAACCACCACAGCCTGTCCCTCCCTGAGCTACTGGGATGCTATTTCCAGACTGACTTGCTAAGACTTTGCATAAGTTCTGCTGGGAGGAGGCAGGTGTATGCTGGGCCATAACAATGCATGTGACAGGGTTTCCTAAATGGCAGGAGAGTCAAGTTGGAGCTTAGAGGGTGGAGGTACATGGCACAGAGGCTTGAGGGTCTGAGAGCAGAAACTGGGTACCTCAGGCTGGGCGTGGTGGCTCACACCTGTAATCTCAGCACTTTGAGAGGCGAAGGCAGGAGGATCGCCTGACGTCAGGAGTTCGAGACCAGCCTGGCCAACATGGTGAAAGCCCGTCTCTACCAAAAATACAAAAATTAGCCTGGTGTGGTAGGGGGGCACCTGTAATCCCAGCTACTCTGGAGGCTAAGGCAGGAGAATTGCTTGAACCCGGGAGGCAGAGGTTGCAGTGAGCTGAGATTGTGCCACTGCACTCCAGCCTAGGCAACAAGAGCAAAACTCTGTCTCAAAAAAAACAAAAAACAAAAACAACAACAACAGCAAAAACAGTCCGGGAACGGGTGGTTCACGCCTGTAATCCCAGTACTTTAGGAGGCCAAGGGGGGTGGATCACCTGAGGTCAGGAGTTGGAGACTAGCCTGGCCAACATGGTGAAACCCCATCTCTACTAAAAGTACAAAAATTTGCCTGGCATGGTGGCCCACGCCTGTAATCCCAGCTACTCGGGAGGCTGAGACAGGAGAATCACTTGAACTGGGGAGGAGGAGGTTGCAGTGAGCCGAGATCGCACCATTGTGCTCCAGCCTGGGCGATAAGAGCGAAACTCTGTCTCAAAAACAAACAAACAAACAAAAACAAAAAAGAAAAGAAACCAGTGCTTCAGAACAGGGTTCCTGCAGGAGGTGGACTGCCTTGCACGCTTGCCCTGAGACTACTGCCAGCTTATGGTTTGCAGTTCTTCCCACTAGGCGTTGTCATTCCCTTTAGTTCTCCCCAGCCCTTCAGTAAACCCTATCTACCCATGTAGCTATGTGTGACAGGCTGTAAAGCGGACCTCCATCTACAGAGCCAAAAGAGGGCTGCAAAACCTGTCCCACTAGAGCAGAAACTGAGAAGTGAGGGTGACTGCCCAGCTCACATCCACATGGTGGTTGTGTCTTGACCTTCCATTCTTTGGGGAAACGGCCTCGCTGTAGCAGGTGATCCATGTGCGAGCTGCAGGGGACCACCCCCATGACTACATGCGTCCAGAGGAGGCTTTTGGCCCTAGCTAGGCTCATCAAGCTGACCCAGGAGGCAAGCCAGGCCAATCAGAACCCTTGCTTAGGTTTTTTCAGCTAACGCTGGAAGAAGCTCTTTCCTACCAGGTGGGAAAGTTGGGAAGATTGTGCCCAGTGCTGCCAGCAGCTTTAATTTTAATCCCATGAAGTAAAACAATTTAGGAGAACAATGGCATGTAGAATGAAAGAGGTAAAAGACAGAGCCCGAGTTTTGCGTAGCCCTGTGTTTTCTACATACAGGAGGACAGGTCCCCAGATGGCTTTGCCCTACCCGGCTCTCCCTACCCCTGCTGGTAGTTCTTGGAATAACTGTAGAATGTACAGAGACCGCAACATCCTGAGCTAAGTGGCAACTGTCCGGAACTGCGTGGGCTATGTCCTCGTCCCTCCTAGAACAGGATGTCCTGCAGTACTTGAACTCAGTGATCCGAGTTCCACCAAGGGCATAAAACTCAGAGTGGAGTGCTTTTGCCGTGCCTTAGCTGCAGTGCAATGTCAGTCATGTGCAAACAAGACTCCAGCCACCCAGGGCAACCCCCTGACCCTGGCTTGCCATGGATCTGGCTTGCCATGGATCCTACGCTTCTGTTTATCCTCACCACCTATCTGTGAGTAATAAAGTTGCTTTGCCTGACTCATGCGACTGTTCTTTCTCACTAGACTCCAGTGGTAAAGAACCTTTGCACTACTTTCCATGTGAGTCAATACATTCCTGAGTTTCCTTGGATAATCATATTATTCAAGCTGATTGGTGTTGGATAATCATCCTGTTTAATCAGCATCGTTTCACATACATGCACACACATGTGCACACATATGCACAGGTACACCCATATGCGCACGCGTGCACACACACACACGCATATGCAAAGAGCAAGGGCACTGTAGTCAGTGGGTTCCAGACTGAGACCTGCAGTGAAGGAAGTGAAGCGTAAAGTTGAAAAGGTGAGAATATAACTCAGAGAAGTCAAATGAGAGCAGATGGGAGACATCCACCCCTCTTTCCCCAGTATTATAGAGGAAAGGGACTGCTTAAAGGTGGGAAGACTGACAGTTTAGATTTGCAAGTTCCAGGGCAGAGCTAGAACCTGAACTTCGGGACATAGACTACAGTTCACTCTATCTACTCCACCAAGGGGACTCCACGAGTTAAAGGAAATGATAACAAGAATCTGTGTCTGTAGCAACAATTTCCCAGTAAAAGTGATAACAATCATTAAAATATTCCTCAGGTTTACTTTTACATCTAAGGCATCAGAATAGATTTGGTCTTTTTTAACATGCAATTATTTTCTAAATGAACTTTGACATTTCTGAGAAGTTGCTAGTAAGAATCATTGTTTCAGATATTAAAACCAAGATACTGAGAAGATACTCTTTCTGAAAGTGTCTCAGAAAATCAGAGCTTGGATTATATTCCAGAATAAAAGGTAATAAAGGAGGCTGTTATGAATCGAATGGTGTCTCCCGAAATTCATATATTGAAGCCCTAGCCCTCAGTGTGATGGAATCTGGAGATGGGGACCTCAGACAGGGATTAGGGTTAGATGAGACCATGAAAGTGGGACCCTAAAGATTGGATTTATTCCCTTATAAGAAAAGGAAAAAGCCCAAGCACCCTCTCCCCTCGTGCATGCCTGGAGAAAAGGCCCTGTGAGGACACAGTGAGAAGACAGCTGTCTGCAGGCCAGGGAGAGAGCTCTCACAGCAACCAGATCAGACGGCACTTTTTGAGATCAGCCTTCTAGCCTCCAGCAGTGTGAGAAACAAACTTCCGTTGTTTCAGCCGCCACCCAGTCTATGGCAGTTTGTTATAGCAGCACAAGCTGACTAATACAGAGGCCAAGATCACAGTTACTGCAAACAAGTGTACCAGGTTCCCTGGTTTCCAATCTGAATTTCCAGTATTCTATTGCTTTGTCAGATAAGGCCCCAGACTAAGTGTCCACTTTTCTCTGTATGAAAAAGAGAAGAGATAGGAATGAATTATTCTTGCAGGTCTAGATTATCCTTGTGGGTCTAGAAACCTGAAATGCATTCTACCATCCTCAGTGGTTTCTTGTTAACAATTCTTGACCTAGAAAATAGTTTGGATAATTATATTTTTTCAAAACTACAAAGCCCTGCTATAGATGATAAGATACATTTTCAAAGGAAGGGAAAAATCTGTAAAATTGGAGCCACAACCTTCCAGTTCAGAAAGTTCTTGGTCACTGGTCTATTCTGAAAATGTCAAAAAGTTTCTCATGTTCTAAAATTATGTTTTTTATTCTATTGTGGAAGGTAGATCTTTTTTAAAGCATTAGGTACTAAAAAAAGAATAAATCACTTTAATCAAAAGCCTTTTTCTAAGACATGAAATCCCTTTAATGGTATTGATATTCTGCCTTTGCAGGCTTATATTTTTGAGTCACTCCCCTGACCTTGTGTGCTCACGTTGAGGTGCAAAAATTATTTCTGGAAATTTGCTGTAAACACAAGCAATGAAGGAGTAACCAACCATGAAAGCAATTCATTAAAAGAGCTCCCACTTAATTCCATGTTTTCTACAACCAACTCTTTTAGAAAATCGCTCACATTATAGACTCAGATGCACTATTCATTAAATTTTAAAACTACAGCCACATACTGTTACCCCAAGAAACTGGCATTAGTGTAGCACCCCATCCCTGTGAGACGGGGTGAGAGCTACTTTTCTTTATCTTTTTTCCTTTTGTGTTTTGTTGACACAGAGAGCTAGTTTTCTAAGAGCCTCAGGGTATGGCTTAATTTTGAGAAACACTAAGGCAAAAACTAAGGTGGGAAGGGAGAAATTACAAGGAAACATATGAATATCATTATAACATTTTATATTCACAAAAAATAAGCAGAAAAAGCAACATACAGGGTAAATAAATTACCACTGATGTTTTCATAGTGGTGAAACACACAAATCGTAACATCCACCCCTCTTGACACATTTCTAAGTATTGGTAACTGCAGAGACAATATTGTCCAGATCTCCAGAGTGTTTTCATCTTGGATGACTGAAGCGCTATACTCACTGAGTAATGGCTCCCGTTTCCCCCTCTGCCTAGCCTCTGGTAACCACCACTCTTCTTGTTTCTATAAGGCTATTTCAGACACCCTATGTATGTGGAATCATGCAGTAGTTGTTCTTCTGTGAGTGGTTCGTTTCACTCTGCATAATGTTTTCCAGGTTCGTCCATGCTGTAGATTAGGACAGGAGTCCCTTGTATTTTTATAGCTGAATAATATTCCATTGTATGTAAATACAGTAGTCCTCCCTTATCTGCAGTTTTGCTTTCTGTGGTTTCACTTACCCAGAGTCAACCGCAGTTTTAAAATATTAAATGGAAAATTCCAGAAGTAAACAGTTTATAAGTTTTAAATTGCACACTGTTTTAAGCAGCATGATGAAATTTTGAGCCATCCTACCCGGACCATGAGTCATCCTTTGTTAAGCAGATCCATGCTGTCCTCAGTACCCACCTATTAATCGCTTATCAGCCTTCTGGGTTCTCAGATAGACTGTGATAACATTGCAGTGCTTGTGTTTAAGTCACGCTTGTTGTACTTCACACTGGCCCCAGAGCACAAGAGCAGCATGGGTGAGTAGGTATTTCTTATTCTCCTGCAGCATGGGTGAGTAAATGTTCTTAACATCCTTTCCCAATACTCAGAGTTATGCAGCCTTGACTTGCCCAGCATCACTTCAAGACTAATTTGGAGCTGTCAGCTCCTCTGATTAATGTCTCAGCTCCCTCCATCCCAAGGACAGATTTTACATTGCAGATTAAACTTTCTTTCCCTTCCTTTTTTTTCTTCCAAGTTTTAGTGAAAAAGCCTGTCTTCCTGGTCTGCCATTCACTTTATCTTCTATTTCTATTTCCAACTGCTATGGTTTGAATTTGTCCCCTCCAAAACTCATGTTGAGCCACCCTAATGTGGCAGTTTTGAAAAGTGGGCCCTTAAGAGGTAATTGCATCATGGGTGCCCTGACCTCATGAATGAATTAATACATTAATGGATTGATGGGTAAATGGATTAATGTGTTAATAGATTAATGGGCTAGTAGATTAATGTGTTATCATGGTATTGGGACTGGTGGTTTTATTTTATTTACTTATTTTTAAGATGGAGTCTCATTCTGTCGCCCAGGCTGGAGTGCAATGGCACGATCCCAGCTCACTGCAACCTCTGCCTCCCAGGTTCAAGGGATTCTCCTGCCTCAGCCTCCTGGGTAGCTGGGACTACAGGCACAAGCCAACACATCTGGCTAATTTTTTGTATTTTTAGTAGAGACAGGGTTTCACTGTGTTAGCCAAGATGGTCTCAATCTCCTGACCTCGTGATCCGCCTGCCTCGGCCTCCTAAAAATGCTGGGATTACAGGCGTGAGCCACTGCACCTGGCCAGGTCTGGTGGTTTTAAGAAAAGGGAAAGAGAGACGTGAGCCACCATGCTCAGCCCTCACTATGTGATGCCCTGCACCACCTCAGGACTCTGCAGAGTCCCCTCCAGCAAGAAGGCCCTCACCAGATGCAAACCCTCAACTTTAGACCCCTCAGCCTCCAGAACTGTGAAGAATAAATTCCTTTTCTTTATAAATTACCCAGTTTTAGGTATGCTGTTAGAAGAAACAAAAAATGAGCTAAGACACCAACCTCCCAATGTTACTCTTTTCTAAATTGCAAACATAAGAAACAAAGTTTTGCAGTTGAAAAATGGTACACAGAAGTACATTTTGGCATGACATGACTGCGGTAGGGAAGAAATTACTACTCTCCTTTGAAACCATGTTTTAAAGATTTCACTTGAAATTTGAAAGCAAGCAATAGGGGGTGTCCATAAGCAACTGTCTAGGCTACTGATTAGGTGTTAATTCTATTTTAAAGATCATGAGAACCCGTCAATAACAGAAGTACAGAAATTGTGGCAGATTGCATTTTCCAAATATGGCCATAATTATCTCACATCTCACATGTTCTTCTTGCAGTGTGACTGATAGGCCTCCCACAGACAGGTGAAATCTTTTGAGTCTGGGTAGGCTTGTAAGCGATGAAAGGGATGTTGCATGACTTTTGAGACTAGTTTGCAAAAAATGTTATGGCTTCCCCTGGTTTTCTTGGACTTCCTGCTTTTGGAGGTCTGAGTCACAATGTCAACCACCTACCTGCTCTAAGGTCTCTATGCTAGGAGGAAGCCCAAACTATCCCCTCCAGGGAGAACACAGGGAGTGTCCCTGGTGAAAAAAGAAAGATGTGAATAAAGAGAGATGTCTGACCAGCCCCAACTGTTCCAGCTCCAGCCACTGTCTGACCACAACCACACGGGAGATGGAAGCCCGAAATACCCCGCAAAGCCCTTCCTGAATTCCCAACCCACAGAAACCATAAAAGATAAGCCACTAAGTTTGGGGATGATTTGTTTCATAGTAATAGACAACTGATACAGGATTATTAATCTTTTCTCTTTCTTCTTATAAAATACTCTCTCCCATAGTCTTCTTAACATTGAGTATTTTTTTTTTTTTTGAGACGGAGTCTCGCTCTGTCGCCCAGGCTGGAGTGCAGTGGCCAGATCTCAGCTCACTGCAAGCTCCGCCTCCCGGGTTCACGCCATTCTCCTGCCTCAGCCTCCCGGGTAGCTGGGACTACAGGCGCCCGCCAGGTCGCCCGGCTAGTTTTTTGTATTTTAGTAGAGACGGGGTTTCACCATGTTAGCCAGGATGGTCTTGATCTCCTGACCTCGTGATCCGCCCGTCTCGGCCTCCCAAAGTGCTGGGATTACAGGCTTGAGCCACCGCGCCCGGCCAACATTGAGTATTGAATGGACTTGATGATTATAGGTGCCTGCCACCACGCCTGGCTAATTTTTGTATTTTTAGTACAGCCGGGGTTTCACCATGTTGGCCAGGTTAGTCTCAAACACCTGATCTCAAGTGATTTACCCACCTCGGCCTCCCAAAGTGCTGGGATTACAGGCATGAGCCACTGTGCCCAGCCACTCAAATAATTTTTAATGTGAAGTTATTTAGATCTATAGGATAGTGGTTAAGATTGCTGGCCTTGGAGTGGTTCTGCTAGATGGGAATCCCAGCTACCACTTATTAACCACATGACATTGGGCAACTTCCTAAGTAGGGTGAAATTGTGATTGCATCCACCCTCACCTCCATTTGAGCAGAACACCCTTGTGAAGCAAGCTAGGTAGTTCGTGTGGGAATAAATGGCCCTCAAACTCCATGGTGGACTCTAGCTCCATGGGCTTACAGTGCCAATCATAATTCCCAACCTCATGGGCAGAGTGATGACGTCAAGCCTAAACGAATCAGTGCAGGGCATCTCCAGACCACGTGACTGCAGATCACAGTAGAGCCAGGAGTAGTTGTAGAAGTGACTCTTTCTCCCTAGATGTAGGCGAGGAAGTATGTGGTGCTGACAGACAAAGGCAGCCATTTTGTTACCCAACCAGGAAACACCAACCAAAATATAAAGCCGACCCACAGAAAGGATCAGGCCAGAGTCATTGCTAAGAAACTGAGGCAGAGCCCCAGCCAAACCGCAGCAGAAACTCACTCTACCTCTGGACTTTTCAACAACGTGAGTAGACAAACCTCTATTCTCATTTAAGAAATTTTGAGTTGGGTTTTCTGTTACTTAAACTTTACCACTCTGTGACACCATTTTCTCATATACAATATAGAAATAATACTAGCAATGGGAGGCCGAGGTGGGCAGATGGAGACCATCCTGGCTAACACGGTGAAACCCCGTCTCTACTAAAAATACAAAAAATTAGCTGGGTATGGTGGCAGGTGCCCGTAGTCCCTGCTACTCGGGAGGCTGAGGCAGGAGAATGGTGTGAACCCGGGAGGCGGAGCTTGCAGTGAGCCGAGATCACACCACTGCAATCTGGCCTGGGTGACAGAGCAAGACTCCATCAAAAAAAAAGAAAGGAAGGAAGGAAGGAAGGAAGGGAGGAAGGAAGGAAGGAAGGAAGGAAGGAAGGAAGGAAGGAAGGAAGGGAAGGGGGGGAGGGAGGGAGGGAGAGAGAGAGAGAGAGAGAGAGAGAGAGAGAGAAAGAAAGAAAGAAAGAAAGAAAGAAAAAGAATACTAGCAAGGCAATGATAATACATGTAGAGTTTTTAGATCTGCACCTGGCACAAAGAAAAGAGCTTAATAAAATAACAAATACGCAAACATATAGACAGGACTAAAGCATAACTATTGTTTTATACAACTATAAAATTAAAACAAATTAATATATTAAATTCAAATAAGTACTGGCATTGAAACTACGTGGCAGTATTTGGTGATTATGTAGCCAGACAATTCAGATACGCTAATATTAATTTTCTTATGTGATATAAATTAAAACAGAAAATGTAAAATTCTCGTAGAGAATTCATGAGTTTCCTAGAATATACACACTACCATAACAGAAGCCAAATATGCCAGCTCAACACTCTGCCAGAACATTCCTACTGAACAGAACAGTGTAACAAAGGTGATCTGAGACCCTTTCTGGGGAAATTAAAACAGTTGAGTCTTTGTTTGTTTTTGTTTTCTATCCAGAAATCCTTCATGCCAAAATGTTACCATTCAGTACAGAAAAAGTCGCAAAAATAAACCTGAAACAATTAATGGAAGCCTGGCACGGTGGCTCCCACCTGTAATCCCAGCACTTTGGGAGGCTGAGGTGGGCAGATCACTTGAGGTCAGGAACTTGACCAGCCTGGCCAACATGGCACAATGCTGTCTCTATCAAAAATTCAAAAAATTAGCTGCGTGTGGTGGTGCACACCTTGTAGTCCCAGCTACTTGGGAGGCTGAGGCATGAGAATCCCTTGAACCCAGGGGGCAGAGGTCACAGTGAGCCTAGATCATGCTGCTGCACTCCAGCCTGGGCAACAGAGCAAGACTCTGTCAAAAACATAATAATAATAATAATAATAATAATAATAATAATAATAATAATAACAGAGAAAATTCAGTGTCACGCTACCTTTCCTAGCAACGGAAAAAGAATTGATAAAATCCTTAAGTTGAATTCATTACACTAATCTATTTAACACAGTTTTCCTCAGTGAGGATTATTGCCTTAAAAATAAGGCTACTCCTTAAGATTTTTTCATGCAGTTTTATAAGCCATTACCTTCAGAAGACAACCTGGCAGAAACAACCAGCTAAAGCCAGCTTAACTCAACTAAACAGCCAGGGTGCTAGAGCCAGGAGTAATTCACACTGAGTAAATCATGCTGATTGTGTTTATTTTATTGTCTGTGTGATATATACTGAGGGTCGAACAGCTGGTAAATTTTCTTTAAAATATTTTGTATTCTTATCTACAAAACTGCATTCCATTGTTCTTTTCTTTCCCACAAACAATAGCTGTACTTGTTATGAGGATTCTTCTGGTGAATATTCCCAGCCAAAGACAACTGTGATATAGATCAGGTTTACATTTGATGGGAGATCAATGTCACCCACACTCCTTTGTCACCATGGTAATGGTGGAGTCATTTGATTCATCATAATGGAGAAGGAGCATTTGACAGATCAGAGATGCTGACTTGGGTACAAGTAAGATACTGTTTTCTTTTTCTTTTTTTTTTTTTCTTTTCTTTTTTTTAATAGACCTTTGTTCTTGGAAGAGATGCTGTTTTGACAGCAGATCTTGGCTTAAGCACAGGCTGTGTGTACCAGCAAGATTCAGACCTGCACAGTATGATGCACTGCTAGAGCCTATCCACTTGGAGTCTAGTTGTAGAGAGGCTAAGACTTGGCAAGACGCACAGACTTAGGCAGACGTGTGTAACCTGGATGCTAGTCTCCTCCAGTTTTGGTGTCTGTGACTCTCCCCTGGAGAGAGGGGAAATGTTCAGAGGAATCCCTCTTCCCGGGTTTGTTTTCCTACAGTGCAATCCCCATGAATGGGCTCCATGAACATGCGCCATGACGATGTCTCAATTCTCTGCATACTTCCTGGGTGGTCTCCATGCCTGTTCCAGTTATTTGTTGCTGCATAAATAAATGATCCAAAATGCAATTGTTTGAAACAACAATTACTGCTCACAATTGTGTGGGTCAGGAACTCGGGCAGGACTCAGTTGGGGGATTCTTCTGCTCTCCATGCTATATTGACTGGGGTCACTAAATGGTGTTCAGCTGGAGGCTAGTCTGGGTCTGGAGAGCCTAAGAATGTTTCACTAACAGGCCTGGTGCTTCGATGGAAACATTTGGAAGACTGAGCTGAGCTGGACCCCCCTTTCTCTCTGTGTGGTCTCAGGGCCTTGCCATCTGGTCCTTTTAAAACAGTAGGTGGACTTCTTGGAGTCGTGGCAGCCCAGGACTCCAAGAGACCAGAGTGGAAGCTGTCATCCTCTCAAAATCAAGGCCTGGAACTGCCATAGCACCACTTCCACCACACTCTGTTGCAGAGCTGTCACGGACCAGCCCAGATTCAAAGAGGAAAATGTTGATACTACCTCTTGACAGGAGAAGTGCCAAAGAAATGGCATCCATCACAAGGCCCTCCCACTGAGGATGAGCACAGACCTAGAGCCCGGATGAAGATGGAGGCACAAGAGAACGAGAATTCAAAGTTCTCATGAATGGGCTGCAAGCTGCACTCAGATTCTGCTCCCAAGAAGGTTGGGGTGGTTGGCCTCAGCCTAGAAAGGATTTTCCACCAAACATATGAAGCAGAAGCCATGTGTTAGAAGCCACATTCTTCTTTTATGTACCTCCATGGGGCACCTTTAAAGACGGCCAGCTTCCTATCCTCATGCAGTTTCTGTCATTCTCCACCACTCATCTAAACCTCCCTCGAGTTAAATAGATCAAGAACCTTTTTGAGAATCTCTCACTCCTTTAAAGGCTTAACCAATCAAACAGGTCTCTACCATCTTCGAAAACATTTCAAAATTATTCAAATAAGATGTAATGAGGTCTCATCAGAAAGGCAGATTTTTTGATCACCAAAAAAGAAGAAGGAACTTTATGTTTTAAAAAGTAAAAATTCTTGGTCATATTCTGCAGAGAGCTTCAAAGGAAGAACGTTATGTCTGAACCAGAACGTGAACATGAAACTTGAAAAGATAACACGGTAACGCTTGCTTGGCAATCCCATCTTCCTGATGGAAACGCAAACAGGCAAAGGCGGGGCCTTGTTTTCAAAATGGATTGTAAACACTAGGCCCTGCCGACATGCTAATTTGAAGATTATTTTATTACTGTGTACTTTTCAAGGCTAAATTGGAAACATCTGTCTTTCTGAGAATTAACTGAAGAAAGATTACAGCTGAGGATTGAGATGGACTAGCCATTTCAAGGGCTTCCGGGATGTAGGAAGCATTTTCTGCTGTGTATCTGCCCCATTATTCCACAAACCATCAATAAGAATATATTATGAGTATATAAGGCACCCAGACTCCTCTTTATAAAACATAAGTTCATTCTTTAGGTTGCCTTCCCCTCCCACCCAAGAAAAAGCATAGGAAACTAGAAAACCCCAGGCTTCACTGGCCTAGGTACTCACATTAATCAAGTTCAGTTGGCTCCAGATCTAGACGCTCAGAGTCCGCACTTGAATAATCACCTTGAATTACAAGCTTGCCTGTCTTTCCCCAGAATCCTCCTCTCGAGTGGTCCCCAAACTCCCCACAGGGGTTCTCCATGTAACCAGGTTGTTTCTGAGCCTTTCTTTCTAGTGTCCCAAGAAGTTCACTAAAGTGAGGGTTACTGCCAACAGCTCTCCAGGCCCTGTTTCAGGGTCCACCGCCCTCTCTGACCTTCTGCCCCACTGACTGTTATTTCTATGCCCTCTCATTATTGCCTCCCCTGGCCCAGTTAACTTTAGGCCCCTCCCCTCGTTCTGCCCACCAGCCTGCTATACCTCCAGCCTCCACAGCGCTCCTCCTTGGACCTATGGAAGGTGCTTCCTGATCTGCATGTCCAGCTCTTTCAGAGGAGTCTTCCCCACACCAGAGCTGTTGAGTTCTTAGGTTGGATATGATTGCTTTCTTTCCGTGAAAATCCTCTATTTCCCAGCACTCATAGGTCCCGGGGGTGCTGCTGGAGAAGAGCTGCTTGGTTGGTCCGGCACAGTCTCACCCCATACTTGAAACAATTGCACCTGGTTCCACTAAACTGAGCTATTCATCCTGCCAATTCTTCCAGCCTTCTTCCTTGTCTGTTGTTTTGTGTGTTTTTTTTCTCAGCAGCCAACATGTCCTCTCTTGAAATATAGCTTCATTTAGGAACCCTACTTGACAGTCAAGAATGGCTACTAGATTCAGGTAAGAGGATCCACAGTCCTGAACCCCATGATTTAAGGGCCCTTCTCTGGCTTTCTAGACATGCTCCATTCACAGGGTGATGAGTCCATAGGACTGAGGAAACATGCCCTCTCAGAGGCCATGGTCTTCTATGCTCTGGGTACCCAGAACCCTGGGATCCCTGCCCAGATGGCCCCAAGACCACTTCCAGTTGTGGATGGCCATTTTCTCCTCTTGTCTTCACAATAGTGGAAAGAGCAGGAGAGTTCCCTGTGGCCTCTTTTATATGGGCACTAATCCCATTCATGAGTGCTCCACCCTCATGACCTAATCACCTTCCAAAGCCGCACTTCCTCATGCCATCACCTTGGAAATTAGAATTTCAGCATATGAATTTTGGAAGGACCCAACAGTACATTTTAAATTTCTCAAAACTGGTTCATGACTCTTGGGTCTCTCAACCACATGGAGAGTGGAAGGGTGGGAGTGCTGACAAAGGGGGATGTACAGAGAGTTCTTGACATGCTGT
>NW_016806990.1:2093486-2099522 GCF_001698545.2 Rhinopithecus bieti | reverse complement strand
AAAAAAGAACAGAAATGAAAGAAATCTATCTATAGTAATACACATTCTCCTAAAATTCAACAATCCAAAATTTATGCAGCAGAAATTAAAAGTCTTTCTATACCAGCATCCCTCCCCCATCATCTACCCCCATCACATGCTCCTTAGCAGAGGCAATCACTATTGAGTTTGTGTCTTTATTCCATTTGCTGTCATCCATGCATTTACACACACACAACCACACACACACACACACCCCTGATAAACCACACATACACAGTTTGCATATTTCAAAAATAGGATTACACTGCCACCCATTTGTTTCCTTTTACAATATGTGTTGTTAGTCCTTGTAAGGATTTTCTATGGGTTATTTAACCAATCCTACCCTGGGTGTAAGTTGTATAGTAGGAGGTATAGAGCACAGACGCATGCCAGACTGCCTGGGGCACATCACAATTCTGCCTCCTGCTGTTTGAGTGACCCTGAATAAACCCCTCTGTTCTGTGCTTCGAGTCTTTTGTCTGCATACTAAGGGTAATAAAAGTGCTTTCTTGCAGGGTTGTCATGGAGGATTGAGCTCATTTATGTAAAGTGCTTAGACAAGTGCCCACCCATAGAAGGCCTTAGGTAAGTATCAGCTATGAATAGCGTTAACCAAAATAACAAACAGCGGCTCCTGAAAAGATGTTTATTTGGGAGTAGAGCACTGCAATGGGAATATGGGTGCCATAGTAAAGCATGTGTGTATTCAGGGAGGTAAAGGAAGACACAGATTTTTAAAGGGAGAAAAGGAGGAAGATTACATAATTGTTTCTGCAATAATTATCCTTGGCTACAAAGATCAATAACAAGGACGATACCAGTCTGTGGTTGGACAGGCAGTTGCTGGGCAGATGTCCTTGAGGAAGTATTTTTTGTATAGGGTTGTGATGGCCTTTGTGCAAGAAAACTTTATCCAAGAAGCTTTGTGGTTTTTTCAGTCTTTATTGTTATCAGGTATACAAGCACGAAAGCCCTCTCTTTATGGCCTTCCTCAACTCTGTTTGTTGGAGTTTTCTTAACATTAGTGACTTCATTTTGATTATGACAACTTTCACAATAGTAATAAAATATCTCCTATTTTTGTTATTATAATATTCTAACAACTTGTAAATAGTTCTGTTGAGCATGCGTGAGTATTTCTAAAGGATACATTCCTACTCCTAGTAGTGAAATCAAAGGACAGACACATATGGGTGAAGTGGTGTTTGATACTTTATTTAGCCCTTACCTGATTACCGGTAGGAGTGGGTATCTTTTCACATGCTTGTTAACCATGCTCCACTCCTTCCCCCTTTTTCGTCTTCTTCCCCCTTTTTCGAATCCATCAACCGTGGTTTTGGCCCATTTTGCCTCCAGGTTACTTTTCTTTTTCTTGATTTGTATCGCCTTCTCTGTATCACGGCTATCAACCTTTTTGTGATTACATCTGTTAAACATATTTTCACCCAGGGTGTTGTAGCCTATTAGTTCATTATGCAAAAGTATTAACATTTTACTAATCAATTCTGACTGTCTTTTCCTCTGGCATTTTGTGTCTTGCTTATAAGAAGGTTTTATTCTACACCATTATGGAAAACAGTCCTCATTATCCAAGGATAATCGGTACCAAGGAAAGATGGCGTAGAGTGAGCTCCATTAAAAGGGGTAAAATGTTTTCATAACAAATAATTTTAAAAAAGAGTTTTGGGTTGAAATAATGAAAGAAGAATTTTGGTTGAAATTTTATGGGGGACATGAAATTAAATGTGTTTTAATCCTATATCTAACAAAATTTTTGTTGTAATTTCAACCATATACTAATTTTCAAGATGAACAAGAAGTAAATTAGACTTTTTCAAAAGAAGGTAATATTTCTGATAAAATGTTATGATTGTGTAAGATCGTTACCTTTATTGTTTACAGCACTGTCATTTTAACAACAACAACAAAATTGTCTTATTAGTTCTCCCAAGGGTCTCTCTGAATCCTTTGAGGTTTAAATCATCCCCTTTTCAAGAATCTATCCTGATTTTTTAGTCAACTTTCTCTTTTTCATTTCTCAGCTTGTCTCTCCCTCTTCCGGTGCCTCATTTGCATCATGACAGCTTTGCAGGAGGGTTGAACAGTGATGATGAAAATGACCATCATTTTCATCAACTTCATGAACAAACCTACCTGTTTTGCCAGATTGGTCTTGTCATTATGCAGGCCCTGTGTTCTGGCATTGCGACATTGAGTGTTTACAACACCAGACTGTCATCAGAGATATCTGGCATCTGGGACACACGTCTGAGCAGGGGAAGAATTTTTTTTTTTTGAGATGGAGTCTCGCTCTGTCTTCCCAGGCTGGAGTGCAGTGGCACAATCTCAACTCACTGCAGCCTCCGCCTCCCAGATTCAAGTGATTCTCTGCCTCTGCCTCCTGTGTAGCTGGGATGACAGGTGTGTGTCACGATGCCCAGCTAATTTTTGTATTTTTACTAGAAACGGGGTTTCATCCTGTTGGCCAGGCTGGTCTCGAACTCCTGGCCTCAAGTGATCCACCCGCTTCTCCCTCCCAAAATGTTGGGATTACAGGTGTGAGCCACTGTGGCTGGCCGAGCAGGGGAAGATTTTACATGTGGCCATCAAATATTTTCATGATGTGTCTATTTTTGCTTTTCTGTGTAACTAACTCTATAACTTCAGGAACTCAGATAATGAGTAGTAGGACAGTGAAGGCTCCTGGAGGCCACCATTCTATTTAATTCACCCAATATTGAGGATGTCTGCCCAGCACCATTCTAGGCATAAGTAAGGACCCTTGTCAGCGGCATTCACTTCACCTGAAGCACATGCTTCTTTTCCTATTGCAGGAACTGTACACGTGGACGACTTCCCCACCCCACCCTAACCCACTCACACATATACCACTGCTGCCACCCACTGTTTTTCTTCTAATAATTCCATGACAACCTTGAAAGCTTATTTCCAAAATCACTGGGGTTAAACCTAGCTGGGGATTAATACCCAAACTTAATACCTGTGAGAAAGTAAAATCTTGGTTAGAGCACAAATCTGGATGTGAATGACATTACGAATGAATGGGCCTCATTCTCTCACATGACAAATTGGGGGATGGGGCCCACATGGAGAAGAAAGTGAAACCCCACCTTCTTCCAGCTCTAGCATCTGTACTTCAGTGACTGATTACCGTGAGTCAGGGACTAACTCAGGTTAGACCAAGTTCCCAGATTATTCCACGTTAAACAGCTGTGCCTGAGTCTCGGCTCATGCTTGGCACCGTGGTAAAGGGAAAAAGCTGGCAAGGCCTTGGCCTAAGCTCTCAAGGATCTTGCTATCTAGTTGTGGGGATAATAAGTAACATCACAGCAAATGTAGGAAGGATCATTTGGAAGCATGTTGGGGACAGGCCCTGTGGGGTGGGACAGTGGATTTCACTCTGGGTTCTCCAGAACCCAGGGAGCTCCATGCTTCCTTTGGTGTCACCATGAGAAGGACTGGGCTCTAGGCTGACCCCCACCCACCCAAACTTAAACTGCAGCAACTGTTTTCCTCAGGCTTATGTGTTAGATGCTCTTGAAGATGATTTGAAGAAAATATCCTGTTTTTAAATATTGAAAACCAGTGACCTAGAGCAGAGGTCATCAAATGGCAGCCTGGGGGCCAAATCTTGCTCATCTCCTCTTTCGGTAAATGAAATGCTACTGGTGCCCAGCCACACGCCTTCATTTACCAACTGTCTCTGGCTGCTTTGTGCTACAACAGTGGAGTCAAGTCATCGCCACAGAAACTGTATGGCCCACAAAGCCTAAGATAGTTACCCTCTGATCTTTCACAGAAAAAGCTTGCCAACCCCTGATTCAGAAGAAAGACATATGACCTTGGATGAGCTCAAACCCTGGTCCATCCATGGAGATGCTGAGTCATGGTTCAGAAGCACAGCAAGGCCAATGGCGAAAAACTTCCAGCCATCACCCAACTTTCACCCTTAAAGTTTCACTCCCTCAATCACCTATTCAAAAGCAATTATTGATAACCTATTCTCTACCTGCTCCAGGAATGCTGGAGAAGTAGGCCACTCTCGTCTTTCTTTTCTACCTGCATTCTTTCTCATAGATGATTTACTATGGGGTAATGAAGTTTATGTTTGGAGCTCCTTCCAAGGTCTAAGACCTAATTTTTTTCTCACCCTCTGTCACCTAGTTTCTGTCACTCCAGTTTCCATTACCCAGGCTGGAATACAGTGGCATCATAATGGCTCACTTCAGCCTCAACCTCCCTGGCTCAATCAGTCCTCCTACTTCAGCCTCCCAAGGAGTTGAGATTACAGGCACACCCCACCACATCTGGCTAATTTTAAAAAATGTTTTTTTTGTAGAGACAGGGTCTCCCTATGTTGCCCAGGCTGGTCTTGAACTCCTGGCCTCAAGCAATCCTTCCACCTTAGCCACCCAAAATGCTGGGATTGCAGGTGTGAGCCATTGCACCCAGCCCCTAATTTTGTATTTTCTTATAAAGAGGGCCCCCCAAAAGTGAAATCTGCCCCCAATTATTTAACATGTTCAAGTAGGACCTGCCCTTGTCCAGCATAGCCTATTGCCTTTAGACCACCTGAGTTGGAGGACAATGAGCTCCCCACCTCTAGCCTCCATGTGGTAGCCCCCTCCCTGCCAGCCAGGGTCTCTTATCATGGAAGGGGATCTTTTCCCAGCTCTGACACCTGCAGTTAGCTAAATGTGAGCGCTAACTTGATGTGTCAATTTGGTTAAGCCATAGTACCCAGATGTGTAGTCAAAACTTATTCTACATATTTCTATGAGGGTGTTTGGGGATGAGATTAGCATTTTTTTCCTGCCTCAGGTTTATTCATACAAATAGCACAGGAGGACACCAGCCCCATGCAGACAGCAGCCCAAGGATCACACCAGTCTTTCTGTCCTCACATTGGCAAATGGAGCTCTCTACTCCAGAGCCTTCATGGGGGCCTGGGCACCTCTGGAAGCCTGAGCAGAAGCTGGAACTGAAGCTGGAGCTGCAGCTGAAGCCGAGGCCTGGGCCTTGATTTGATCCTTGGTCTTGGCCTTTGGCCAGCAGAGCCTGAGATCCTTGGCAATGTGGGCCTGAGCATGCTTCCCAAGCTTGGGGTGGGCAGAGTAGGCAAATCGAGCTTGCAGCTGGTGCTCTTTGGGACCCTGGGCTTGACTTCCATAGGTTTTAGGGGGGCCTTGAGAGCCTCAGCTTGCATGTTGTTGGCCTGCCTCTTCTCCAGGTCCTTCTCATTGTGCTTCTAGGTGAAGTGCATGTTCCTCGGGAACTTGAGGTCCATCCCTTTAAGAGATCAATCTTTGTGATTATGATTTCTTGATGCATTTCTGTACTATTTTCAGGACTGGTTGTGTGTAGCGTGGTTCTTGAACTTGCCCATGTCTGCACCATAACCCACAGTTCCTGAAGCCAAGATGAACATTTAAACCAGCAGACTTTGGATAAAGGAGATCTCCCTCCTGGATATGAGTGGGCCAAATCCAATCAGTGGAAGACCTGGACAGAACAAAAAGACTGGTGTTCCCCGAGCAAGAGGGAATTCTGCCAGAAGACGGCCTTTGGACTTTACCTGTAACATCAACTCTTCTCTGGATCTCCAGCCTGCTGGTCCACCCTGCAGACTTCGAAACTGTCAGCCTCCACAATTGCATGAGCTGATCCCTTGAAATAAATCTCTCTCTGTCTCCCTCTTTCTCTCTCCACACGTCCTGTTGACTATTTCTCTGGAAAAACCCTGACAAATACAGCAAGTGAGCCCAGGGCAGACCCACACAGGTTCAAACTGAGAGAGGACGTGAGAAGTCCACATTTAGTCTCCAAGTTTGTCTCACAAGAACCTGATGCAATCAAGACTTTGTTTTTCGTTGCGTTTTGCTTTGTTTTGTTTTTTGTTTTGTTGTTTTCTTTCTTTCTTTTCTTTTTTTTTTTTTTTTTTTTTTTTTTTTTTTTTTTTTTTTTTTTTTTTTTTTTTTTTTTTTTTTTTTT
>NW_016806990.1:2061402-2093201 GCF_001698545.2 Rhinopithecus bieti | reverse complement strand
TTTTTGTAGAGAGGGGGTTTTGCCATGTTTCCCAGGCTGAACTGGAACTCCTGGGCTCAAGTGATCCATGCACCTCAGCCTCCCAAAGTGCTGGGATTACAGGTGTGAGCCACCACGCACCCTGCCACAATGAAGACTTTGATCTCCATTTTGGCACCTCTGAATCTTAAACACTTATCACAGCAATCTCAGCGGGGATCTGAAATTCATTGTGACAAAGATATAAAGGAGAGTGGCCTGTAGAAGTATTTCTCCCAGAGATATTTGGATTTCAAAAGGGAACAAAGTGTACTGGGTTTCCTAGTGGCTTTATTTTTCTTCTTTATACTTGTGTGAATTTGTCGTATATTCTTCACTTAGAAGACATTTTTTGCATTGGAAAATAAAACAAATATAAATTTACTGTGTCTCACCACTTCTTCCTCCCCCAAATCATCATTATTTTCCCTTTGTGTTTGATATTGAGCTGACCGGCGTTCTACTCTAAAGCTGAAGTTCAGCCTCCTACATTCCCGCATGGAATCATTCAACCCGTTTTTCCCAGGTACCTTCTGTGTTCCAGGCTCCGTAGCGGGTGCTGGGTGCTCTGGAGTCAGGCTGCCTGAGGTCTCAACCCAGTGCTGTGTGAGCTCAGTCAAGTTGCTTAATCTCTCTGTGTGTTGGGTTTTGTTGTTGGTTTGTGATTGGGGGTTTTTATGTAGGAGAGAACAAATAATCAATTAAATGAGTTAGTGTGTGAGGCCTGGAGGACAGTCATGGCTCCTTGGAGACACTCAGTACCCATCAGCTCTCATCATCCCAGATGCACAGAAGGGAACAGCCTTGGTGGCAGGACGGGAAAGAAGTTTGTGTCTGCCTGTTTCTATTTTCTAAGTGAAGTGGGAAGTGGCCGGGCTGTCAGTTTGAGGAAAGCAAAGAAGACAGGAAGAGGGGAGTTAAAGGCGTGGAGGGGAGTGACTGGCACCAGCCTGGGGTCTTGTGATGCTCTCTAGCCACACAGGTGTAGGAACAGAGAGAAAGGCTTGGATGAGTCCAGGCTGAGGTGCCCCTGGCTGCTGCGATGGCAGCCATCAGGACAAGGGATATGGCCACAGAGTGGGCGAGGTGACAAACAGAAGATGCAGACAGCAGGAATGCCGCAGCCCGCTTGCTTCTGTAGGAGGCTGCCAGGTTGTTACACGGCCAGCATGAGCCACTTCACCAGATTAGCATACAAGGAAGGCACTGTCACTTTTATTTTTCATATTGAAACTGGCTCAGGCTGCAACACACCAGATTCGCAGGAAGTTCAACATCTCCCATTTGTGGCTTGGCACCAACTCTTCACATTGTCCAAAAACCCCCATGTGCTTATTAGTGTCTCCAAGGCCAGTCCCATCCAGTCACATAAAGCAAAACTCAGCAAATGCCCTTGGGGCTGGAGAAAACCACAGCTACCCCAAAACGAGGCTGCTTTGGAATAAGCGGCCCTGCCAGGCAGTGAGGATGGCAAGAGCCACAATCAAGTACTCTTCTCGTCTAATTCAAAGAGATCATGGGCACTACTGTGGCTTTCAAGATTTAGTGACTCTTTAAGGCAGCAAAATTCCACTTTTTCCAGAATATTTCTACCCAGGAAGTCCCACACTCAGAATAAGCCTGGACCCTCAAGATCCCACTCACAAGCATGCACCCCAGGCAGAGAGGTGTCCCACCCCGCACTACCCAGAACCTTTTTCATGCCCGTGACAATGTGGGCATCCCATGGAGCCCAGGGCACCAGGCCAGCTGCCTGAGGGAGGTCTTGGCGTTTCCTTCCATCAGCAGACCCGCCTCAGCAGGCACTATCTCCAAATGTAGAGGTCGGGATAATGCTCAGCCTCAAAAAGGAAAAGATTGGGGTTTTCATTTCTTTCCTCAAAGGAAGTTCCTTATCTCCCTACACTTGAGGGAGGGACCAAATAAAGGGACAGCCTCTTGAAGTCACCAAAAAGGCCCTGGCCCACCCCCCTAGGACAAAGCTTGCTGCACATCCACAGAAACAAATGTATTCACCCGATTCTTCCCAGGACAGAGAAAATCTGCCTTGCTGTCTCCTTCCAGACAGAGAAACAATGAGCAATGGCAGCTCCTCTCCACATCAATAAGTAATCAATTGTAAGTATACAGGTTAGAGAGAGCATGTGCCTTTTTTTCGAAATTGAATCGCCTTGGACACTGGTCCTCATTCATTCATCTGACAAATTTCTGTGGCGTGTCCACCATGTGCCAGGCACTGGGGATGCAGCAGGGAGCAGAAAAACCAAGTCCCTGTGCTTGTGAAACTTACAATCTCATAAGCTATGTTAGGTTAGTTACAAAGCGCTACAGGAGAAAATAATGGAAGGGGAGAGGGTAGGAAAAGTACAATTTTAAATAGGAGGGCCTGGAAAGGCTGCTCTGAAAAGATGACTCTGGAATAGAGGACCAGAAGACCTGAAGAACGAGATTTTCAACAGGAGGAATAGCGAGAACATGAGATGGGGCCGAGCCTCACGCAGCTGGGGAGCAAGGAGTGGACGCAGGATGGGTAAGGGAGGCCGCGGTGGGAAGTGAGGTTAGAGCGAGGGGCGGGCACAGACCGTGTGGGCCTTTTAGGTCTTGATGAGAAATTTGGACTTTCCTCTGTGCGAGATGGGGACCCGCTGGAGGGTTCTGAGCTGAGAAGTGACATGGTCTTACCTTCATTATTACAGGACCATGGAGGCTCCTGGCTCCTACACAGAGAAATAGACAAGAAGGGAGACAAGCTGGAAGCATAGAGACCCAGAAGAAAGTTTTCTGATTGTCTGGGATGATACTGACTTTGATTAGGCTGATGGTAAGTGTGGTAGTAAGAAATGGGAAAACACTGAAATCAGTAGAATTTGCCAATGGATTAGAGGCGGATATGAGAAAAAGAGTGAAAGATGAGCCATTGGAAGAATAAAATTGCAATTTACTGAGATGAGAAAAACCAGAGAAAGGCTGGTTAGGATGGGAAGTGGAGAAGAAATCCAAAAATTGCTGTTAAATGTATTTGCTTCCAGATGCCAATTAGAGTGGGTATACAAGTGGTGGTGCCCAGTCTGGAATTCAGGGGGAAAAGCTGGTGGCGTTTGAATTAGTCAGTATAAAAAGGACTTAGGCGGGGCATACTGGCTCATGCCTGTAATCCCAGCACTTTGGGAGGCCAAGGTGGAAGGATCACCTGAGGTTGGGAGTTTGAGACCAGCCTGGCCAACGTGGTGAAACCCCGTTGCTACTAAAATTACAAAAATTAGATGGGCATGGTGGCGAGCGCCTGTAGTCCCAGCTACTCAGGAGGCTGAGGCAGGAGAATCGCTTGAACCCGGGAGGCAGAGGATGCAGTGAGCTGAGATCGGCCACTGCACTCCAGCGTGGGCAACAGAGTGACTCTGTCTCAAGAAAAAAAAAAAAAAAAAGCGGAGGTGGGGGGCTTAGGGAGAGAATGCAGACAGAGAAGAGGTGGAAAGAGTGAACCGTGGGCATTACCATGCTTCAAACTCAGAGATAAGAGAAGGAACGAGCCACAGATGCTGAGAAGGAATGGCCTGTGAAGTGGAGGGAGAACCAGGAGAGAGCAACGCCACCTATGGTCGGGTCAAGGCGAAGACTGAGACTCCCCCACTGGATCTGGCAGCGTGGAAACCATTTCTGGCCTTAGCCAAGAGTCTGAGTGGAGTGTTGGGGCAAATCTGATTGGGAAGAGACTCAAGAGATCAGAAAACAGAAAGTGAGGACAAGTAGAGAAACCTCTTTTGAAGAGGCTTGCCATCCAGGAGAGCAGAAAAGTGGAGTGGTAACTAGAGAAAGGTAGGGCCAAGGGAAGGTCTTTGTTGTTGCTTTAAGATATTCTATTAGCAGGTTTGAGTGCCTGTGAGAATGAGTCAATAGAGAGACAACGCTCGGTGACGCAAAATAGAGGGAAATATTATGAACAACATCTTTGAGCAGGTGAGAGGGGGCGGTCTCCAGCACACAAGAAAAGGTGATATTCTTAGCTCAAATGCAGAATAATTCATCCATTGTACCAGGTGAGATGAATTGGAAAATTGTTAGGCTTTTATAAGTTCGCAGAATTTTATGCACGTGTTTCTTTTCAACTTTTTGCCATAAGGTGGCAGTAGCCAACTGTGTATGAACCAAACGACTCTTAGTGAACACCTTTGGGAAAATGGCAAAGGCTAAAGTCGATTTTGAGTATATGTTTTTAAAGACATGGCAGGTATTCTGAAGAACGTGCTCCTCATCCTTCCGGCCTCATTTTTTTTTTTTTCTTTTGAGATGGAGTCTCACTCTGTTCCCCAGGCTGGAATGCAGTGGTGCAATCTCGGCTTACTGCAACCTCTGCCTCCTTAGTTCAAGTGATTCTCCTGCCTCAGCCTCCCAAGTCGTTGGGATTTCAGGCCCGGCCTCATCTTAAATAGCATCTTTCCAGTGAGCCCTTCCCTGTCCAGCCTCTCTCCAGGTAGGTCCATAAGGCTTTCTGGAGGAGGTGATAACTGTTCAGACTCTGAAAGCATACATGGTTGTCATGGAGGCAGAGGGAAGAGCTCAGGGGAGGAATTCAGCCAGTTTCTTAGGCAACTGTAAGTGGGGCTGGTCTGAGGGCAAAAAGAGGCAGGAAAAGCAATGAGGAGATGGTTGTAGTAGTGTAGGCAAGAGATGTTTGCCGTTCGAACTAGGCAGAGTAGCAAGATACTGTGATTTACAATAAACATATATTTGGCCTTTGTCCCATTTTCCGAGCCATAGCTCCCAAACTCGGAATCTCCAGTGATAGGTGTCTTTTTGTATCTAATGAGCTGACAGGTGGCTGGGGGCTCCTCAATGGCCTCAGGATGGGGGCTAGTTACCAGGGGAACTGGCAGCATGATGACACGGTTGGAACCTTCAGCCCTCCCTGCGCCCCATTTCTGAAGAGGGGAGGGGGGCTGAAAGTAGGGGGCCAGTGATATCATCGATCATGCTTACTTTTCCTTATTTTTTATTTTTTATTTATTTATTTATTTTGAGACAGAGTCTCACTCTGTTGCCAAGGCTGGAGGGCAGCGGCAATCTTGGTTCACTGAAACCTCCGCCTCCCAGATTCAAGTGATTCTCATGCCTCAACCTCCCAAGTAGCTGGGACTACTGGCACCCACCACCACACATGACTAATTTTTGTATTTTAGTAGAGACGGGGTCTCACCATGTTGGCCAGGCTGGCCTCGAACTCCTGACCTCAGGTGATCCACCCGCCTCAGCCTCCCAAAATGCTGGGATTACAGGTGTGAGCCACCGCACCCGGCCCATGCTCACTTTTTGAAGCTTCCATAAAAACTGAAAAAGACTGGGTTCAGAGTTTCCTTTTGGGTTGCTGAACACAGCTACATTTAGAAGGGGCAGTGCACTCCAACTCCATGGGGACAGAAGGTCCTGTGAGCACAACCTTTCTGAACCTTGCCTTGTGTCTCTCTTCATCTGGCTGTTCATTTGTAGCCTTTAAAATACTCTTTGTAATAAATCTGCAATAGCAAGTAAAGTGTTTGTTCTCCCATGTTCTGTGAGCTGCGCTAGCAAATGATCAAACTGAAAAGGGGATTGTGGGGATCCCCAATTTATAGCCAGTCCGTCAGAAGTACCAGGAGCCCAGACTTGCATCTGACTGTATCTGAAGTGGGGATTGGTCTTGTGGGACTGAGCCCTTAACTTGTGGGATCTGATGATAACTCCAGGTAGACAATGTCAGAAATGAGTTAAATTGTAGGATGCCCAGCTGGTGCCCCCAGAGAAGTGACTTGTGGGGAAAATCCATGCACATCTGGTCACAAAAGTGTTCTGTGGTAAGAGTCTAGTAAGAGAGAACAGTCCACTGGCTTTTTCTTACTAAAACAGGAGTAAGTATGGAAAGATGGGGTGGGTTCGGTAAGGTTGAGTTTCCTGTATCCGAAATGCTTGAGACCAGAAGCCTTGCCAATTTTTGATATTTTTCAAATTTGGGGATATTTACTTAAGCAGATTGAGATATCTTGGGAATGAGACCCAAATCTAACATGAAATTCATTTACGTTTCATATATACCTCATATGCATAGCCTGAAGGCAATTTCATACAATATTTCAAATAATACCGTAAACGAAACAAAGTTTTCACTGAGACCTATCGCATGAGGTCGGGTGTGGAATTTTCCTCTTGAGGCTTAAGAGCATGTCAGTGCTCAAAATGTTTTGGATTTTGGAGTATTTCAGATTCCAGATTTTCAAATTAAGGGTACTCAACCTGTACAAGACACTTAGGAGGTAATCTACAGTGGTAATGGAAAGTGGGGAATCGAGAATGGCTCTCAGGTCCCTCTTTTTTTTTTTTTTTTTTTTTTTTTGAGACAGGGTCTTACTCTGTCATCCAGGCTAGAGTGCAGTGGTGCAATCTCAGCTCACTGCAGCCTCAACCTCCTGGGCTCAAGTGATCCTCTTGCTTCAGCCTCCCGAGCTGCTGGGACTACAGGCCTGTACCACCACACCTGGCTAATTTTTCATAGAGATGGTGTCTTGCTAGGTTGCCCAAGTTGGTCTTGAACTCCTGGGCTCAAATGATCCTCCAGCCTCGGCCTCTGAAAGTGCTGAGATTACAGCCATGAGCCACTGCACCTGGCCAGCTCTCAGGTCTTTAGCATGATCGAAAAGGAAGATGGGGACATGAACCAAATGCAGAAAGACAGAGTGAGGAGGCAGAGGTTTGACGGAAGGGTGGTAACTGTAGTTTTGCAGTGTGGAGTCAGAAGTACGTGGAGAGCACTAGGAGAAGCTGTGCTATTTTACGCATAAACGCGGCGCTTGGAGGAGAGGTCTGGGCTGAAGTCATGGAATTGGTTGTCAGCATAGTTAAAACATAAGAGTGGGTGACAGTTGCTGGGCAGAGCATGCAGAATGAGAGAGAACACCAATCTAAGAATCCTCAATATTTAAAGATGGGCAAAGGACAGGAAGTCCATCCAGAAAGAACAGTCGAAAAATTGTAAAGAGAACTGAGAGGAAGTGAAGCTGTGGGAACCCAGGCAACAGCGGCTTTCAAAAAGGAGGCCATATTAGCTCTCTGGGGCTGCCATGGGAAATAGCACAGACTGGGTGCCTTCAGCAATGGAAATCTGTCTTCTCACAGTGCTGAAGTCTGGAAGTCCAAGATCCAGGTGTGGGCAGGATTGGTTCCTTCCAAGGTCTGTCTCCTTGGCTTGTAGATGGCGTCTTCTCCCTGTGTCCTCACAGGGCCGTCCCTCTTTGCATGCATGTGTCCCCATCTCCTCTTCTTATAAGGATACCTGTCAGATTGGATTAGGGCCTACCCTCATGACCCATTTTAACACAATTCCCTCTTTATTTTTATTTTTATATATTTATTTATTTTAAGATAGAGTTTCCCTCTCTCACCTAGGCTGGAGTTCGGTGGCACAATCTCGGATCACTGCAACCTCCACCTTCTGGGTTCAAGTGATTCTCGTGCCTCAGCCCCCTGAGTAGCTGGGATTACAGGCACACACCACCATACCCAGCTATTTTTGTATTTCCAGTAGAGACGGGGTTTCACCATGTTGTCCAAGCTGGTCTCAAACTCCTGACCTCACGAGATCCGCCCACCTCGGCCTCCCAAAGTGCTGGGATTTCAGGCATGAGCCACCGCACTGGCTAACAATTACCTCCTTAAAGACCATGTCTTCAAATATAGTCACAACCTGTGGTACAGGGGGCTAAGATTCTAACATATAAAATGTAAGGGGGTGGGGGGTACAAAACTCAGCACATAAGGGAGGGTAGAGAGAGGGTACCTAGAGTCCAACAGTGCAGGAGGCCCAGTAAGTTAAAGGTGAAAAGGATCCTTTTAGTTTGGCAATGCAGAAACTGTTGGTGATGTCAGGCATGCTTCCTGAAGCCACACAGTAGATGATTATACAGGAAGTCCTTGAATGGAAAAGAATACTCTTGGGAGAAATGTAAATAAATTCATTTGCATAGGGAGTTTAGAAATGTAATTGTTAATACCTCTGATGACTTTTCTCACTTGTAAAGCAAGATATAAGGATATTTATTACCAAAGAGTTGAAATGTTACGAATATTATGAGATGATCTCTAGAGCAGAATGATTTCATTTACTAAGCAATTTTTTAAACTTTTGTTTTAGGTCCAGGGATACATGTGCCAGTTTGTGATATAGGTATACGTGTTACAGGGGGTTGTTATACAAATTATTTCATCACCCAGGTACTAAGCCTAGTATCCATATTGAGCACTTTTTATGTACCATTTGATTCATTGAATCCTCACAACAAATCGATGAAGTATTCTTTGTTATTTTTATTTCCGAGTTGAGCTGTTGAGGCTCTGGGGAGTCAGGAATTTCCCACACTGACATTGCTGCCAGTGGCGGGGCTGGGAGTCAAACTTGCAACTGTTTGAAAGCTCCTAAGCCTCCACCCTGAACCACTTCACTGTATTGTCCGCATTTAGACAGTCATCAAATTAGAGACAGATTGCAAAAAGTTTGTTTGTAAGTAATTTGCTTGGATCTTGGAATACTTTTTCCCATGAAAATTTGATCTGTGGTAACTGGGTCTCCACCAGCCCACAGACACAGTTTAAAGCAAAATGCACAAGAAATGCCATTTCCATACTACCAAAAAGAGAAAAATCCAAGGCTTCTGGCAAGCCCGTGATTTAAAAAAACAGTAGGCTGGGCACGGTGGCACATGCTTGTCATCCCAGCACTTTGAGAGGCCGAGGTAGTCAGATCACTTAAGCCTAGGAATTTGAGACAAGCCTGGGCAACATGGTGAAACCCTATCTCTACATAAAATACAAAAATTAGCCCTGTGTGGTGGTGCATGCCTGTAGTTCCAGCTACTTGGGAGGCTGAGATGGGCAGATTGCTTGAGCTCAGGAGTTTGTGGCTGTGGTGAGCTATGATCATGGCACTATACTCCAGCCAGGGTAACAGAGTGAAACCCCAACTCAACAAAAATAAAAATTAAAAAGTGTTATATTCAAAGAGCCTAGAAGAGTACTCAGCGCATATAAGCCAATTACTACATGCCAGTCACTAGTTAAAGTATTTTACGTGTATTAACTAATTTTCAATAACATTTTCTGTTTATCTCAAAATTACATTTATGAGTCAAAACATTCCCCAATCGTGGCCAATGCATGACTTGATTCAAGCAGGAGTCAGAGGAAAGGAATGGGGATCCATAAGGTTATGGGGGATAAAGAAACAGGAGTTTCAGGACGAAATATTCACACACATGCCCCAAGACTTTCTCTACTTACTTTCATATCGACATTTAATCAAGTTTTAGCATTTAAGAAAAAATTTTAAAGCTTCTTGCACAAGAATATTCTTGCTTTGCTGTTTTTGTTTCACAACATTCCAACTCTTTGATAACAAATATCCTTATATCTTTCTCTCTTCTCTCTTTTTCCAAAGATAGATAGATGATAGATAGATAGATAGATAGATAGATAGATAGATAGATAGATAGATAGATAGATGATAGATAGAGAGATGATAGATAGATATGGAAACAGATAGTAGGTAGATGGATAGATGGATAGATCATTTGGCCTGTTTCTCTGGAGAACTCTGCCTAATTCTCTGGAGAATACTGCTGACCCGTGATCAGCAGTAACGCTGTGAGAGTGAAGGACAGAGGCGAAAGGAAAGCTTACCTACTACAGAGGACAGGGTGGGGAAGGGTCAATGCCTGCTCATGCTATACTTGGAGCCAGTAACCAGTTAGACATGCTAAACCAAGGGGTGCTGGAGAAGATGAGGAGGGTCCCTTCTGACTGGAGCACTGGGGTTTGGGTGGGTGGAGGGAGGGGACATGCAATACACAAGTAAAAGATATTAAAGAAGCCGGGCACGGTGGTTCATGCCTGTAATTCCAGCACTTTGGGAAGCCGAGGCAGGTGGATCACAAGGTCAGGAGTTCAAGACCAGCCTGGCCAACACGGTGAAACCCCGTCTCTACTAAAAAAATACAAAAATTAGCTGGGCATGGTGGCATGCACCTGTAATTCCAGCTACTCGGGTGACTGAGACAGAAGAATTGCTTGAACCCAGGAGGCGGAGGTTGTAGTGAGCTGAGATTGCGCCACTGCACTCCAGCCTGGCGACAGGGCAAGACTCTGTCTCAAAAAAAAAAAAAAAGAAAGAAAGAAAGACAGAAAAATTAGCATTCACAATCTAGGGAGTCCCTTCCACGGGTCTCTCAAACCTTCAGGCACTACTCAGTCAACATCTTTATGACCATCGTCTTTATTTCTCCCTTAATGAATTTTGTCAGCTCTTTTGAGGTGTAACTTACAGACAATAACATCCACCAATCTTTTTTTTTTTTTTTTTTTTTGAGACGGAGTCTTGCTCTGTCCTCAAGGCTGGAGTGCAGTGGCAGGATCTCAGCTCACTGCAAGCTCCGCCTCCCGGGTTCACGCCATTCTCCTGCCTCAGCCTCCTGAGTAGCTAGGACTACAGGCGCCCGCCACCTCGCCCGGCTAGTTTTTTTTTTTTTTGTATTTTAGTAGAGACGGAGTTTCACCGTGTTAGCCAGGATGGTCTTGATCTCCTGACCTCGTGATCCGCCCGTCTCGGCCTCCCAAAGTGCTGGGATTACAGGCTTGACCCACCGCGCCCGGCCTAACATCCACCAATCTTAAGTAAACAATTTGATGAGTTCTGGCAGATGCATGCAGTCCTGCTGCCACCACTGCCATCATAATATGGAATATTCCAGCAGCCAAAAAAGTTCCCTCGGGGCCCTCTGCAGCCAATCCCTTCCCCCGAGTCCCTGGCAACCACTCTGCTTTCTATCACTGTAGCTTTCCTTTTTAAAGAATTTCATGTAAGTGGAATCATACAGGTGGCACTCTTGCACCGAGCTTCTTTCACTTAGCATTGCATTTTGGAGATTGATCCGTATGGTTAGATGTATCAATAACCCCCTTCTTCAGTTTGCTGCATAGCGCTCCCTTGTATGGATAAACCAAATTTGGGTTCCATTTGCCAATTGGACTTCTGGGTTTGTTTCCAGTTTTTGTCTATTATGAATAAAGTTGCTGTGAACATTCAAGTACTGGCCTCTGTGTGGACATATGTTTTCATTTCTTTTGGGTAAATAACCAGGAATGAGATTTCTGGATCACATGGGAAGTGTATATTAACGTTATAAGAACCTGCCAAACTGTTTTCCAAAGCAGCTATGTATGATTTTTAACTTACAACAGGAGAAAGTAGGGAAAGGAGCCAAAACTTTGCAGTTGTTTAAAATCTACAGGAAAAGTGCTTAAAGGGGGAAAAGCAGTTTGGGATTAGCAGTGGCTTCCATGTCTATGTGCTGTTCTTTTCTATGGGCCACCAATTTTGATTTTGATTTTAATTTAAGAGTTGATCGTACTTTAACTTCTTCAAATTAACATAATGTGGGACAGGTATGACTATTCTCTGACCTCCTATTCAAGCACACCAGAAAATCATGCATTTTAAAAACATTGTTTAGGTCAAATTAATTTTGGTTAGGTGCCCACCTTCCCTGGGCTGGAGAGAAACTCAATCTCAGCCATTTTTAGGGTTTTCTTCTTATCTCCAGAGAAGTGGAATGGAGCCAGGGGCCAAAACAAGAGAAAGGGGTCCTGCGGTCGACAGTCACTGGCACATCTGGGCTATCAGTCATCCAATCCTTAGGCCACTCGTCTGTGCTAGAGACTTGCTAAGGTGGTTCTGCCTATCTTAAGGGACTGATGACAATGGGCTCCTGTTGGTCTCTATAGTTGCAAATGTCCAGCATCCCCGATATTCCTATGAGATTCCTGGGGTACAGGAATGCTAGGCAAGGCTGGGGACCTGCAACCAGTTCCCCTTGGAGGCTTTGTGTGCCACCCTGAGCACGGGATACAGTTCCCAAAGAGGTGTGTAAATAAAAACCAGGGAGGCCGGGCGCAGCGGCTCATGCCTGTAATCCCAGCACTTTGGGAAGCAGAGGCGGGTGGATCACCTGAGGTCAGGAGTTCCAGACCAACTTGGCCAACATGCCAAGACCCCATCTAATACAAAAATTAGCTAGGCATTGTGGCTTATGCCTGTAATCCCAGCTACTCGGGAGGCTGAGGCATGAGAATCGCTTGAACCAGGGAGGCAGAAGCTACACTGAGCCGAGATCGTGCCGCTGCACTGCACTCCAGCCAGTGTGACAGAGCTAGACTCTGTGTCAAAACAAAACAAAACAAAACAGGGGAAAGGAGGCCTTGGAGATAACTCCCCTTTTCTAGCCAAGTAACCTGGAAATATAGAAGAATACTACACAAAATATCCTGCCAATATGTCTGTGACATGGCTAAAATATTAATGTTTTGAAAGTTGACAAAATGAACACATACAACTACTAGAAATATTGATAGCAAATGGAAAATAATTAACTGTCAACTCATATTCTGCCTGCCAATATGACCATACCTTTCAGAAGACCCGTTAGTCCCCTGAGTGGCCTTCAAATTACTCCCCTAGAATAACAAAGCTTACAGCCTGGGCCTGGTTGAAGCTGAGAGGAGAATGTGAAGACCAAATGAAGCCACTCCTAGAAAGAAGAGTTATCTCTGGCAGAAACAGCGAGCTGGGCTGGGCTTTGGGCTTTTCTCCTCTATGGACATGCTCTTTTGAGCTTAGATTTTCAGATTTTTCATGCGACAGAGAGAGTAGAAAGTAGACTTGGGTAGAGACGTTGAGAAAGCTTTGAAAGAAGAAACTGCAGTGGTACATATGATGTGGGTGCATGATGTATTACAGGTGGCTAATCGTCCGCACATCCAGGGCGATGACCATCAACTGTGCTTGCCACAACGATGCAGTGGACAGTCACAAGGTACCTCCGCCAAGCACTTGTGGATTGATGGCGATGGAACCTCACTGGTCAAGGTGACTTTCAAGAGGCCTGTGGGCCATGAGCTGTCCTATTTGACTCCATTCAAATGTTCATGGCCCAGAGTTCCTCACCTCCATTTTGCCAGATCCAGTGACAGTATTGACCCTCATGGCATGGAATCAGTCAGCAGTTCTAGTCACAGCTGATGGATTCTTCGTGGCGCACCCTCTTCTCTTTGCTCTGGGACATCACCTGGCTTTTCTCATTTGTCCCTGGCTCCTCCTCTTTGCTGGCCCTAATTCCACACTTAACCTCTAAACGGTAGCATCCCGTGCAGCTCAGCCCTCTCCTCCACGGTCGTGTGTGGCAGCCTCCATGGATGCCTGTTTTAGGTACACCTCCTTACTCAGCAGCCCCTCCCTCTTCTGCCTTCTGCAGTTTGGAAGTCACTTGTGCAATTTGCTGGAATTTCACTGACTTATTTCTCCAAGGTAGTGTTTCTGTGGAGGGTAGAGTTAGGAGTTACTGGAAACTAGATGCTGCTGAGCCGTCTGTTGGATTTTCCCTTCTTGCCTGTAACTGTAAACCATCCCTTTCCTTCACCTTATTGCTGCTGACGGGTATTTGCTGACTCTTCCTCTTTGGTTGTTCACACTGTTTGGTTTTGCAGGGAGGAAGGTTATGAGATTGGACTTCCCTTTGTCAATTTTAATCAAAAGTTAGGGACCCAATGAATATGTTTTCTTCATATTAAAAAATCTTTATTAAAAGAAGTACATGGCCAGGCGAGGTGGCTCACTCCTGTAATCCCAACACTTTGGGAGGCCAACATGGGAGGGTGGCTTAAGGGCAGGAATTCAAGATCAGCCTGAGGAACACTGTAATACCCTCGACTCTACAAAAAATGAAAAAGTTAGCCTGGCATAGTGGGGTGCACTTGTGGTCCCATCTACTCAGGAGGCTGGAATGGGAGGATCACTTCAGCCTGAAAGTTTGAGGCTGCAGTGAGCTATGATGGCTCCACTACAGTCCAGCCTGGGTGACAGAGTGAGACTCTGTCTCACTGAAGGAAGGAAGGAAGAAAGAAAAGAAAAAGGAAGAGAGAGAGAGAGAGAGAGAAAGAAAGAAAAAGAAAAGAAAGAAGAAAGGAAAGAAGAAAGAAAGAAGAAGGAAAGAAAGAGGAAGGAAGGAAGGAAAGAAAGAGGAAGGAAGGAAGGAAGGAAGGAAGGAAGGAAGGAAGGAAGGAAGGAAGGAGAGACAAAGAAAGAAAAAGAAAGGAAGAAAAAAATAAAATAAAATTTAAAAGGGATTTCTACAGTAACTCATAAAAACAGTCTATATATTTCCATCCTGGATCTTATCATCGCTTGTGATTATATATTTATTTGGGGTATAATATTTTAATTTTCTCCCATTTGTTGAAAACTCCATGAAGGCAAAGACTATATCTGCATTGTGGCCTCAGTCATTTGCAAAATGCCTGACACATGATAGATATATATAAAGTATTTCTTGGGGTGAATAATGAATGAGTTTATCAGTCAGCCAGTCAATCAGTCAATCAAGTAGTTCATCTATTTCTAGGACCAGGTTATTCCCTCTCATTCATAGTATCATAGTCATGCCCCCACTACATTGGGCTGTGTGTGTGTGTGTGTGTGTGTGTGTGTGTGTGTGTGGTTAGCATTAACAGCCATGCTATTTGAGTAAAATGTACTTGTGATATGCCAGACACTCTGCTACAAATCAAGGTGATTAGATTCAAAGTGTGAATCCTTTATATGCTTTTGTCCCCAGACAGCTTGAAGGCCTGAAGAGACAGTAGCTGGTGAGTGTCACATCAAAAGTATAGGCCAAAATGTGGTCTATCCATAAGATGGAATATAATTCAGCCTTAAAAAGGCAAGACATTCTGACCCACACTACTACATGGATTCACCTTAAGGACATTATGCTCAGTCAAGTAAGTCAGGCACAAAAGGACAAATACTATATGATTCCACCAATACGAGGTACCCAGAGTAGCAGATTCAGACAAAGGGAAATAGATTGCAGGTTGCCAGGGGTGGGGGAGCAAGCAGGAGGAGTAAACAGGGAGTTAATGTTGAATGGGTATTGGGTTTCAGTTTGGGAAGATGAAAAAGGTCCTGGTGGATGGATGGTAGTGATAGTTGCACAACAGTATGATGTATTTAATGCCACTGAACTGTATGCCTAAAATGGTTTATGTTACGTAGATTTTACCAAATTTTTTAAACTGAAAAATAAAGTATAGGCCAAATGCTATGGGAGCTCAGAGGAAACTTCTGAGAGGATTCTGATGCCAGCTACTGAGATAACATACATTTTTAATCTAGTATAGTGTATTAACTGAGATCATACGGGAGGGAGGGGTCATTTTCATGAATTTAATAACACAATTGGTAAAACTAACAAGAGAAGAAAAATGCGTTTCTCAAAGTGTTTCTCCTATGTAAAGATGTTTGGAAGCTCTTCCTCAGCAGGCTTGGGCACTGATATGATTTGGTTGTGTCCCCACCCAAATCTCATCTTGAATTCCCACTTGTTGTGGAAGGGACCCAGTAGGAGGTGACTGAATTATGGAGGCAAGTCTTTCCTGTGCTGTTCTCGTGATAGTGAATAAGTCTCATGAGATCTGATGGTTTTATACAGAGGAGTTTCCCTGCACAAGCTCTCTCTTTGCCTGCTGCTGTGCATATAAGACATGACTTGCTCCTCCTTGCCTTTCACCATGTTTGTGAGACCTCCTCAGCCATGTGGAATTGTAAGTCCGTTAAACCTGTTTCTTATGTAAATTGCCCCGTCTCGGGTATGTCTTTATCAGCAGCGTGAAAACGGACTAATACAGGCACCGTCTCTGAACAGCAGTCTCAAATTCTGACCTTGATTTTGAATCGTCCTGACTGCATGGACCACTGTTTCCATGTCAACCTACCATATATCCTGTGACTGTTCACTTCTAAAGAGATTTGCCAGGCAGAACAAAGCCACTCAAATTACATTTGCTGCTTCTGAATCACAGTATTTTCCCATTTTAAAAAAGCCAATTTCACATTATATTGTCAATTCCAACACGTGCTTAACCATGTGATGAGCTCAAGCATCCCAAGTGTTCCAGGAGGATGGAAAACATTCACCCTGCACATATGGATGTGGCCATGAGCCAAAAGGAAAACACCGAGCCAGGGGTGCTCAAAAAAAGGTGGAGGTTCCCTTTCATGAGAACCATGCTTTGGTAGCGGGGGCGGTTGTTGTTATTTAAACTGATGTCCTTGGAGCTGGATAAATAATAAATGATTCTTTTGTAGTTCATAAGCATGATGACTGGGTTTTCACATGCATTTGTGAGATGTGCCTCCCTCCAGTCTTGTTACCGCATTGGCATATTACCCATCTGATGTGAAAATATATATTATTATTACGAATGTTGCTCTTACCCATTGCCTCTTTTCGCTTGCCACATTTTGGTCTACTCTTTCACCCTGGCACATGAGCTGGTTATTCCCCCCAAATGAGTGCAGTACAATGGACCATGGGACTCAAGGTGCCCCAAATAAAGGAGCTCCCCGAACAGTATCTGCCGTCAGCATAGCACAGCCCATCCTAGAATGAGTCTCGCAATGAAGGAGCAAAACACCGTGAGAGCTGATTTGTTCCATCTGGTTACATTGTGTTCCAATGGTGAGTTCCATTTTAGCTCCTTTTATGTTAAATGGTCATAAAATGCAATAAAAACTTCTCCTCTGAGACAGTCTTTTTGAAAAACACAAAAGAAACCGTGGATTACAACCTGATAATTCAATTTCTCTAGGCATGAAATCAATGTTATCACCTTTGCTGAACTGGAAGCTCATTTATTTTCTACCTTGATTTTACTATCTCTAGGATGAAATCTGAGCATTTACTGTGTCTCCAAGACCACCTTTCACATTGGAAAAATCTTTTATCAAACTAAAAATGTTTGAAGGTTTGTCTCCCCACAGGTGAAATTCAGCTGTCTTTCTGTTGCATTTTGTTTGGGTCACATGCACGTTTTTGGGGCAGCAACAATGAAAGCACTGAGCTGATGGAGATGGGAAGGCAGCATGCTCCAAAGCGCCCAAGCTCCTGAGGCTTTGCACTCACTTGCCTGCTCTTAAATGATGCCCAAAGACTAGCTGATCTCTCAGTATTCCAAAAATTGCCAACAATCATATTTTTTTAAAGAGATGAGGTCTCATTGTGTTGCCCTAAGCTGGTCTCGAATTCCTGGCCTCAAGCCATCCTCCTGCCTCAGTCTCCTGAGTAGCTGGGATTACAGGCATAAGCCACCATGCCCAGATTACATTCCTGTTTGATTTAATGACTGCTTTATCAGCCACATTTGTTACACCTCTCTTGGTGGGACAGCAGACTCTCCTGGAGATTTCTTGAAAATGTGTTTTTAAAGTAGGTGATCCTGCTTCAAAGGATGCTTGACTGGCAGATGAGGAATTGAGGTACCACCTTCAGTCACCTCACAGTCAATGGGTACCCCAGGAGCCCCCATGATCCGGGATTCCCTGGTGCCTGTTTTGTTCTGTGGATCCCTCCAATTAGAGCTATAAGGGGTTGTGCTCTCTCTTTGTGAGATTCACCCAGAGATTGGCTATGCTGTGTTGGCCTACTTGTCACAACTCCAGGATGTCTGGAGATTGGAGGAAATGATTGCAATTAACTTGGCTAAAGCCCATTGTCTCTAACAAATGCTTTTATCAGTACTTATGAGAATCCCATAGTTCTGATAACCCAGTAACTTCCATTTTGGATCAACAGACAGACTGATTAGAAAAGTGCCTCAAACAGACTTACTAAATGCCTGGTGCCTAAGCTTCCTCATCTGTAAAATAAATATGAGAGTAATAGCACCTTCCTTACAAGTTAACACGTGCAAAGCACTCTGAACAGAGCCTGACATGGTCATCGCTCAATCAGCGTTGACTATTGTTGTGGGCATATTATTATGAATACTGCCATTAAGAATCTACTTTAAATCCACTCATTCTTTCCTTGGTCTACGAGTCTCATGGTGCCGTGAGAGCCCAGCACATTCTCTTTGGCATAACCTTGGATGTCTTTTTCTAAACAGCCTGAGAAATTCACAAATCAGTGTACAAAACTAGCATCTTTCACAGTTAAATATTGATACAGTGACTCATCATTTTTAATGATGCCATTGAAGATTACCTAATGACATAGAATTGTGTTCATAGTACAAATAGTAAGTTAAATAGTGGACAAAAATGGTATGTAGACCATAATCCCATTCAAAAATGTATTAAATCTATACATGTACATATCATTTTTTAAATTTTATTTTTTATTTTTTATTTTTTCCAAGAAGGAGTCTTGCTCCGCCGCCCAGGCTGGAGTGCAGTGGCACGATCTCAGCTCACTGCAACATACACCTCCCAGGTTCAAGCAATTCTCCTGCCTCAGCCTCCCGAGTAGCTGGGACTACAGGCATGTGCCACCACACCGGTTAATTTTTCTATTTTTAGTAGAGATGGGGTTTCACCATGTTGGCCAGGCTGGTCTTGAACTCCTGATATTGTGATCCACCCGCCTCAACCTCCCACAGTGCTGGGATTACAGGCATGAGCCATGACGCCCGGCCAAAACTTTCTTTTTTCTTTAAAAGCCTGGAATAACAACAGTCCTTCGTTTCTCACCTGGGCTAATGCAAAAACCTCCTGGTCTTCTCTGCTTCCTCTTCAGCCTTCCCATAATCAGTGCTGCACTCAGAAGTCAAATGATTTAAATATTCAAATTAGATTCCAACTCACGACTACAGCCTGAAAGGTCATGGTCAGCCTATAAGGTGTGGCCTTCACCTCGATGCGCTCCTCCCCACCCAGCCAGCTCCTGCCACACGGGACTTTGCTCCTACCTTAGGGGGTCTCCGCCTGTAATGTTTTAATGTTTTTCCCCGTCCTCCACAGCTCCTAGCTGGCAGCCCCTTATCCATCAGGCCTCAGCTCTAACATCCCCTTCTCAGGGAGGCCTGAAAACTTGCTGATCACAGCCATCACCCAGTCACGCACTGCCACAGCATGCTACTTGAATTCTCTGCACAGAATGGCACGATCATCTGAAAGTTCTTTGTGCGTCTGTTCCTTGCTGCCCCTCTGCACTAAGTCCCGTGAGAGCAGAGATCTCCTTTGTCCTGTTCATTGTTGAAGTCCCTAATAGTGCCTGGAACAATGCATGTGACACCGCAGGCCCATGTGTACATGCTGAGTGAGTGGGCAAATGATAGCGACCAAAGGTAAACAGTGGGGGAATCTGAGCAGGAGAATGAGACTGCAGATGACTTTTTTCTTGCCTCTATTTCTCAAGTTTTCCACAATATGTATACAGTGTGTTTGTGTCATTGAAAATTTTTTGGCTTAGGCAATAAAAAGGAGGTCGTTTGCACAAATAACTGACCATGTGGCATAATAAAAGCTGTGCAAGAATGAAATCTTGAGGAATCATAGAGACAGGGCTCAGCCACATCCTAAGTTCCCTGGCCTGGTATCTGTGTAACCTGTCACATTCTCAACCTCCTTGGGGCACACACAAGGCTTTCTGGCTCTTTTGTATCATTCCAGGGTTCTGAACATCACCAGGGACCCTGCATGCTTTGGCAGTCAATCATTCATACATAGACTTACTATTTTTCCAAGTTTATTGAGGTGTGATCGACAAAAGCTGTATATATTTAAGGTGTATAACGTGATGTTTTGGTACACAAATACATTGTGAAATGAGTGCCACAATCAAGCTAATTAACGTATCCATCAACTCACATAGTTCCCCTTTGTGTGTGTATGTGTGTGTGTGTCTGTGTGTGTGTGTTGGTAATACTTAAGATCTACTCTCTCAGCAAATTTCAAGTATATAATACATTATTATTAACTATAGTCACCATGTTATACTTCGAATTGCCAGAATTTATTCACCTTGTAACTGAAACTTTGTACTCCTTAACCGACATCTCCCACCCCCCTGCCCCCTCCCAACCCCTGGTAACCACCCTTCTACTGTCTGTTTCTAGGAGTTTGACTTTTTTAGATTCCATGTATGAATGAGACCATGCAGTATTTGTCTTCCTTGTGTCTGGCTTACTTCATGTAGCAGAATTTTCTTCAGGTTCATCCACGTTGTTGCAAATAGAAAGATTTCTTTCCTTTTAAAAGTTGAATAATATTCCAGTGTGTATGTATACCACATTTTCTTTATCCGTTCATGGACTAACAGGCACTTAGGTTGTGTCCACATCTTAGCTATTGTGAATAATGCTGCAATGAACAGGGGAGTGCAGATGTCTCTTTCACTTATTGATTTCATTTCCATATATATACTGATGTATATGCCCAGTAGTGGGATGACTGGATCATATGGCAGTTCTTTTTTTAATGATTTTAATAACCTCCATACTGGTTTTGTTTTTATTTTATTTTACTTTAAGTTCTGGGATACATGTGCTGAATGTGCAGGTTTGTTACACAGGTATACATGTGCCATGGTGGTTTGCTGCACCTGTTAACCTGTCATCTAGGTTTTAAGCCCCACATACATTAGGTATTTGTTCTAATGCTCTCCCTCCCTTTGCCCCACACCCCCCAACAAGTCCTGGTGTGTGATGTTCCCCTCCTTGTGTCCATGTGTTCTCATTGTTCAACTCCCACTTATGAGTGAGAACATGTGGTGTTTGGTTTTCTGTTCCTGTGTGTTTGCTGAGGATGATGGTTTCCAGCTTCATCCATGTCCCTGCAAAAGACATGAACTCATCATTCTTTTTTATGGCTGCATAGTATTCCATGGTGTATATGTGCCACATTTTCTTTATCCAGTCTATCATTGATGGACATTTGGGTTGATTCCAAGTCTTTGTTATTGTGAATAGTGCTGCAATAAACATATGTGTGCATGTGTCTTTATAGTAGAATGATTTATAATCCTTTGGGTATATCCCCAGTAATGGGATTGCTGGGTCAAATGGTATCTCTGGTTCTGGGTCCTTGAGGAATCCCCACACTGTCTTCCACAATGGTTGAACTAATTTACACTCCCACCAACAGTGTAAAAGTGTTCCTATTTCTCCACAGCCTCACTAGCATCTGTTTTTTCCAAACTTTTTAATGATCGCCATTCTAACTGGTATGAGATGATATCTCATTGTGGTTTTGATTTGCATTTCTCTAATGACTAGTGATGATGAGATTTTTTTCATATGTTTGTTGGTCACATAAATGTCTTCTTTTGAGAAGTGTCTGTTTATATCCTTTGCCCACTTTTTGATAGGGTTGTTTGGTTTTCTTGTAAATTTGTATAAGTTTCTTGTAGATTCTGGATATTAGACCTTGGTCAGATGGATAGACTGCAAAATTTTTCTCCCATTCTGTAGGTTGCCTGTTAACTCTGATAATAGTTTCTTTTGCTGAGCAGAAGCTCTTTAGTTTAATTAGATCCCATTTGTCAATTTTGGCTTTTGTTGCAATTGCTTTTGGTGTTTTAGTCATGAAGTCTTTGCCCATGCTTATGTCCTGAATGGTATTGCCTAGGTTTTCTTCTAAGGTTTTTATTGTTTTAGGTTTTATGTTTAAGTCTTTAATCCATCTTGAGTTCATTTTTGTATAAGGTATAAGGAAGGGGTCCAGTTTCTGTTTTCTGCATATGGCTAGCTAGTTTTCCCAGCACCATTTATTAAATAGGGAATCTTTTCCCCATTGCCTGTTTTTATCAGGTTTGTCAAAGATCAGATGGTTGTAGATGTGTGGTGTTATTTCTGAGTCCTCTGTTCTGTTCCATTAGTCAAGGAGAACTACAAACCACTGCTCAAGGAAATAAGAAAGAACACAAACAAATGGAAAAAATATCCATGCTCATGGATAGGAAGAATCAATATCGTGAAAATGGCCATACTGCCCAAAGTAATTTATAGATTCAATGCTATTCCCATCAAGCTACCATTGGCTTTCTTCACAGAACTAGAAAAGACTACTTTAAATTTCATATGAAACCAAAAAAGAGCCCATGTAGCCAAGACAATCCTAAGCAAAAAGAACAAAGCTGGAGGCATCACGCTCCCTGACTTCAAACTATACTACAAGGCTACAGTAACCAAAACAGCATTGTACTGGTACTATACCGGTTTTCATAATGGCTGTACCAATTTACATTGCTACCAACAGTGTATAAGGATTCCTTTTTCTCTGCATCCTCACCAACACTAACTATAGTTTGTCTTTTTGATAATAGCCATTCTAATAGATGTGAGGTGATATCTCATTGTGGTTTTGATGTGCATTTCCAGGATGATTAGTGATGTTGAGTACCTTTTCATATACCTGTTGGCCATTTCTATATCTTCTTTGGAGAAATGTTTATTCAGGTTCTTTGTCCATTTTTAAACTGAGTTGTTTATGGGTGTTTTTTTTTCTTTTTGCCACTAAGTTATATGAGTTCTTTATACACATTAGATATTAACCCCCTTATCAAATACATGGTTTTCAAATATTTTCTCCCTTTCCATATGTTGACTTTCCATTTTATTAATTGTATCTTTGCTGTGCAGAAATTTTTTTGATTTAATGTAGTCCACCTATTTATTTTTACTTTTGTTACCTGTGCTTTTGATGTCATATCCTAAAAAATCATAGCCAATACCAATGTCAAGGAGCTTTTTCCTTCTGTTTTCTCCTTGGAGTTTTATAGTTTTAGTTCTTACATTTAAGTTTTTAATCTATTTTGAGTTGACGTTTGTGTGTGGTGTAAGATAAGAGTTTGATTTTACTCTTTTGCATGCAGTTTTCCCAGCACTATTTATCAAAGAGACTGTTCCTTCCCCATTGTTTATTCTTAGCACTTTTGTTAGAGGTTAGTTGTCCATGCATGTATGAGTTTATTTCTAGGCTCTCTATTGTGTTTCATTGGTCGAGTATCTATTTTCATGCCAGTACCACACTGTTTTGATTATTTTAGCTTTATAACATAATTTGAAAACAGGAGGTATGAGGCCTCCAGTTTTGTTCTTCCTGCTCAAGATTGCTTTCTTTAACTACTCAGGGTTTTTTGTGGCTCCGTATGAATTGTAAGATGACTTTTTCCATTTCTATGAAATATGCCATTAGAACTTCAATAGAGATTGCTGTGAGTCTGTAAATCATTTTGACAGTATAAACATTTTAATATTAATTCTTCTAATCCATGAATATGGGATATATTTCCATTTATTTGCATCATCTACAATTTCTTTAATTGGTGTTTTACAGTTCTCAGGGTATAGATCTTTTACTTCTCTGGTTAAATTTACTCCTTAGTATTTTATTCTCTTTGATGCTACTATAAATGGGATAGTTTTCTTGCTTCAGCCAGCTTGCTTCATCACCCTTTATTCATACATAGGTTTAAACTGAACATCATCAAGATGTAAAGTACAGGATTCAGCACTGGGCATATGCAGTGGTGACAGCACCCCTGCCATCCTGAAGTTCAACAATATGGTGAAGGAATTCACGCATTCATTTGTACATTCACTCAACAAATATATATTAAACATCTATTGTCTGTCTGGTACCAGAGCTGGGGATACAGACATTCTAGCAAGGATCAGGATTTGTTTATAAATCATTTTTATTCATGACAAGTACAGTAAATAAGTGACATGGCCAGTACATAATTCCAGCTGAAATGTTCAGGAATAGTTTGAAAAAATGAATTGTATTTCAGTACTGGAGATGGTTCATGACGGTAATTTTTATTTAGTAGACTTTAGAGGAAGGTCGAAAAGTCACTTTTCTCTTCTCTACTTCTTCCCTTAAAACATGCGTGTGCACTATTTTCCATACTCAGAATGTTTTAAGGGAAGAAGTAGAGCAGAAAGGGAAACGTCCTACTCTTAGTAGATAGAGAGCGAATAGAAACATCTGTTCCCTTCCCACGACTGTGCCCAAAACCTTATCAGAAATCCAACCTGAACTCCTAGCTCTAATATTTCAATTAATCTGCCAAAGTAGTGTATGCATTTGTGCATATATATGTGTATACATTTACACACACACACACACATTGAAATAGTGCCTATGCACTATTCCTACTAGGGTGAGAAAATGAACTCTGAAAGTAGAGGGTAAAATATACTGTAATCCTGAGAAGCGTGTGTATTAAGTATTAAAATGAAGCCAAACAATTACAGGGGCTGAATCTATTCTGTTATACAGGAATAGTCTTAGTAACTGCAAAGACCTGTCAGAGGTCAGGTACCAAAAGGGAGCAACTGGAAAGCAACGTGCATTGGAACTGAAGCCACCTCATGAACTGCTTGATAACTTCAGGAAACCAGGAGCAAGAGGGTTTGTAAATAAAATTAGATTCCTCAAAGGGATCTCAGCCTTTTGCATTTTTCACTTTATGTGAAGAGTCAGACTCTGAAAGATGACTCTTAGTTCATGCTGTAAGACTCAGCAACTCCAAAGCTCACGTGGCATGGGGGTACGGGAGGTAAGTGTCAGGATAACACAGGGGAGGAGAGTAAGAGACCAGATAGACTTGCTGTCTTCTGTGTCACTTCTTTTGTCGCCACCATGACTCCTACCCCCAAGAGACAAAGAGTCTTTGGGGTTATTAACTTTAGACAGAAAATTGGTCCCTTTTTCTGTAACCTCCCTCCATCAGTAATGACTGACTTACCAAAACCGTCCATCTGAAGCAAACCAAAATGACCTTCCTACCACTGTAGGACTGACGAAGGTAGTAACTATGCACAAATAGAAAGTCACTCTGATAGGCTGTGTTAGAGATGACAACTCCCATTGCCAGTTCTGGATTTTTGTCCAGTCATCTGAGATCAGCACATAACTGGTTTTTCCTAACACTCATCCAAATACTAACCCAAGAGCAAAATAAGGCAGTGATGAGGACTTCAATCTCTTGGACACCTGCTAGGAGTAAGCCTGGCAAACACAGGGTGCATGGTGAGTTCATGCCCCTCCCTACAGCAATACCCTCTCTCACAGTGGAGAGATCGTAGAAGAGGGCTTGTGTCCCCGTGTGGAATTCCAGCCACTGACTGCTAGCATGGAATGAGAGAAAGCGATCTTTGTATACTGCAGACCATAGCAACAAAGGAAGAAAGACTTAGATATAGTGGACGTGTAGCCTTAACATGGCAAATGGAGATTTCAAAAGCCTCGGAGGAAAAAAATGTTATCATGACATGGTCAGAGGGTTTAAACATGAGTGCAACTGAAGACACGTGGGAAGTTCTAAAAATGAAATTATCATTTCACAATCACAGCATGAATAGGGGTTCAGACCCCATTCCTGGTATTTCCTTCCATACAAAGGAATGGCAAGAAGAGAAATTCTCTTGTCCCGTCCCGCCCCCTGCACTCGTTCCAGGGACAGAACCAGTTGATGGGCCACTTTGGGAGGAGCTGAAGATTCTCAGCCTGCAGAAAGCCTGTGCACTGAGTTTCCTTCTGCCACACAGAATCGGGCCTGAGGGAGGGGCCTGTACTTGCCAGTGACTGGGGGCAAGTGACTGGGGATGAACATCAGGACCCCTTATACTTAAGCTGTGTGTCCTCAAAGCCTTATCATTAGTAAAGCTGACATGGGCTTTCCTGCCTAACTCCTCTGTCTAGCCTTCAATTGGTTCTGAATCTGGGTGGGAAACAGGGATGTCATAAATCACACCAAGTTTGAAACCAGGAATGCAAAATGGTGTAGCCACAGTGCAAAACAGTTCGGCAGTTCCTCAGACAGTGAAACATAGAGTCGCCATATAACCCAGCATTTCTACTTCTCGGTGTATACCCAAGAGAAATGAAAGCATGCCTCCGCCTAACAACTTGTACACGAATGTTCAAAGCGGCACTATTTATTTACATCTTATTTCTTTGATTTTTTCCCTGGAATCATTTCCTGAAGCATTTTTACTTTGTTTCTTATTTATATTTTGTTTAACTTTTTTCCCCCAGAAACAGCATTATTCACAAAAGCCAAAAAGTGAAAACAACCCAAATGCCCATGAATTCATGAAAGGATAGATGGAATGTAGTACATTCATACAACAGAATACTAGTCAGTAATGAAATGAAGTGAAATCCTGACACGCACTACACCACGGACGAACCTGGAAAATACTACGCTTAGTGAAGGAAGGCAGACACAAAGGGCCAAATATTGTCTTTCTATTTATATGAAATGCCCAGAATAAACAAATCCATAGAAGACAGGAAGTAGGTTCGCGGTGATCAGGGGTTGGGGAAGGGTGAATGGAGAGTGTTATGGAATGAGTTGTGCCGCTGACCCCATAATTCATAGGTTGAGACTCCAACTCACAACGTGACTGTATTTGTAGATAAGGCCTATAAGGAGACAATTAAGGTTAGATGAGGCTATAAGGGTGGGGCTCTGATTTGATAGAATTAGTATCATTATATGAAAAGATGCCAGGGCGCATTCTCTCTCTCTGCGCACACACAAAGAAGAGGTCATGTGAGCACAAGCAAGATGGTGGCAGCCTACAAGCCAAGAGAAGACGCCCTTCAACGGAACCCACAGTGCTGACACCTCAACCTTGGACTTCCAGCCTCCAGAACTGTGAGAAACAAATTTCTGTTATCTAAGCCACCTAGTCTATGGTATTTTGTTATAGAAGCTCTAGCAGACTTATACAGGGAGTGACTGCCAGTGGGTACAGGGTTTCTTTTTGGGTAATGAAAATGTTCTAAAATTGACTGTGGTGGTAGCTGCACAACTCTGTGAATATACTACAAGCCATCAAACTGTACTTTTTAAATGGGTGACTTTATGGTATGTGAATTATATTTCAATAAAGCTGTTTTTTAAAAAAGCAGTGAAAACATTTCAAACACAGATTTCTTCTAGAATTTGCAAATAGTGAAACAAAGGTGAAGTCAATATATGGTGGCTCTACCCGTAAAACGAAAACTGAGGAGAGTATGTACTTCAGTTAGGTTTGGGGCTGCAAGTCACAATGACTCAGCAATCAGGACCGTCTGACTCACCTATTAAGGCCCAGGTGGGGCATGCCCGTGGTTGGTTTATTCAGAGTCTCCACAGGTCATCAGGACGAAGTTCTCCCTGTCTTAGCACAGCACACTGGTTCACCTCTTAAACTGGCTCCATTCATGATAAAAAATGGCTACCAGAGCTCCAAGCATGACACTTCATACAGCCACAGCCAGAGGTACAAAAATTCATGGTTTGTTTCCTAATGTATCCAGTTTTAACAGCAAGGAGAGCCTTTCCCAGCCGACAGCCTCTCATCTAACAGTGGCCAGAACTGTGTCATGTGGCCACTCCTAAGCCAATCACTGGCAAGGGGGATGAGATCACGTGACCAGCTGGGACCAGTGAGGATTGATCTCTGTGGAGGCTATTTCCCAGAGCACATGGGTTCCTAAACAAGGAAAAAAGAGTGAGGAATGGATTTAGATTTCCAATCAGCGGTGTCTGTCAAGTGAGCTAAGTGACCTCTAAGGGTCCTTGCAGCTTGAGTATCCAGTCCTGTGTGAAACACCAACATGAAACCCTGGCTAAGTAGTGCTTCTTATTTCTACAGTAAACATGTCCTCGGCTTTGCGTCTTTGTTTTTAACAAGTTATATGAGTCACCAGGACTCATTCAAGAATCCAGCCCAGGACAGACATTTAGCACCATACTAAAAAATTACCCGAAGTCATTAGGATAACCTAGGATGTGTTGCCATAACAAATTAATCCCGATATATCTGTGGCTAAACAGAAGAAAGATTTCTTTCTTTCTCACATTGCATATCCAATGTGGCTCAGCAGAGCATTCTCAGGAGCCCAGGTTGATGGAGGCTCTACCATTTTGTGATGCCCATGTCAGCACAGCTTCAGCGTCTGATAGGCATTGAGCAGTCACACCTGCTCATAGGTACCTCTGCCTGGAAGTGACACTTGTGACCTGCTCACCATATGGCCAGAACTAGTCACATGGTCCTAACATAACTGGGAGAGGCATGGGAAGGCTTCCAACATGCCCAGAAGGTCAAGGAAAATCAGATGCAATGAGCACATCCAGTTTCTATCATAGCCACTTTCCTTCTCAAATCATCGGAATCTGAATTATTTACCCGAGCATATTTCTAGGTTCTAGTTCTACACATCTGCCAACTAAATGATCAATTAATAATTTTGTGTTTATGCCTGATGATTTAATGAATTGTTTTTTGAAGTATCCCTCAGGTTTACCTGCTTGGTTTTCGTTTTTGTTTTTGTTTTAAGTCATGAACATACCATGTGAGTAGATGACCAAAATAAGTAAGCAATAAACTGCAAAGGTTGGGCATTCATGAACAGAGTCTAGAATTGTCATCAAATAATTGCATATTAAATAAATAGAAGTCAACATATTCAATTACAAATGCAATCATTATTTGGCTCCATGGTAGTAAGGCATAAAGGGTGGGAGTCCATATAAAAATTATAATTCACATTAATTTTAGGCAAACAGTGTATTTCTTTGACACCAACTGGGTATCCTGCAACACAATTCTGACACTGTCAACCCAGAGTTAGAGTCAGACTCCACAGGCTTAATGGCACAGTCCTCCACAAGACTGCTCCCACATCAAGCAGCAGCCACAAGTGGGGTCCCCAGGCAACCACACTTCTGACCGACTGGACATACTTTCATGAATTTCCATAATGCCTTCATTTATTTTTTATTTTTTTGAGACAGAGTCTCACTCTATTGCCCAGGCTGGAGTGCAATGGCACCATCTTGGTTCACTGCAACCTCCACCTCCCAGGTTCAAGGGATTCTCCTGCCTCAGCCTCCCAAGTAGCTGGGACTACAGGCGTGTGACACCACATCCGGCAAACTTTTTTTTTGTATTTTTAGTAGAAATGGGGTTTCACCAAGTTGGTTAGGCTGGTCTTGAACTCCTGACCTCAGGTGATTCACCCACCTCAGCCTCCCAAAGTGCTGGAATTACAGGTGTGAGTCACCATGCCTGTTCAATTCCTTCATTTTTAATAAGTCAGTAAAACAACTCACAGAAGTCAGGAAAGTGCTGTACTTATAATTACAATTTTATTGTAGGGGATATAAATTAGGAGCCGTGAAATGAAGAGATGTGTAGGACAAGGCCTGGTGGAAAGAAGGAAACACAGTTTCCAAGCCCTCTCCCTGTGGAATCCTGGTGCTTTGCCCTCCCAGCACATCAGTGTGTTTACACACCCAGAAGCTCCACTGAGCTTTGGTGTCCAGCATTTTTACTAGAGTTTCATTATGTAGACATGATTGATTGACCAATGCATTGATAATGTGGCTGAACTACATTTTCAGCTCCCTCTTCTCCCTAAGATTGGGCTGTCCCCAAATTCTAACCCTCTAACCAAACAATTGGTCTTTCTGGTGACCAGCCCTGATCCTGAGGCTATCTAAGGACCCCCCCATGAGTTGCCTCATTAGCATAACAAAACACTCCTATCACTCAGGAAATTACAAGTTTTTGAAGTTCCTTGCCAGGAACTAGGGACAAAAACTATATATATTATTTATTACACTATACAAACAAAACTACATTTTCGGGGTTTTTTTCTTCAAGATATGTTAGTTCTATATTATTTCTAATCTGGTATTGATAATGGCAGTTTCCCTAGTAGGATCATAGACCCAGGGCTTATATTCTTGAGAAGGACTTTAGAGATTACCATTTTATAGATAAGGAAACTGAGACTCACAGAAGTTACATTACTTGTCTGAAGCTACAGCTAATTGGTGAAAGAGCTGGGATTAAATCCTGAGTCTTCTTTTTCACCTGTGTACGTTACAGTAAACCCTAACATCTCTTAAGGTCATGTAACTAACATACATTTTTGGAAGGGCTTGACTCCTCTAATCCAGAGTTCCCTTCAAAGCCACTCCCAGGGACCAAAGCTAAGTTTCTCCCAGTCTCATTTGGTACCAGCACCCATCCCCAGCCCTAACTGGCCTGCGAGTCAACACACAAATCCCACACTTCAGGCATAGAGTGGGGACGAGATCCAGGCTCTAGTGGATTCTAGAATGTAAGTGTCATTATTATAAATTTGTTCTTCTTTTTGTGACAGAATTTGATATACTCCTGATAGTAATGACACCCAGAGAATATTTAGTCCCAAATGTGCCAGACTTTGAACAACAGGGGTGCAGAAAGGTAGAGTATGGTGGGGTGGCAGTCTATTTCCACACTGACATCACGCCTGCAGCTCTGATGATGAACCATTTAGCTGCCTGAAGCTCTTGAAGAAAAGTGGGATTTGGGAAGGGATGGAGGCATCCAGGTAGCCAGCTCTGATAGGGAAACTTCTCTAACTGGCCACATCTGGCCCACCCCATCATAAGGGGCATGACACCCAGAGGTCCTTCCCCACTCCTGACCTCTTCCCTGGTCTGATACCTGTCACAATTTCCTTTGACTTTGCACCAGAGCAAGGCAAGGATTGCTGATATGGTTTGGCTGTGTCCCTACCCAAATCTTATCTTCAATTCCCATGTGTTGTGGGAGGGACCTGATGGGAGGTAATTAAATCATGGGGCAGGTCTTTCTCATGCTGTTCTCACAAAGTCTCATGAGAGCTGATAGCTTTTTTTTTTTTTTCGAGACAGAGTCTTGCCCTGTCTCCCAGGCTAAAGTACAGTGGCATAATCTTGGCTCACTGCAACCTCTGCCTCCCAGGTTCAAGCACTTCACCTGCCTCAGCCACTCCTGTAGCTGGGATTACAGGTGCCCACCACCACATGTGTCTAATTTTTGTATTTTTAGTAGAGGCACAGTTTCACCATGTTGGCCAGGCTGGTCTCAAACTCCTGACCTCGTGATCTGCCCACCTTGGCCTCCCAAAGTGCTGGGATTACAGGTGTGAGCCACCGCAACCTGCCGAGAGCTGACAGTTTTATAAAGGGGAATTTCCCTGCACAAGTTCTCTCTCTTTGCCTGCTGCTATCCATGTAATATGTGACTCGCTTCTTGCCTTCCACCATGATTGTGAGGCCCTCCCCAGCCACGTGGAACTACAAGTCCATTAAAACTCTTTCTTTAGTAAGTTGACCAGTCTCAGGTATGTCTTTATCAGCAGTGTGAGAACAGACTAACATGCCCATGTTCATAGCAGCATTATTCACAACAGCAAAATGGTGGAAGAAATCCAAGTGTCTTTCAACAGATAAATGGATGAACAAAGTGTGGTATACCCATATAATATAATTATTCAGCCTTAAAAAAGAAGACAGACATGAATGAATCTTAAAGTCATTATGCTAAGAGAAATAACCCAGACAAAAAGGGATGAACATAAGTCCCTAGAATAGTCAAATTCATAGCAACAGCATGTAGAATGGGGATTGTCCGGGCTGGGCGCATGAGGGAATGGGGAGTTATTGTTCAACGGGTACAGAGTTTCAGTTTAAGATACTGAAAAAGTTTGGAAGATGGATAGTGGTGATGGTTGCACAATAATGTCAACGTATACTCAATGCCACTGAATTGTACACTTTTAAATTGTTAAAATGGTAAATGTTATGTATATTTTCCATGATTAAAAAAATGTATTTTTTTAAAAGAGCCTACTGGGAATGTGTTACAATTGCATCGTATCTATGGTTCACCTACAGAGAACTCATAACTTAACAATATCAAGGTCTAATTCATGAACATGGTATATCTTTTCATTTATTTAGGTCTTCCTTAATTTCTCTCAGCAAAATTTGTAGTTTTCAGTGTACAGGTATTACACATATTTTGTTAAATTTATCCCTAGGTGATTTATGCTTTTGTATGCTATTTCTTTTTCTTTTCTTTTCTTTTCTTTTTTTTTTTTTTTTTTT
>NW_016806990.1:2052975-2061094 GCF_001698545.2 Rhinopithecus bieti | reverse complement strand
GTTGGTGTTTCACTTTTTTCCCCCAGCTGTGGGCTGTGGCATGATCTCAGCTCAATGCAAGCTCTACCTCCCAGGTTCACACCATTCTCCTGCCTCAGCCTCCCAAGTAGCTGGGACTACAGGCAACAGCCACCACGCCTGGCTAATTTTTGTGTTTTTAGTAAAGATGGGGTTTCACCGTGTTAGCCAGGATGGTCTTGATCTCCTGAACTTGTTATCTGCCCACCTCAGCCTCCCAAAGTGCTGGGATTACAGGTGTGAGCCATCACGCCCAGCCTCGTATGCTATTTCTAATATTCATTCATAGCATATAAAAACATGATAGATTTTAAAATAATGACCACATATCTTATGGCCTCACTAAATTCATTTGCTAGTTCTACTCATTTTCTATTTCTTATAAATGCCTTAGGATTTTCTACGTAGATCTGCCATCTGTGAATAAAGACATTATTTCATCCTTTCCATCTGCATGTATTTTATTTCTTTTTATTGTATTATTTCCCTGACTAGGACCTCCAGCACAACACTGAATGCAAGTGGTACAAGCAGACATACTTCCTTTGTTGCCATTATAGGAGGAAATTATTGTCTTTCAAGGACAATGTTAGCTCTAGGTTTTTTGTGACTGCCCTTTATTGGGTTGAGGAGGTTTCCTTCAATTTCTAGTTTGTTGCAGGTCTGTTTTTTGTTTTCTGTTTTTTAAACAAAACAAATTTAAAATTTAAACAAAATTAAAAATTTTTGATTTCTGTTGAATTCATATTCAACACATGAATGTGTGTTGAATTTTATCATATGCTTTTCTGCATCTATGGATGATCATATGATTTTTCTTCTTTAATCAGTTAATATGAGGAATTACATTGATTGAGTTTCAATGTTATACCAAACTTTCATTCCTGGAGTAAAACTCACTTGACTATCATGTATTTTCTAAAACTATATTGCTGTATTCATTTGTTCACAAAATATTTGCCAAATTTTTATTACGGTATCTATGTTCATGAAAGATATTGGCTTTGTAGTTACTTACAATGTCTTTGTCTGGTTTTAGAATCAGGATAACGCTGGCTGGGAAACTTTCCCTCTACTTCCATTAACTAGAAAGGATTGAGAATTGATATCATTCTTCTTAAATGTCTGGTAGTATTGACCAGTGAAGCCATCTGGGACTGGAGTTTTCTTTGTGGGGAAGTTTATAACTATGAATTCAATGTATTTAATACATATAGAACTATTTCAAGTTATCTGTTTCATCTTGAGTAAGTTTAGGTAATTTCTGTCTTTCAAGGAATTTATTTTATCTAAGTTGTTGAATATATTAGTATAATGTCATTCATATTTTAATCATTTTAAAGTCCATAGACTATATAACGATGTCCCCATGTTCATTCTTGATGTCAGTAATTTTTGTCTCCTTTTTTTTTTTTTTCCTTTTTTCTGGCTATAGTCTGGCTAGATCCATCTACTTAGAGGCTTATCCATTTTATTGATCTTTTCAAAGAACCAATTTTTGTTTTCACTTATTTTCTCTGTTTCTCAGTTTTCAATTTCACTTATTTCTGTTTCTTTTGTTATTGTTCCTTTTATTATTGTTTCTTTTGTTATTTGTTATTGTTTCTTTCTGTGATGGTTAATTTTATGTGTCAACTTGACTTGGCATTGGGGTGTCCAGATATTTGGTCAATCACTATTCTGGCTGAGTCTGTGAGGGTATTTTTGGATAAAATTAACATTTGAATCCACAGACTGAGTAAAGCAGATTGCCCTCTCTAATGTGGGTGGGCCCCTCCAATCAGTTGAAGGTCTGAATAGAATAAAAATGCTGACCACTCTCACAAGTAAGAGAATGATTTCTCCCTGATGGCCTTTGAACTAGGGTGTCAGCTTTTTCTTGCCTTTGAATACCAACTGAAACATCGGCTCTTCCTGGGTCTTGAGCCTGCCAGCCTTCGGACTGCAGCTACCCCATGAGCTCTCCAGGGGCTCAGGCCTTCTGACTCAGACTGGAATTATGCTATCAGCCCTCCTGGGTTTCCAGCTTGGCAATTCATCCTGCAGATCGTGGGAGTTGCCAGCTTCCATAATTGCATGACCCTATGGTTTTGTTTCTCTGGAGACTTCTTTTTTTTTTTTTTTTTTTTTTTTTTTGAGACGGAGTCTCGCTCTGTCGCCCAGGCTGGAGTGCAGTGGCCGGATCTCAGCTCACTGCAAGCTCCGCCTCCCGAGTTTACGCCATTCTCCTGCCTCAGCCTCCCGAGTAGCTGGGACTACAGGCGCCCGCCACCTCGCCCGGCTAGTTTTTTGTATTTTTTAGTAGAGACGGGGTTTCACCGTGTTAGCCAGGATGGTCTAGATCTCCTGACCTCGTGATCCACCCGTCTCGGCCTCCCAAAGTGCTGGGATTACAGGCTTGAGCCACCACACCCGGCCTTCTCTGGAGACTTCTAATAAGACTTCCCTCTACTTGATTTGGTCTTAATTCAGTCTTCCTTTTCTAATGTCTTAGAGTGGAAATGTAATTATTAATTTGAGACCTTTCTTTTGTCTAACAAAAGCATTTCATGCCATAAATTTCTCTCTAAGCACTGCTTTAGCTGTATCCCACAATTTTGATGTTTTCCATAAAAATATTTCCTGCTTGACCAAATGATTTATTTTTGACCCATGCGTTATTTAGATGCATACTGTTTAATTTCCAAACATTTGAGGACTTTCCAGATTTCTTTCTGTTATCGATTTCTAGTTTACTTCTGTTATGGTCAGAGTACATACTTCGTATGATTTCAGTCTTCTCAATATATGTGTGGATAATTCTCCCACCTTTTGTGCTTCCAGTTCTCAAAAGTACCTGTGGAATGTGCTAGAAATGCAACATCCTAAGATAAGATGGGGATGGCCACAACAGCCCAGGCTCTGTTCCATTGCCCTCCCTAGAAACAGGACGTCCTTCAAAACTTTAGCCCAGCATGCTATGTGATGCCTGGGGTATAAAGTCCTGAGTAGGCTGCTTTCCAGGGTCCCTCAGCTGAAGTGCAAAAGGGGTATGCACAGACAAGTGCATTTAGAAAAAATGTATTCTGCTAGTTATTGGGTGAAGTATTCATAAATGCCAGTGAGGTCAACTTGGTTGACAGTGTTGTTCAAGGCCTCTATTTATTTACTGGTTTCCCTGTCTACTTATGCTATGAATGACTGAGGGAAGAGTGTTGAAATCTTCACCTATAACTGTACATTTGCTTATTTTTCCCTTCAGTCTTACCAATATTTGTTTCACATATTTTGAATCTCTCTTCTTAGGTGCATAAAAATTTAGAATTTTGTCTTCTTGATGAATTATTTGTCATTTCAAAATGTTCCTCTTTATCCCTGATAATATTCATTGTTCTGAAGTCTACTTTGTCTGATAGTAATATAGCTTTCTTTCAATTAGTATCAGCATAGTATACCTTTTCCTATCCTTTTACTTTTAACCTATTTGTGTCCTTATACTTAAAGTGGGTTCCTTATAGACACCATATAACTGGGTCTGCCTTTACATTGGAGTGTGTAGAATATCTGTATTTAACACTCAATGTGGTTAAGATGGGTGGGTTTAAATCTATCTTGCCATTTGTTTTCTATTTGTCTTATCTGTTCTTTTGTCCCCCTTTTCCTTCTGTCCTGTTTTCTTTTGGATTGTTTCTAATAATCTCATTTCCTCTCCATTATAACTTATTAGCCATACCTCTCTGCTTTATTTCAATATACACTCAATTTACAATATACACTCAACTTATCATAATCTACCTGCAAATAGTGTTACACACCATTTCATGTATAGCATGAGAACCTTACAACATGATTCCACTTCCCCTTCCAAAATCTGTGCTACGCTGTCGACAGACAGCCGTGGCTGATTCAAGTGTGTGTAACTATGTCCATGCTTAGTATCCACACAATACAGCACCTGGCACACAGGGCCCACCGTATACAGGGCAAAGTGAGAAATAGAATATGTCCCATGTCATTAATATGCATCATTATTTAGGAGAGATGCTGACTGCACTGTCATCAATCAGAACAGCCACCAATTAGCCTTATTCCTGGAATAGGGTGCTCCAAGGCCCCCAGCTGCTCCAGGCACTGTTTTTTTTTTTTTTTTTTTTTTTTTTTTTTTTTTTTGTTGGATCATGGTGGTGTCTAGGAGATGGTCAAGAATTTCCAGGACAAAGCACGAAAGGGAAGGTGGGGCTTTGAACAACAGTTATTTACCAGCAAGTTTAGAAGTATTTCAGTATTTTAATACTGGTTGATTCATGTGTGTACCAGCTATATATATATGTGCCCTAGAGGTAGGTAACATGAAGCATCTCCTATACAGACTTCTTTTTGAAGTCTTCACTGATTTGCTGATACTATTGTGTGAGAGAATTCTCTGAGGGCACAATAAGATATCCAGGTTGGTCCATAAGCAAAACCAGACACAGGAGCCAGAGTAGAAAGAGCTCACATCTGTGTTACAAAGCACAATAACAGTGGGCATTCAGTACCTGCCATATGTCAGACACTGCATGGGCCAAATCACATTATGAGTGACAATCCTCTGCGGGTATACAGTATGGAGAAGGCATGGAGAGACTAAGAGTCGGCCCAGGGTTACACAGCCTGTATTGTACCTGACTCATCTTACTGCCCTCTTTGATCAGATATTCATCAGTATGAGAAGAATTTATTACATTATTTTTTTAAATTGTGTCGGCATTAGCAAATAAAGCCCAGGCTCCTGCTTCATCTCTGTATTCCTGATGCTCCCTTAATGACCTTCCTCATTCTAGACTAGGAGTCATGGCTTGCAGCTGGAGGAACACGGGTTACTAAAGCTCCACTCTCACGGGAAATTAGCCTCATAAAGAGTACTCAAGTAACTCAAACCCAGATCCCTTAATTGGTGCCACAAGATGTGAAACTCCTAAGGCAGGACTCCCTGGAGCCTGCAGCCTTTCTTCATTTACCATTCTCCCAATGGAGTATGTAGCAACATTGTAAACTGGAAGTGCCCCCTGCTTTATAATACTAAAACAAAGGACTAAAAACTAGTTTAGGAATTTATATTCTATTTTAAGGCAGCCTGTTTTTTCTTAGGTGGACTTACTTGTTTTTAGAATGGGAAAGTGACTTGGCTTATTCAATAAAGATGAATCTAGCTCAGAGTTCCTCACATCTGGCAAATCTTATTTTTTCTTTCCTGAAGGGGAGCTCTAGAAATTACTGGTCCCAGTCCAAATATACAAAAGCTATGAGCACTTTCTGTAACACCAAAAACCTCCCAAATTTGTGACCACAGCAGGAAGCACAATCACTAATGTAATAAAATAAGTGTGGTTTAAAAGAGCATTAGTTTATAATTAACACACCTGCAGGATCAATTCTAGCAAATGAAAAAGCAAGCTACATAAGTGTCTTGTAAACAAACTCAAGCAATATAAGTGGGTTTTATTTTTTTATACTCAGAATGCAACAAAGCTTTGCACCAGAACTCTTAGACATTCATGAACTCACTAAAAAGAAACAGAAAATGTCCCCAGAAGACGGAGGGGGAAGACCTATGAACAGGTTTATAGAATTATATAGCATACGCAGGTAATTAGAAAATATTTCTCAATGCGTTTAAAATATTTTATCTCAAATTTACCATTTGACTAAATTTTCACTAAAGGGTTTGAGATTATCCAATTAGCTGTACTCAAAAGTGGCAAATAATTGAAGATCATTGATATAATTTAAAATTCTAAGTGCTGAGTTCAGTTTCTTATTGAATATAACCAGTGCCCTGGGCTCTGCATGGCAGTTGACTTGTCAGTATTGCAATTAAAGTGACCAGGCAGTGGCTCACACTTGTAATCCCAGCACTTTAGGAGGCTGAGGCCAGAAGCTTGAGACTGGCTGGGGAACATAGTGAGATCCTGTCTCTACAAAAATATTTAAAAATATATACTTTTTAGACAGGTGTGGTAGCTCACGCCTGATGCCTGGTGGCTCCCAGCATTTTGGGAAGCTGAGGACAGGAGGATCACCTGAGCCCAGGAGTTCAAGCCCAGCCTAGGCAACATAGCAAGACTCCATCTCTAAAAAAATCAAAAAATTAGCCAGGTGTAGTGGCGCACACCTATAGTTCCAGCTACATGGGGGGCCAGGGCAAGAGGATCGCCTGAGCCTACGAGTTTGAGGTTGCAGTGAGCTACGGACTACACCAATGTACTCCAGCCAGCAGATTAGAAATGTTTGTGAGAAGGTACCTTAATGGATGGGCAAGATGGACAGCAGCTATAGTAATTATTCATAGCAGCACTATGGAAATAAAAACTAGATTTTATGTGACAGGGCTGTGAAAATGCTTTTGTCAAAATCTGAAATTACAAATTAATAACTATGAGGTTGCAGGCACAGGGGTCACACTGATGAAGGTATAAACCCTGCTCTCAAGTAGCTCATATCCAGTGAAAGGTTCAAAACACAAACAGGGAAGTATGTAAGATTAATTTGTTCAAGGATCAAACAAATGCCTCTTTTCATTCAATGGCACATTTTATTAGTTTGCAGCAGTGATACTACAAAACGTGAGCTTTAAAGAAATTCGGTTACGTTTTCAATCTCTTCCTTTCTCCGTACTGTTCTATTTTCCCCCAATTTCTCCAATCCACTCCTAATTTTCACGTCTTTCTTTCTTCTACAAAAAAACTTAAATATGCCAATTTTACTCTTCTGTTTCTTCCAGTTAGCAAAATGAAATCATAATTTAAAACAAAACTATACATTTTCACACAATATGAAACAATTCCTGATGATTCAAGTAGTTTTGATCTATAAAAGCAGCAATTTCATGATTCATCAGTCACTCCCAAGTCCTTGCTTTTACAATTTTTAAAAGTGAATTTTATATATTTAGAAATTAAGTAGAATGGCAGCAATATGACTATATATTGGCAAGTAACCTGGTGATTTCCAATTTATAAATCTGAGAGCTGTTTCCCATACCTGAAGCCTAACAGCCAATCTGATCCAAATCCAGTCAATCTTTCTGTCACTGTCAGCTACTTATTAAAACAATAAGATTTCATTTCTACTTGGAAACAAAATCTTTAACCTGAGTTTGCAATATTCAAAATATTGCTATTTAGATGTCAGATGCTTAACATTTCACGCCGAAGTCTCACCTGAATGATCTGACATACAATAGAACATACCACTCAGTAACAAAAAAAAATGGGACAACTGACGCACAGGGATCAATCTCAAAAATCTGTAGAGGGGAAGAAGGCAGGGCACATACTGCAGTATTCCATTCACACGAATTCTACAAAGGATAAATCTAATCAATGGTAACCAAAAGCAGATCTGTGGCTGCCTAGGGCTAGGGGCAGAGGAATTGATTGGGGAAAAAAAGGGGGTATGAGAATTTTGGGGATAATGAAAATATTTGTATCTTGATTGTGATGGTGGTTGCACAGAGATATGAATCTGTCAAAACCCAATAAAATACACACTTTAAAAGGGTGCAATTAAATGTATGTAAATAGTACCTCAATTCAGTTGATTTATAAAACACAACATGACAGTATATTTTAAATTAAATGAAACATGAATACCTTATTTTTTTAAAAAAAAATAATTTAGCCCAGCGCGAGCGACACAGAAGACCGGTGATTTCTGCATTTTCAACTGAGGTACTGGGTTCATCTCACTAGGGAGTGCCAGACAATCGGTGCTGGTCAGCTGCTGCAGCCCGACCAGCGAGAGCTGAAGCAGGGCGAGGCATCGCCTCACCTGGGAAGCACAAGGGGAAGGGAATCCCTTTTCCTAGCCAGGGGAACTGAGACACACAACACCTGGAAAATCGGGTAATTCCCACCCCAATACTGCACTTTAAGCAAACGGGCACACCAGGAGATTATATCCCACACCTGGCCGGGAGGGTCCCACGCCCACTGAGCCTCCCTCATTGCTGCTAGCACAGCAGTCTGCAATCTAACAGCAAGACATCAGCGAGGCTGGGGGAGGGGCGCCTGCCATTGCTGAGGCTTAAGTAGGTAAACAAAGCCACTGGGAAGCTCCAACTGGGTGGAGCTCACAGCAG
>NW_016806990.1:2001738-2048501 GCF_001698545.2 Rhinopithecus bieti | reverse complement strand
CATGTACCCTAGAACTTAAAAGTATAATAATAATAATAATAATAATAATAATAATAATAAAGAAAAAAGAAAAACAATGTTACAGATAAAGCTAAAGTTCCCTTTGACCACCCTCCCAATCCTGATTTGCACCTCTAATCTCTCATCTATACCCCCTACTCGCTGTTAGAACTTTGGTATGGATTCTTCTGAACCTTTAAAAATAGACTTACATACATTATATAGTCATAGAAAATGCATAGTATTGTTTTGTACATATATATAATTTGCATATAACTTTCCACAACTTGCTATTTTCACTGAGCATTATGTTTTTGGGACCAATCCAGGTTAATATGGATCTAGATTCTTTAACTCCAATACAATAATCTATCCTCCGTGACTACATCATATTTTAATTAGTCAGGCCATTTCTCTTCAATATTTACATTGTTTGTCCCTACTACAATTCACCAGCGTAGTGGTAAACAGTAGTCGCTGCTGGGGTGAGGACAGGACTGCAGATGGTGTTCTAAGGGTTAGCCTTATTTATAAGATGTAGTTTTTTTGCAAGGAGAATGTATTCACGTTTAATTTACATATGATAAATATTGACTTTTTTAATTAAAGAATTTTGAGATACAAATATTAGCAAAAAGAACAAAACAAGATCAGTTATAGGAAGCAAATCATCTAATAAAATACAAGGAAAACAAAGTTGTAGGGCCTAATAGTGTACTCACGGTTTGAAGCATATTTATTGGAAAATAATAAGCACTAAACAGATCATAAAAACATTCTCCTATGCAAAGCAATTCCAATTAATATATCAGCATATTGGTTATCATGGCATAAGCATAATTAATACATGTACAAGTACTTCATTTATATTTTTTGCTTTCTTCTTTTATGACTATGGTGTCTTTCTCCATCCCTGAAATAAAAGAGGTATAAAAAAAATGGTTATAAATGATGAACATTTTAATATCAGAGCTTTAAAATAATTCAACAGTAATATACTACTTTAATATTCTATTGAAATGAATTTTCTGAGTATCTATCATTTACATATACTCAAAGTTAATTTTAAAGCAGAGCTTCAAAGTGTAATTAAAAAAATCATTTTGATTATTCCTATTTCAGTTTTGTCTCTTCATTTTGTTGTTTGTTTGTTTTTGTTTTTTTGAGATGGAGTTTCACTCTTGTTGCCTAGGCTGGAGCGCAATGGCACAATCTCGGCTCACTGCAACCTCCGCCTCCTGGATTCAAGCGATTCTCCTGTCTCAGCCTCCCTAGTAGCTGGGGATTTCAGGTGTGCACCAACACGCCCGGCTATTTTTTGTATTTTTAGTAGAGACAGGGTTTCACCATGTTGATCAGGCTGGTCTCGAACTCCTGACCTCAGGTGATCTGCCCACCTCAGCCTCCCAAAGTGCTGGGATTAGAGGCATGAGCCACCGCACCCGGCCTGTCTCTTAGTTTTAATAATGCATTATTCATACATACTCTTAAACACTGTTTAATTCTAAATGAATGTTTTACTTGTTCTGGTTTATGTCAGATAAACCAAGTCCCTATAATTCAGTCCACCCCAGGGGTGGATATCAAAGATTAGCCTGTTGAGAAGTATTTCTTGCTTATATCCAGTTTATCTTCTTTAAATAAAAATTATTTAATGTTTGGATTTTGAGGACTTCTAATGTATTTAAATCAACAGGGATTGATTAGAGATGTCAAAAATTACTTAAGTAGAAGCAGCACTACAGTTATTACAAAACAGCATATGAATCAAAAGGATTACTAAGAAAATATTTCATTTGTATAAGAAAAGGACTAAGTCAAAAAAAAAAAGGACTAAGTCATAGTTGGCTTTAAACCTAATTAACTGAATGATAGTAAGATGAACAAAATTACCAAACCAATACAATAAGCTTTAATTCCTGATTACCAGTGGCCCTGGAGAGACAGGATATTATTTGAGAGCCTAATATTTGAAAGCACTTTGTGTATAAAACTAAATAAGATACAGACCTTGCCTTTATGGAGCTCACAGTCTAGTAGCGATAATAATAACTATTAAGCTCAAGAACAAATATGAGCTAGGTAAGGTGGTGACAAAATGGAAAAGATGATCTGCTCTGCTTGAACCAGTGAGAAAAAGGCTTCAGGAAATGGCTGAGATGGGTCTTAAAGGATAAGGAGGAGTAAGGAGGCTTTGAAAACCAGGTAGGCAGCAGAACACAAAGTGGAAAGACACAGATGGGGCACGGTGTGCATGAGGAACTCTAAGTAACTCAGGCTGGCTAGAGCACAAGTTATGCATTTCATGGGGTAGTAGCAAAATACAAGAAGTAGGTAGGAGCCAGGATCCCAGAAGTCTTGAGAGCCATTCAAAAGAATGTGAATTTTGCCACTGAAGAGTTCTCACTTTTTCTGAGACAGGGTCTCATTTTGTTGCCCAGGCTGGAGTGCAGGAGTGAGAATATGGCTCACTGCAGCCTCAACCTCCCAGGCTCAAGCAATCTTCCTGCCTCAGCCCCACAAGAGGCTGGGACCGGCTAATCTTTGTATTCTTTGTAGAGACGAGGTTTTGCCAGGTTGCCCGGGCTGGCCTTGAACTCCTGAGCTCAAGTGATCCACCTGCCTCAGCCTCCCAAAGTTTAGGGGTTACAGGCATGAGCCACCATGCCAGACCACCACTGAACAGTTCTACGAGGCGACTATTCACTCTAAGCAGTATACAAGGGATGCAATCATATGCAGTAAGTTTAGAGAAAAGTAGAAAAAGTAGGAAAATGACCATCATTTCATTAGGAACTGACCAGATGGTAAGGAGTGGAAGGAAGTATCTAAAATGACTCCTTGATTTCTGACTTAAGTTAACAGATGAGAGTCATCTCTTTAACCAGGATAGTAATGCTGGCGAAAAAGGAGCAGACTGAGAAAAAGATAAGTTTAGTTCTAGACCTGATGAACTTGATATCCAGGTACATGCCTTGTCAGCAGCTGGAATACAGAAATAGACCTCAAATAATTTACATTTATTAATTCGGTGTTTGTTAACTCATATCTCTCGAGCTATAAAGATTTTACTAACAAGGGCAAAATTGACTGTCAATTTTGACAATGTCAATATACCCTTATTTGAGGAATTAGCAGGAAAAAGAAAGAAAGAGAAAGAGGAAGGAAGGAAGGAAGGAGCAAAAGAAAGGGATCTAGGAAAGCACATGTTTAATACAGTTAACATCCTGCCTAGACAATACTTTCACATGTCCTGTTTAGGAAGCAAGCAAGTAAGAGATAAAAAAGGGAAAAAAATATCCAATCACACATGTAGAGAACTATGTCACTAGAGTGGTGGCTATTTGAACTGAACTATAATGAATGTTAAGAATCACAATCAATTGTTTACTCTCCTTACTTTAGCTTATTCTTAAAATCTGTTTTCTCAGCATGGTCTACAACAGAAGAACCTGTTCTACTTTTAAAAAGTAAAGAATTCAACGTTGGATGATGCAGGGTTAGACCCACCTCTCTTTCCTTCTTCTCGACTCACAGTTTTATCCTTATCTTTATTTCTTTTCTTTTATGTGGGCTTCTACTCCGATCCCTTCTATGTCGTGAACACTCAGCATCCAAATAGCTTCCACCAGACTGCCGTGAATCTACTGAAGCTGATCGCCTTTCTTCATTCCTAAAACATAGAAAAGAATGTTAATCAGTTTGTTTTACCACTGGTCTCCAGTACACATACACAGACACACCAGTCTAAAGTGTAATATTCTATATCAAACCAATGGTAGATACGGTCTCAATATGCACAATCTTATAACCCATATAAGACGACAAATAAACAGAGCTCTTAACCCTTTTATGCCTGAGGTTGCAATTTTTTAAATTTTTGCAGTGAGACCTTGGTGATGACCTTGGGCAGTAGGATATAAATAACTCCCACAGGTTTGGCGTTCCAATAATGGAACACTAGGCATAAATATTAGTATGTTTTGCTATTTAAATATTTCACTAATATGGTTGTCCCCTGAAAACTGTCAAAGGGTAATGTCAGAACAACTCTGGTATAATAACTCTGGGCACTCACAACAAAAAACAAAAAGCATTTTCATGAGGATACTATGTGCTATCAAGGGTTTTGGAGATGCTAAAATTTAACAATTATAAGTTAATTGTTATCTGTTATCAAAGAGAGCATTTTCACCAATAAAGATAATGACATACTTTTCCGCATCATCCTCTGCCTTCTCTTGCTCTTCTTGCCAATGATTGCTGAGTTCTTCCATGTGCACATTTATCACATCTCGAATCACCTTGGGAGAGGTAAGCACCGAACTTCAGGTAAGAAAACTGCTCAAAAAAGTAAGACTATAGCGCTAGAAAAATCAGTGCTAACAATCAAATATTTACTAAGCGCTATGACATAATGGACTGTGGAACTTGTACAGTTTAGAGAACACAGAAAAGGCAATGGTCAAACTGGAATATGAATAGCAGATAAAAGTTTTATAGCAATATTAAATCTGAAGTTGCTAAAACCGTACTACCTTTATGTGAGAAAATATCTCTGTTCTTAGGAAATACACACTGGGGATAAAGGGTTACGATGTATGTAATTTAACCCTTAAAGAATTCAGGGGAAAACAATATGTACAGGTCGAGACAGAGAAAGAGAGAGTGCCAATGATAAGCTATGTGGCAAAATGCTAACAATGGGTGACCTGGGTAAAGGCAATATGGGAGTTCTTGGTACTATTTTTAGTTTTGCAATTTATCTCTCTGTTAGAGATTATTTACAAATGATTTTTTAAAAACCTTATAATTAAGTCATCTTGACTTAATCATATGACTTAATAAGACAAAATATGAAACATACAATCACTTCACAGATACTTTCTGAATGACTCTATAAGGAAACTTTCCTATTTACCCATGCCACCAAGCACAGGGTTTGTCACTGCAGAAGCAAAGACAAAACTAAAATAGGAGCTTACACTTCCCTCATGATTAAACAGAGAATGTTTTCAGAAAAAAGGTATAGGTATAGGGGACAAGAGGCAATCTCAGAAACACTATCATTCAGGCCTGACTGCATTTCTCCCTACCTTAAAGAAACTTTCAATGGCTCTCAAAGTAAAATGGAACAATATCCAAACTCCTTAATGAAGCCTTCAAAGCCCTCCAGGATTTTACTACATCAGATACAACCTAGCCTCATCTCTCAATGGAGAAGCCCTAAGCTCTAGCCACCCTGGGTTACTCATGAGTTTCTGAAAAACTCCTATACTTTTATCTGCTTTTCAGAATGCTAGTTCTTCTACCCAGAAAATCCTTATCCACCACTTGTCCTCCTCCACTATATTCTCCCATGGAAAACCTAAGATACACCAAGGTCAAACCTCGCGGAGTGACATGAGTCACACACACCTATCTCAAGTTCCAGCTCTTGCACTTCCCTAGCAGGCCCACAAGCCTCCCTGTTAGCAGCTCTACATAAGCACCTTGAAGTCTGCTATTTGCACAGAACCCACCCAGCTCAGGTCCACCACATAGGAAAGAGTCAATAAGCAGACATTCCTTTACTCCTCCTTGCTTCTCCCTTTCGCTCAAATGCTACATTCTCTATGAAGCCCTTGCCAATCTTACATTTCAATTTTTGAAGCTGGGTGATGGGTACATAAGGGTTCCTTAGACGATGCTATCCACTTTAGAATATGTTTGAATATTTCCACAATAAAATATAAACTATGAAATCGTGAAGAATGCTAGCAGCAACAATTTAAGCTTGATTACAAGGGTTATGAGACCAGAGAAGAAACAACTGATGAGCCAAGTATCTTAGGGACTCTAAGAATCACCAAGGTAGTATGACAGGGACCCAGGCCTCTACTTGGGAAGGTAAGTCTAAAACACAGACTTTAATTGTAAAAAAGAACAGCATAAAATTTAGAGTTAAGCTGTGTGGTACAGAGTATAAGTACAATAAACTAGTGATAGATTAGTCAACTAGCACCTCATGGAAATGGTGGCCTTTAAACTCAACATTTAAAATGGCAAAAACAGAGCATTTCAGGTAAGAAAATAACAGGTAATAGGGCATTGAGGTAAGAATAATTATATGTAATCAGATACAGTTTAAGAGACATGCTTGACTAAAGCAAAAGAAAATGCTTGGGAAAAGGAGGCCAGATTATGGAAGGTCTTTTACATCAGAGAGAAGTATGAAAAAATATGGGAACAATTAGGGAATCGATGAGGAAATTAATTGTAGAGTCTAGGCAAGGTAATTCATACACCAAAAAAAATTCATCAACTCTAATGAGCCATTAAATGGTATCTGAAAATAAGTCTAGATATACACTAAGAGACTAATGTATAAATAATGTATATCAACACATTTCTTAAGCCCAAATATTTACTAGAGTACATAAAAACATGCTTTCTGCCAAAAAAGATAATAGCTAATATCCATGAAGAAATCTGTGTTTGCATGCATTGTCAGTCAATTCTCATATCAACCCTGCAAAGATTATATTATTATTATTACGAAAAGAAAACATTCAATCTAAAAATCTCAAATAACTCAAGTTAAAGTCAAGAGCCAATGAGAAATAGCAGAATCAAAACTCAATGTGAGGTCTAGCTAAAGCCCAAACTCATGCTCTTACCATGATACACTACTACTTTCTCACAAGGAGGTATCTTTTAAGATTGTACAATTGTTTTACATAAGGTTCTTGTACTATGAAAGCCTTTGCTTGCTAAAGGGTGGGTCTAGAACTGATGGAACAGACACAAATCAGGTGTGGCCACCCTGAAGACACTTTCAGAAAATTTCCAAAAAATTGTGGAAATTCATAAACAGATTTAGAAAATTACCAAAAGGAAAGTTTTGTTATCAACAAAGATTATGTAAAACTTACCTCAGTATATGATTTCTTGGTTATGTGAACATTCTTAGCTCTATAGGACTGGCGTCTTCTTTTATAATCTCTTACTTCTGCCAGGATTTCAAGGTAGGATTTTGGACTTTTTCGACTATTATCTAATGAAAGAATAAAATAAAACTATTATATCCTTCAAAACTTTTAAATTCTACGAATTATCAAATAAACACATCACAATCCTATATTTTAACTCGTTTCAAAGTAGCACATAAAACATTCTAAAATTGTATATTATTTATATACACGGGCTAAGTTTTATATCATTCTTTTTCTCCAGCCATTAGCTGAACATAAGAGTGCTTAGGTACATGGATTAAAGTAACAGCACAGTTGTAATATTCTTACAGAAAGAAGGTACATTTAAGGTAAAAGTCAGAGTAAAACCTCAGGTACTAAGTAAATATCCCTCAGTATCCGTGGAGGATTTGTTCAGGAACCCCCAAGGATACCAAAATCCATGGGTGCTCAAGTCTCTGACATAAAATGGTGTAGTATTCACATATAACCTACACACACCCTCCTGTACACTTGAAGTCATCTCTAAACTACTTTCAATACCTAATACAGGCCAAGTACAGTGGCTCAAGCCTGTAATCCCAGCACTTTGGGAGGCCAAGACAGGAGGATCACTTGAGGCCAGGGGTTTGAGACCAGCCTGACCAACGTAGCAAAACCTCGTCTCTACTAAAAATACAAAAATTAGCCAGGCATGGTGGCCCATGTCTGTAATCTCAGCTACTCGGGAGGCTGAGGCACGAGAATCGCTTGAGCTTGGGAGGCAGAGATTCCAACAAACTGAGATCGCGCTACGGCACTCCAGCCTGGGTGACAGAGTAAGACTCTGTCTCAAAAAAACAAACAAACAAAAAAACAAAATAAAAAAAAACACTAAAAACCTGATATGATGTAAATGCTGTATGAATAGTTGTTAATATATTGTTTATGGAATTATGACAAGAATAAAAAGTCTCTACATGTATAGTACAGAGGCAACCACTCATTTTTATTTTTTCCAAATATTTTCAATCCACAGTTGGTTAAACTGATGGATGTGGAACCCACAGTTACAGAAGGGTAACTTCACTTCAATATTAAATGATACAAAACCATTTACTCTAACTCAAAGTGGCCCGACAATTAAATCATCTTAATAACACTCACAGAATAAAATGATAATGAAAAAATGTAAAGCTATGATGTGCATCTCAAACCTTGATTGATTTTGGCAGCCAAGTCTACAAAGAGATCGCTGTCATTTTCAATAATCTGAGAATCAGAGCGCTTTTTCTTTGTCTCCTCAACTACGAAATCATAGAGGGCAAGACGATCAGCTTGAGTTAGATCACAAACAAACCGTTTGTGATTCAGAGGAACTTCAACAGGCAAAGAAGAATAAATCCCTAAAGTGAAAATAAAACCACAAGAATAAACAATACATGAAGCACTGTGAACTTAAAATCTACTAATTATCTTCAAACATGTGCTTTAATAATGCAATATTAACACAAACTCTTTTTCATAATCTCTAAATATACAAAATATCAATCTAAGCAATAAATGACAAACAACAATTCTATCCTGAATGTTATATCCACAAAAAAAACACAACATATTATGGATGTTTGCTATTCTCTCCAACAATATAAAGACAGATCCCAAAAAGGCAGGCAGGAATAATCATAAAAGACAATTTGCTCTAAGAAAGGCTTTTGGGTAACAATTTTTATAGCCATCTACAAAAGTAGGTATCTATTGATAGGCTTTTCCCCATCAAAGTTGGGAAGAAAATGCTTTTAATAAGTAATATGCATTATAGTCCCTTTGAAATTAAACTATGGAAATATTAAAAACTGTGTAAAAAATATCTTTTGTATGAGACATCAAGCTAGATGGTCAATATTCAAAATATATCCCACTTGTGCAAGGACTTAGAGCTAGAATAATGTAAGCTAGCAGAAATCCCACAGCCTCCTCAGGCCAGAAAAGAAGCAGGATTAAATTGAAACCTAAACTCATTTTATTTCGCTGAGAGGAGCATAGTGGCTTAACCAATTAACTGAAAAGATAATAGCCTGTGCCCGGCCCGTAATTAGCGAGAATTTCTAAAAATCTGGGCTCATTAGTGAAAAAAAGTAAATACAATTCACGCTTCGATGTGATGTATTAAGACATTGAAGAAAATTTTTTGTTTTGAGATTCCAAATTTCTATAAAAAAAATGATTGGACTGTAGAAAAACATTTAAAACAATTTCTTTCTAGAATTCTTATTCACTAACCATGCAAACGAAAGAACATGGAGGCTACCGTAAAGGAATGCCTTTTATTGTTTGCTAACTTATTCTAAAAGTAGTAACTGGTTTATAGAACAACATAAAATCAGTAGCTCTTTCCAGATAGCTTAAATATTTGATAAAGTCTAACCCTCATTAAGTTCCTAGGTAGTAGGCAAGAAAAGAATCGAAATAAGAGCATACATGAACTAGGGCATTAGGCACAAAAAAGAGGTACTACTTGTCTACCATATTAAGAGGAAGAGGCTGCAGTGAATCTGAGGGCCATGGTTTAAGCACGGCCTATAGATAACAATACACGGCCATTTTTACTAGTCCAAAGGGTTTTTTGAATTAATGGGAAAGAAAAGGTTCGCCTTTCAGTCAATCAATTTATCTAATATAGTGCATTTTATAATACAAAATTATGAAAACAGCTTTGATAAGCCTAATTCCGTTTGAATATAAGGGCTATAAAAATTTGGGAGAAAAACCAAAGATTAGAGAAATAATGAGTATTAGGCAAACAAGCCCTCCATATAAACGCTTATGCCTGTTATTTTAAACAAAAGAAATATAATTTCCTTCTTAAATTATTTTAGCATTTTCTTCAATTTATTCATCTTAAGTTTCTTTATGATGAAGACTGATACTTAAATTCCTTGTAATTCAACCAAAATTCCAATTCAAGACTATAATATGTGACAGGTATTAAGATAAAGTTTAGAAATTTGAGTGATACTTTTAAAAGGATATCATTTGCAAAAAGGATACTGCATATCTTTAAATAAGGAGTACATTCAGGTTCCTAATTCCTCTTTATACTCACCCCAATTACTGAAAAGAAAAGTACAGGAAAGGTTAAGCAACAAACTGCATTCAATTCATTCGGAACATAGATATTTCTGACAACAAAAAGGATAAACATACTTAAATAAACTTACATTTACATAAAATGTAAATTTTCAAAATGCATGTTTCTAAATGATTTAAAAGTACATATGAATGTGCTGTAATTATAATAACTCTAAGACCCTTTGGCTGCCTGTTTTTGCAGGTTTTTTGTGGCAAAATATATAACATAAAATTTAACATTCTAGCCATTTTTTCAGCGCACTGTTCAGAGACATGAAGTGCATGTCACGTTCAGAGACATGACATTGTTGTGCAACCTCTACCCATCTCTAGAACTTTTTCATCACCCCAAATTGAAACTTGAATCTATTGTTTTAATAATGCCAATTCTAATTCTTGTTAGTTACTTTTGTCATCAAAGGGGATCTTAAACATATAACATACAACATTAAATAGTAGTAGCAGGTGTTGTCACAAAGATACAAATTCAGAATTTTAGGGAGAATTCATTCAGAGTCAATTCCCTAACATTACAGATAACGAAATTAAGGGTCATAGAAGTAACATGACTTGCCCAGAGTCTCACAAGTGATAGGAACAGACTGGATCTAAAACCATTCTATCCTGTCTTTTAAAGTTTCTTTGACAGCACACTGATCATGGCCATGACTCAAACACACTTCACGATACTGAAATATACAACTTAAATATTTAATATTGAAGGAAAAAGATAAACCACTAAACATAAAATGATTGTTTATGATTGAAGTATCTTGGTTAAAAAATTAACCAAAGTAACTATATCTGAAAATAAGTATGTACATCTAATAGCTGTTGGAGCTTTCATAAAGTTTAAGATTGAGAATTCTGTACACTGAGTTTAGGCCTGACATGACAGATGAAATGAAAACATACATATAAAACCTTGCCAAAAAACTTACATTTCAGTGTGTAACAAACAAAATATGAATTAGATGGAGAAATGTAAAATTTTTCATGTGAGTCATTCTCCCTTCGAAGTAAATACATCAGTAAGATATTTAAAGAAAGTCTTGTCCTGAGGGAAAAGATCTTAAAATGTCTAAGACATAAGTGAGCCACAAAAATAATCTGTTCAGAAACTGAATAACTCTATAGAGGACATAAAACAAAATTTTTTTTTTTTTTTTTTGAGACAGAGTCTCACTCTGTTGCCCAGACTGGGCTGCAGTGGCGCCATCTTGGCTCACTGCAACCTCCACCTCCCAGGTTCAAGCGATTCTCTTGCCTCAGCCTCCTGAGTAGCTGGATTACAGGCACGCACCATAGCGCCTGGCTAATTTTTGTATTTTTAGTAGAGACAGGGTTTCACCATGTTGGCCAGGCTGGTCTCGAACTCCTGACCTCAGGTGATCCGCCCACCTTGGCCTCCCAAAGTGCTGGGATTACAGGCATGAGCCAACATGCACAGCCAAAAAAATTTTTTAAACAAGATTAAAGATCATATAAAAAGTTACTGTTGGCCGGGCGCGGTAGCTCACACCTGTAATNTTTTTTTTGAGACAGAGTCTCACTCTGTTGCCCAGACTGGCTGCAGTGGCGCCATCTTGGCTCACTGCAACCTCCACCTCCCAGGTTCAAGCGATTCTCTTGCCTCAGCCTCCTGAGTAGCTGGATTACAGGCACGCACCATAGCGCCTGGCTAATTTTGTATTTTAGCAGAGACAGGGTTTCACCATGTTGGCCAGGCTGGTCTCGAACTCCTGACCTCAGGTGATCCGCCCACCTTGGCCTCCCAAAGTGCTGGGATTACAGGCATGAGCCAACATGCACAGCCAAAAAAATTTTTTAAACAAGATTAAAGATCATATAAAAAGTTACTGTTGGCCGGGCGCGGTAGCTCACACCTGTAATCCCAACACTTTGGGAGGCCGAGGTGGGCAGATCACTAGGTCAGGAAATCGAGACCATCCTGGCTAACATGGTGAAACTCCGTCTCTACTAAAAAAATTCAAAAACATTCGCCCGGTATGGTGGCGGGCGCCTGTAGTCCCTGCTACTTGGTAGCCTGAGGCAGGAGAATGGCGTGAACCCAGGAGGCCGAGCTAGCAGTGAGCCGAGATTGTGCCACTAAACTCCAGCCTGGGCGGCAGAGCAAGACTCAGCCTCAAAAAAAAAAAGAAAAAAAAGTTACTGGTAACAATTAAATCTTAATTTAAGATAGTGTAAGAATTCAAAATCAAAGTTCCTCTTACCTATCAAAAAAATCGGAGTAATTATTTGCTTTTGAAAAGAACTAAGCTCCATGTCCAAATCTCCCTTATTACCGTTACAAAAATAAAAAACAGAACATTTTCTAAATTACTCATATATATAAAACTCATCCATCATGAGGTCAGGAGATCGAGACCATCCTGGCTAATCTGGTGAAACCCCGTCTCTACTAAAAAATACAAAAAAAAAAAAAAACTAGCCGGGCGAGGTGGCGGGCTCCTGTAGTCCCAGCTACTCGAGAGGCTGAGGCAGGAGAATGGCATGAACCTGGGAGGCAGAGCTTGCAGTGAGCCGAGATCCGGCCACTGCACTCCAGCCTGGGCAACACAGCAAGACTCCGTCTCAGAAAAAAAAAAAAAACCTCATCCATTTCATTATCTTAATATTACTTTCTGTACATTAATTTCCACTTAGACCATAGAAGCTACCAATTTTTGGAGCTAGGGCTTGTTTAGCATCCATTATCTCTGTTCCTCTCAACAACTCTATAAATAGAGTTTTGTATTACAGATAAAGAAACAAAAACTCAGAGTTGTCATCATTAATACATGGCCAAGCAGCTACTTCTACTTCTCTAAAACAGGTTTACGCAAAGCAGAATTAACAATTAACAGCACCAATAGTCACAACTAGTATGTAGAGATACGAAGTTTGTGATATTCTTCCACTTAATCATGAAAGACATAATAAATAAATTTGAGCAATATCTAGAATCCTAGTCCACAAATTTTACTAAATGTAGGGTTTCTAACAGAAAATCAGACAACTCAGTTCAGAGTTTGTGTCAAAATTCAGCACTTAGTTCTGGATCCACTTTGCTACTATCTAGCAAAGGCGAGTTACTTCACTTTTTTGTGTCTGTTTCTTCACCTATCATGGAGGGGAAATACCGTTCAGCTTATCACAAGTTTGTCGTGAAAGAGAAATGTAATTTATAAAAGAGCTTTAAAAAAATAACCTTTTAAAAAATAAAAATATGGAGGACCTTTAGAACAAACACACTAGAACTTTATCATGTCTCTATCAGATAGTTTTTCTTATCTGTAAAATGCAGACACTTGATTAGATGATCTCCAAGTTCTCTTTCAACTCTAAAATAAATTCAGTAAATCTAACCACTTAAGAGTCAAATAAAGTCCTTTAAGTATTATTAACCTCTTCAAAAACCAAAAACCTCCAACTTTTTTATGGGTACACTACCAGGGTATATGAGTAGAACCAATAGCAGAGGCCAAAAAAGGCTTGACTAGTCTAGTCATAGCTCAGTAATCTGTCCGAATAAATAAAATAAGAGTCAACTGTCTCCCTCAAAGAAAAAAATCTGGAATTTCGCTGAAAGGGACAAAAGTAGGAACCTCAAAACAAAAAATTACAAGAAATGTGCTTCTGGCTGTTGTAGAGAACCCATGTAATATAGACAGCTAAGGATAGTCTTCCTTCTGTAGCCACAGTGCAACTCTGAGAAATCAAGTCCAGATACTGGCTTAAAACAATATTTGGTAAAGATCCTCAACTTCAACGAGGGAGAAAACCAACCATGACTACAGCCTGGTAAATATAATTCAGCTAGAAAAAAGAATGAGGAAAAAAAGGTAAGTTGTGCAGAGAAAGCTACCTACAGAAGGTTCAAAGACAAGGCAGAAATAGAAATCCTTATAAGAGAAGCCACTCAGGTTTTGGCTAGATGTCATATCATATCTACATTCATTAGAAATTTAAACTTTTATTAACTCGTTTGTCTATGTGTTTGTTCGTTGGTTTGTTTTTTAGACGGAGTTTCGCTCTGTTGCCCACGCTGGAGTGCAATGGCGCAATCTGGGCTCACTGACACCTCTGCCTCCTGGGTTCAAGCAATTCTTCCTGCCTTGGTCTCCTGAGTAGCTGGGATTACAGGCACTTGCCACCATACCCAGCTAATTTTTGTATTTTTTAGTGTTTCGTCATGTTGGCCAGGGTGGTCTTGAACTCCTGACCTCAGGTGATCCACCCACCTCGGCCTCCCAAAGTGCTGGGATGACAGGTGTGAGCCACCGTGTCTGACCTATGTCTCTGTTTTTGATGGATTAAGTTTTCTTTCAATTTCCTAAAAGCTTATGCTTAAAACTTCTAACCTATTCTCTGCTGAAGTTCCCAGGGAGAAACTCTTTAACCCAGCTCTAAAGATGGGCATGAAAGGATCTATTAATATGAATCCTCTGAAATTATATGTAAAACTTTTGTGTTTGTACTTTTTTTCTGAGAAAGGGATCCCAAGCATTCATCACTTCAAACCAACTCACTTACTGTGTAGCAATCTGAGGGTACCTGTGGAGACTAATCTCTTTCAGCCTAAGCCTTTTCTTTACATTGCATTTCAACACTCTAAAGAGAGGAAATCTCAGGGTAAAAGAGTCTCACTCAGTGGCATTTACAGATGTTCCTTGACTTACATGGGGTTACATCCCGATAAACCCATCATAAACTTTATATGGTTAAGTTGAAAATGCAGCCCAGAGTCTGATAAAAGAATCACTAGTACTTCAAGTCTAAAACCTTGTGATTATGTGTATTGTTTTCACACCATCATAAAATTGAAAAAATCCTAAATTAAATCATCAAGTTGGGACTATCTGTATTTACTAAATAAGTTTTTTTATATTAGCCACAAGACAATCTCACCTACAAACCACTAGGTTATTCAAAAGGATGAACCCCTAGCTAAGATAGTGTCCTAGTGAGACTAGTGTATCTCAACAGGAAACATCTAACAAATGATGGTGAAATGAAGCAAATTAGCCTAATGTTAAATGTAAAACTTAACCTTTCCCATGTAACAGTCTTCACAGGTTTTTCTTGAAATTAGTAACATGCTTATGAGAAAAATAATAATTTGATTCATTAATTCACTTAAACTGTAATGCCACTTACTTTGATTATAACAATCACTGTCTTTCCCAACTGCAGTTCTAGCTTGTTTAATAATCTGGAATTGTGAGTCCTTATCTGTCAAAAAAAAAAAAAAAAAAAATCCATAAATACAATATGAATCATCAGTGACCACAATTAAATGATTAACTGGTTTCTGATCCAAGCCCTTTGGGCACATGGACAAACCTTCCAGAATCTTAAGAAACATCCACATCCCTGTCTATGAAATCTGAACACAGAATCCTTTCAGATTTATCTACAGCCCAGTAAATAATCAGACTTCAAGCACTTCATGCCTTTAATTAGGCCTGCAGCAGTAGCAGCGACAAATTTTAGTGACCAATAACAGCTAACATTCTTGAAGCCTGTGCTGTAATGGTCACAACTCTGTGACCCTTTAGCTGACTCCAGCTAAGTGCCTGACACTATTCTAAGAATATTATATATATATCACTTAATCCTCGCAAAGTGCTATTATAACTATCTCTATTTTATAAAGAAATTTAGGCAACAAACAGGTTAATTACCTCGCTGAAAGTCACATCTGTTCATGATAAAAACAGGAGTTGAATCAGGACATTCTCTTTCAAGAGCCCAAGACTTTAACCTCTATATATGTTGTGAATCCCTGGAACACATGTCCATCTTCAGTCTCATCCCTCAATCTATGTCACATGCTCAAATTTTTGTTGTAACTGAGAAGGAAGGTGTCTGCTCTACTACACAAAGCTTTGTAAGGTTTTCACTGCCTATTAATACAAGCCTGGTCTCTAAACTTCAGATTATGTGAATTAGTTGCCTCGTACATTAATTAATTCCACATTCTCTTAAGATACTAAATGTCCTTCTTAATCATAAGCATGCTTATAAAATCCATTCTTTTGATAATGCAAAAATGAAAAATCAGTATCTACACTAAGATATTTTAAAATTATAATAACTTAATACTTACTCAAAGTAATTGAAGGTATCTTCACATTCTCATAGAAAAACTCAGGATTATACATTTCATCCTGAAAAAAAAAATCTTAGTGTTCTTAAGTATCAGATAATTGACTGTTTTAAGACTTGACATAAACAATAGATTAGTATCACTTAATTATTTCTCACAATAATTTGTGAAATTAGGCAAGTACCACCCTACCCTTCAAGTAAGGGCTATTATTTCACGTTGCTGAGCCTCACAATATAACTTCCAAAAATTGTGAATTAAGGCATGAAATGCATGACATATACATATATATTTTACTATAAAATAGTAAATATATGGTACCTCTTCTTCTTTGGTATAGCCCATTTTCCTCAGTCTACAAGATGCCATGTGCTTTGCTAAAGACGATTTAGGCATGTGATGATTGGAATCGTAAGGACATAAAACAACTTCATCCTATAAAAATCAAATAGAAACAAAGAAAATGGGTACATAATATTTAAATAAATAATTATTACCATTAAATGTTTACCATTTGATAATGTACCAGTACTGTCTAGTGCATCCTCTTCTACAGGCCTCTCTCAACACCCATGTGGGTGTGTATTAAAGAAAAACAAAACTCCTTCAACCCCTAACTCCCTAAATGCCCCTGTGCTCTCTCCACTCCTTCAAAGCCTAACTCTTTGAAATGTGTATTTACGCTCACTGTCTAAACAACCTCACTTATAACCATTCCTCACTCACTGCCACCATCACCCCACTGAAACCAGTCAATAGGTCACTAACAACCTTGCTACTAAAGCCAAAGAACATGTCACTGTCTTGTCATATCTGAACTCTTGGAAGGTTGCACTCCATTTGTTCATTTGTCATTCAGACACACCCCTCATGTTCTTTCTACCTCTCTGGCTTCTTCTATTTGGTCTCCTCTAAATATCTGTCTACCTTGCTCTATTTGTCCCCCTTTAGATGTTGGTTTTCATATATTAATATAACCACTGACCTTTTGCTATTTAGTATCTGCTTACTGAAAGAAAGATCTCAAGGCTGCAACTCTCACTATACAGTGAGGACTCCCAAAATTTCTATCTTTGAACCTTGTTTCTCTCCAGTACCGTATACTAAAGACACTAAAAGTTCAACACAAACAAAAATAAATTCATTCTACTCGTCGTCTCCTAACCCTCAAACCTACTCCTCTTGTACTTTCCATTTCAGTGAAAGGTCTCACTTACTCAAGCAAGAAACCACGTCTTCTCCCTCATCACCCATATCCAATCAATCACCTAGCCCTGCCAATTTAACTCCTAAATATTTCTGAAAATCCCTCAACATCCTCCATCCCCACTGCCACTTCCCCAAGTCAGAGATCATCAACTCTCTGCTGGAATACAACAGCCATCTCCTGACTACGCTCGCTTTCTCTCTCTGCTTCCAGTCTTGCTGCCCTCCCCTTCATTTTCCATCCTGTAGCTGGTCTGAATTCCAGCTCTGCCACTTACTGCTGCATGAAATTGGGTGAGGTACTTAATCTCTCTTTGCCTCATTTTCCTTATCTATTATATAAAATGAAAATAATAGCAGGACCTCTCTCAAAAAGTGATTGTGAAGATTTTAAAAAGTATACCAAAGTTTATACACATAAAGGAATTCAAATAGGGCCTGGTACATAGCAAGCATTCAATAAATGTATGCTATTATTTTATTAAAAGGTAAATACGATTATGATATGCCCTGGCTTAAAATACTTCCATGCTTCCCCACTGCCTTCATTAAAAAAAAAAAATCTAGACTTTCTAATATGGCTAACAAGGACGTTTAAGATCTGACCTCTACCCCTCGCCATCGTTCTGCGGTAACTCTACACCCTATGCTCTAACTATCCTTAACTACTTGAGGCTTCCCGATCACTTTTATTTACCAGCCTAGAATTCACTTTGTCCAGGAAGCCTTTGTTGACCACCACTTTGTCCACCACACCCTACAATAAACTGTACTATAGCAATTCCAACCCCACCCATCATAGACCCATGATAATATAACGGTTGAGTTCTCCGTATTCCCCCTCACCATCACCAGACAATAAGCTCTGTGAGGACCAGGAACTGTAACTGTTGTTCACTAAATTTTAGTACTAAAACACCGGTGGAAATCCTAATTGCCATTTACTAGCAGTATATCCTTGGACAAATTATTACCTCTGTGTCCCTTTCCTCGTCTATAAAATGTGGTCAACAATACCTACCTCACAGGGTTATTTTGAGTATTAAATGAAGTAACGTATTGTAAGTGGCACAAACAAAGTGCTATTTAAATGTTAATACAAGGAATCCAATGTTACTGCAATGCTGAGTAAACAATGTATGGAAAGGTCTGGTAAGTCCCACTCAATGGAATTTGCAGCTTCAAATACCCCTCTAAATGAACAATAAAGATCTTTTAATTTCTTCTGTGCTTTTAATACAATAAATAATGAATGGTATACACAGAAATCAAATATATTTTAAATGTCTCAGGAATCAGCAACTTCAACTCAGGAGAAATTATTACAGCATGGAAGTAACATTAAAGATAATGAATTAACCCCGCACTGGAGCACTTCCCTTCCTCTCACTCCCCAAAACACCCCACAAAACCAAAATCCCCATTGTTCACTCTAAATACACTTGCCTACATTTTTAAAAAAGCAATTCTAATGTCCACCGGAGTTGCCAGTTACCATCTCTTGGTGACATCCTTTAATAATCCTAGAATTGGTGCTGTCCCAGTAAGAAGTGTCCGATTTTAAGGCATAGAAAGGCGAACTGGCAAACTCCCAGCTCTCCTGACACCGGATCTGGTGCAACTGCGGAATCCAGATGACAGATGACAATGCAAACCGCCAATCCCTCTGCAGCACTCTGAGACCCATTCACTTACTTTCTAAATAAATACCAAATCCGCCATTCCCTCCTCACTCAACACATCTTCCGGAATTTTGTTTGTGTTTTGAGACAGGGTCTTGCTCTATCGCCCAGCCTGGAATGTAGTGGAGAGATCTCGGTTCACCGCACCCTCGACCTCCTGGGCTCAAGCGATCCTCCCACCCCAGCCTCCCAAATAGCTGGGGCCACAGGCTCACACCATCACACTCGGCTTATTTTTGTATTTTTGGTAGGAAGAGGTTTCACCACGTTGCCCAGGCTAGTCTCGAACTCCTGGGCTCAACGGATCCTCCCGCCTTGGCCTCTCAAAGTGCTGGGATTACAGGCGTAAGCCACCGCGACCGGCCCCCCGTTTTCTTTAAATCCGAAGTTCCGCGGGAGGAGCGCCGCACCGGAGGTCGGCGTGGAGCCTTCGGGAAGCCCTCGCGCGCCCGAGCCCAGGACTCAGGGAGGTCAGGGTTGCTCCAGGGCCCGCGGCGCCCCTCGGGTCCCGGGCGCCCATCGCGGCTCTGCACACGGACGAGGACTCCTCGCCCTTCCCTCCGCGGCTGCCAGTGCGGATCTCCCTTCTTCCAGTGAAGACCGCGGGCAGATAGTCCCCGAAAGGGCCCCGCGGCCGCGCCCCTCACCTCCGCCGCCTCCTCTTCCCCGGGATCCAGACTATCCAGGTCCCAGCCCAGAGACGCCGTCACCTCCTCCAGGGTCCGGCAGCAGCTCTCCACGAACTCGCTCAGCTCCTCCTGCAGCCGCCGCCGCTCCTCCACAGGTGGAGGTTCGCCCTCCATGGCTGCAGCCCACCCGCCAAGAGGAAGCGGCCGAACTGCAGACTGCGCGCGCGGGCCTCTGGGAGCTGCGGGCGGGGCCACAGTCACCACGTGACTGGAACAGCCTGTAGGGAAGAGCCCCGGGAGGGCGGGACTGTTATTTTGAGAGGCGTTTTCCAATCTCCTCTCAGCTTTTGGGTGCAGTTGCGCTGGCCTTTCCTGAAAGACGTTTACGCTCCTCGACTTTCTCAGAAAAAACGGTTTATAGCTACAGAAAAGTTTTAAAAATAGTGCAGTGAGCTTTCGTTTAGCCGTCCTTCAGCTCGTTGTTAACATTTTGCCACGTTTGATTTCTCTCCATCTCTTCTCCACATTCACAGCCCCACCCAATGATTTTTGCTGAATTCTTTGAAAGTAAGTTGCAGATTCTTCATCCCCAAATATGTTAACATGCGTGTTCTAAGAATCAGAACATTTTCCTGTGTAACCGCAATACATGATCAAACCTAAGAAAATTAGTCATTTCATAAAATCATTTATTATACAGTTCATATTAAAATTTCCCCATTGTCCCCAAAATTATTTCTATAGCAGTTTTATTTTTTCAACCCATAAGCTATAATTATTGTCTCTTTTAATCCAGATCAGCCTCCTTCACCCTCTTTTTTAAATTAAATAATTAAATGTTGTGATGAGCCTAGGCCAGTTGTCTTGTAGAATATCCCTCATTCTGGATTTGTCAGATTTTGTTTCCCACAAGATTAGATTCAGTTCAAGCACTTTAGCAAGAATACTACCTAAGAGATGTTGCCAACTCACAGGGACACATAATTATATTAGTAATGCTAACTTTGATCACTTGGTAAAGATGGTGGCTACATCTCTTCATTCTAATAGTACATTTTCCCCATTTTCCCCTTAGGAATTGGTAAGCAATCTGTAGATTATACCTTGAGGCCATAAGAATACCCTGTTCCCCAACTACTTTATACAGTCATTCACTGACTCTGTTGCTACATTAGGAGTTATAAATGATTCTGTAATAGTATCATGCCTTCTGTGTTCGTTAACTGGCGTTCTTTCCGCACCTCCATTTTACTGCTTTCTTCACTGTGGGAATCAAGGTGTTTTTAAAGTTATTGATTTAAGGTTTTTTTTAAATTCAATATAATATACTCCTTTAACATCGTAATTCTTGTTGATGCTCAAATATGTCCGAAATGTGGCCAGTGGAAGCCACATTAAGCCATCTGTGTCTTTGACGTATCCCTATTAGTCCTTGAATGCTTTCTTGCTTTGATAACACAAGCTTAACTTTGTACATTTCCCACCCAAGACCTGGAATTAGCCCTTGTAGTTTCCCCAAATGGTTTTAACTCCCAGAATCTAACCAATTTTATATTACTTTTTAAAATTTTTTCAAGTCCGAGTGTCAAACCTTGGTTTCCTTTTGCACTTTGTTTACCCCTGTGAAGGAACTGTGGAGGAATTTTTTGGTGAACAATTATTTCTAAAGGTAAACAGCACAGTTCTCACTTTAAAAAAATGGTCATAACACTATAAATAGGCAGCACCATAAAATACAGAAGTGTCTAGAAGCTGGTAAGAGAGGGGAGTATGAAGTTAATGTATTCATACTCTGCCTATATCCTTTTTTTTTTTGAGATGGAGTCTGGCTCTGTCACCCAGGCTGGAATGCAGTGGCACACTCTCAGCTCACTGCAACCTCCACTTCCCGGGTTCAAGCAATTCTTCTGCCACAGCCTCCTGAGTAGCTGGGACTACAGGAACATGCCACCAGGCCCAGCTAATTTTTGTATTTTTAGTAGAGACGGGATTTCATCATATTGGCCAGGCTGGTCTTGAACTCCTGACCTTGTGATCCGCCCGCCTCAGCCTCCCAAAGTGCTGGGATTACAGACCTGAGCCACTGCGCCCAGCCCGGTATCCTTACTTTTTATTTGCATTTCCATAGTTAACCGGTTGGTCTGGAAAAATGTGAGACTTTCTGATGTGACATGACTCCTGATAAAAGTTCTAGTGTGTATTTCCCTGTTTGTATATGTGAACCAAATTAAAACTTAGCCCACATCAAACATATCCTCTCTTCAGGATACAGCCCCATGTCATCTCAGAGCTTCATGACAACTTTAGCAGAAGCCTGGAGGGAGTAGGAAAGATTTGTCAGTTGACTCTACTCTCTAGTTACTGTTTCAGCCCGAGGAACTGCTCTACACTGATGCTACTGACCTGTTTTGATTATCACTTTCCTGGAGTGGTGTCCAGACTCCTGGCCTCTGTTATGGATTGGATTGGGTCCCTCAAAAATGCATATGTTTAAGTACTAACCCACAGTGTGACTATATAAGGAGATAGGGCCCTAAGAGGTAATTAAGGTTAAATGAGGTCATAGAGGAGGGGGGTACTCTAATCAGATAAGACTGATAGCCACCCATGAGCCACGTCTCACTAGAAACCAACCCTGCCTGCACCTTGATCTTGTACTTTTAGCTTCCAGAACTGTGAGAAAATATACTTCCGTTTAAGCCACTCAGTCTGTGCCATCTTGTTATGGCAGGGTGAGGTGACTAATATGGTCTCCCAGCTCTAGCATAAGAGATTTCCTTCATTTTTCCCAATACAACATTTACCACATTTTTCTTCTTCCTTTTGGATTATGGGGGCTATTTTTGCACCATGTATTTCTAGCACAGACTCCATGGCTTCTGGCACAATGCATGGCACACGAACTCAGTATTTAATGCATAAAATTAGTTTCAACTCCTGCAAATTGGGAAAGGGAGTAAGAGGAAGAAGAGGTGAGATAAGGAAGAGTGCTGTGGAGGAAAATGGCCCATGCAATGAGAATGGAGGTGACTTTCACTCTAAGTACCAAAAGCCCCCAATAATTTATCTAATCTTAATGATCTTTTTTGTTCTATACAATTAGCATGTTTTCCTATTTCCTATCTGTACTATAAAATTTGTATTAATATATACTGCTGACATTTGAAAGTTGTCCCACTGATTGCTTTATCTGTTTCTGTCCCTACCCACATTGCAAATACTTTGTTGTCAGGGGGCTTGTAAATTCTACTCAGGCCAGGCGCGGTGCTCATGCCTGTAATCCCAGCACTCTGGGAGGCCAAGGTGGGTGAATTACGAGGTCAGGAGATCGAGATCATCCTGGCTAACAGGGTGAGACCCTGTCTCTACTAAAAATATAAAAAATTAGCCAGGCATGGTAGCGGGTGCCTGTAGTCCCAGCTACTTGGGAGACTGAGGCAGAATGGCGTGAACCCGGGAGGCAGAGCTTGAGTGAGCTGAGATAGGGCCACTGCACTGCAGCCTGGGCGACAGAGCAAGACTCAAAAAAAAAGTAAATTCTACTCAATCTTCATAGTAACTAAGCCAATACTAGACATGGTAGTGTTCAGTGAAGTCATGTTAATCTAATGACAAATGCGTGAATTTCAGTAGTTTCTCTTTGATCCAAAGGAACAGGCTTCTATTTTCTTGTCTTTCAACAGAGAGCCAAGAACTCTTCAAAAATCATTTTCATGGGTTCCAGGACAAGTCTTTCCTCTTACGGGACAAACTGAAACACTATCTAGTTTGAGGATACCCAAAAAGCATCTTAGCAACTTCATGTTTTTTCAATGCTATGATGGTGACTTTTGCCAATGCTACTTGGTACTCAATGTCCAGAATAAACTAGAACACGGTATTGACCTCCAGACTGGCCTCTTTACACAGGCCTTCTTTCCAAGGACTCCATTGGGTACATGACAGGCATCTGAGAAGTACTGAAAGGACTAACTTCAAAAGACCATCTTCTAATAAAAATTCAGAACCAAATAGTTTTTTTAATGGTATTTCTTCACAGGTATTTAATAAATGTTTTTAGACCTATGATAAAATATGCTCCTAAATGTTTACCTATGCTTATAAACATATTAAATTAAAACACAAAAACTTCAAAAGTCTAAAAGTTTATTGCCAGAATAGCAAACTTCATAAAGACACCTTTTTAAAGTACATCGAAAATGACAAGCAAAATAAACAGAAAACTTTGACCAAAGAAAAGCAAAGATTGCTGCTGTCATGCACATACAGTCAAATTAACACCAAACCAAATAAGTACGTCAAAGACTATATGGGTTATACAATCCACACTCTAAAACTAAGGAGACTCATTCCAAAATGCTTGGTTTGGGGTTGGGGATTTGAGAGGGGAGCTGGTGCTGGGAGGGTAATTTTCTCCTAATACAGAATATGGAAATATTTAGATGAGAAGCAGAATGACTAAAATATCAGTGATCCATTTTTTTCTCCAAGCATAGAAAACTGTATTATAGGCTTCCAAAATTGAAGAATGGATCAAAAATCCAAACACAGAAGAAACAAATCCTAGGTTCAATTTGTGTTACAACTGATTGGCACTTCAGACGCACCGCATCCAAGTGTACTACTTAAGATGAGCTAAGAAGATAAAAGCCAGAACAGCCTTTACTATTTGATTTCAATCATAGCTATATTTTCTGTAAGCATAGAACGTCCTATCACTCTACTGCAAGCACTGGGATTTTCTTTTTTATTTAATAAATTGGCAATTCATATAAATGAAGCCAAGGTATAGCAACCACTCCCAACTGACTACTAGTGCCCAATAGAACTACTGCTAAATGAGTAGGAGTAAGAGTAGGAAGAATTCCCTGTGGCGTCAAAGCTTCCTCTCCGAGACCCACTGCGGGACCCGGAGCGAGATCCAGAGCGAGATCCAGAGCGGGAGCCGGAGCGGGAGCCCGGAGCCGAAGACATGTTGTAAGGGCTGGGTAAGCCCTTGGACGACACGGAGGCGGCTTCCAGAAGGCGCAGCCCAGTGATATCTTCTACCATGGAGCGATTTATGGCATCCTTATAGGATATTTTTAATTTGGTTTTGGGGCATGTCAGGATTTTGGCATAGCTGCTGGTGTCTTGCAGCCTCTGTGCCGCGCGGCCATCAATGAACCCCTTCCGGATGGCTTCTTCTGTGCTAATCCTCCCATGCACTTCCGGGTCCACAAGCCCTCCCGTGAGGTACTGGAACTCCAGGAAGCGCTGGCCAGCCTCATACGGGAGCCATTTTTCTTTCACTGCCTCTGCCGCCGACATCTTCTTCTTTCCCTTCACACCCTCGAAGCCTATGAAGGCTTTCTGAGCAGGCTTCAGCCTGGTGGCCATGTCTTGGTCAATCACACCCTGGGAGACTGCATCCTGAAGTGACAGCTTCTGGCCCGTGGTTGGGTGGATGATGCCGCCTGTGCAGGCCTGAGCCTCCAGAAGCCTCTGACCGGTGATGCTGTCGACGATGCCCCGCTCTATACCTTCTGTAATGGAGATTTTCTCTAGGTTTTCTGTGTCAAAGATGGCTGCAATGGGGCTCGATTCTTCCAGGGTGTCGGAAAAAGAGCTGCTCCTTATGGTTAAATTCCTGACGCTGGATATGGTGGAAATCTTACTTACTGATTCATGTCGGGTGCTGCTAAAAACATCATCGCTGACACCACTGCCCATGCTGCTGCCGGTGCCAACACCATTTTTCAAGGAGATCATGTCAGCAAATTGAGTGAGGCTGAGGCTGCCCGATCGGTACTGATCAAAGAACTTCCTGTCAACAAGGCCCTTGTCAATAGCATCTTGAATATCATACTGACTGCCTGTCTTTCTGTCTACCAGGACCACCCTGGTGGAGCCATCTGATCCCGTGATGGTTATTTCTTCCCATTCACATTCCTGCTCACACAGTTCTTTGAAGGTTTCATAATCAATTAGGCCCTTCTTGTAGGCCTCCTGAACAGACATTTCTTTATTGGTTTCTGGGTCAACTATGACCACTCTACGCTTCCTGAGGGTATTCTTTTGTGATGTCTGCACCTGTTTCTTCTTTTCTTTCAGAGGCAGAAGACAGAGCCCTGTATCCTCATCCTTAATGCATCTTTCTTTTAGTTGCAGATAGGTAAGATTTTCTTCAGTGTTGGGGTCAAAAAATCCTTTGGTATCATCACTTGGATCTGAGAGAATCTCACTGAGTTCCTCATTGAAATAGCCCCTCTTATACGCTATGTCAACTGGTAAACGATGGCTCTCCTTTGGGTCAATGATCCCCCCGGTTGCGATCTGTGCTTCTAATAAGCGAATACCATGGCCCTTTTCTATGAGTTCCTTATTCATGGCTTGGAACAAAGAGATGATGTTTCCTGTTTCAGGATCATTATACCCAGTGACAGCTCGTTCCGCAGACAGGAGCTTCTCTTTGAACTCAATGCCCACCAGACCTCTCTTGTAGGCTTCCTCCACCGGTAACCTCAAGTTGCTAACAGGATCCACTATAAAGCCAGTAGCTGCTTGGGCTTCCAGTAACTCCAGAGCAGTACCAGGTCGGACTAAGCCAATTTTCATGGCCTCATAAATGCCAAGCTTCTGTTTTGTGGTCTCATTGTATATGCCTGCTATGCAGCTTGAACCCTGGAGGAAGTCCTTAATTCTCTCACCAACTTCATCATAAGAAATCTGACCAGACTCCAGTTCATTGACAGTGGATGGTCTCAATATACCAGAATCTACTAGCTCAGTAACGGTCACAGGTTGTCTGATTCCTTGAAAGGACATGCTTCTCTTCTGTACTGAAAGCAAGAGCAGACCAGTATGTGGTTCGATTCTACACCGTTCCTTCAGCTGCACATAACTGACCTTCTTTTTGGTGATTGGATCCACAAAGTTTTTCTGACTATCTCGGGGATCATTCAGGGATCGATACAAATCTCTATCAATCAGCCCCGGGCCAAGGCGACATCTTTTGGCAAAAGACACTGTTCACAGGGTCTACTACACCCCCTGAAGCAATCTGGGCTTCCAGCAGGCGCATTCCAGTTTCTCTATCAATCAAATTTTTCTTGATGGCTTCTGAAACAGATACTGTCTTGCCTGAAAATGGATCGTCAAAACCAGTGATAGCTTTCTCTGCTGTATATATCTGCTGGCGGTCATCGAAGTCAATGAGGTCCCGAGCTATGGCACTGTCAACAGTCAGCTTCTCATTCCGATGGGGATCAATTATACCACCTGTAGCTGCCTGGGCCTCCAGAAGCATGACTGTGGATTCTGGGCTGATTAATTTCTTTCTCTTGGCCTCTACCAAAGAGTACTTTTCCTTAGGAGAAGCAGATGCTCCAGCGATAGATCCTGCACCCCGAAGGAATGGCTGGATTTCAGAAGCAACTTCTTCCACTGACTTCTTCCCCTTCAGTAGTTTGTCCAAGGTTGTTTTGTCGATGAGCTGACACTCATAGAGCTGCATTGCTGTCACCTTCTTCCTCAGCCCATCAAACACCAGCTTGGAGGTGTCAACGGTCCACTCACACTCAGTCTGGGTCTCCCGATGGGACCCATATGGGCGCTGTCTGAGTTTATCGATCTCCCTCTGATATCGGGAGCGTTCTGTTTCTAACTGTGACTGTGTCTCCCTGGTAGAATCCTCCAGCTTACGCCTGCACCTCTCTTCAATTCTCTTGATCTCTGCTTGGAGTCTTTCGATCTCACTCCTAAGACTGTTCTTCTCTCTCTCACTCTTTTCTCTTTCTGATTCTATCTTCCTAATAGCCTCCTCCTTGCGGGAATATTGAGTCTTCCACTGATTCAGGTCATTCTGAATTTGCTGTTTCTCACACTCCAGGCGCTGTTTCACTCTGGTTTCTGCCTCTAGAGTTGCTTTAGCACGATTCAGCTCATCCTCCAGCCTCTGCAGCCTTGCCTTGTCTTGCTCCAGGACTTTGATTTTCACCAGAAGGCTCTCTCTTTCCTGCACCACCTGAGTGCACTGATTCTTTGATTCCTGAATCCTATTAGATGCCTAGAATTGAAAAAGAAATGGGGAAAAAATAATGTTTTGAATCATATCTTATTACTATCACAACTTCTATTCTTGTATCTATCTTTAAAAAAAAAAAAAAAGCCTCGCTTATTTTTCCTTTCTACATTTTCCCTGGGTACACTGTAAGCTTGCTATTTTACAAATTTGAGGGAAAAATTCTGCAGATGTATGTTGCCACTTCGATAAATGGCTTCATAGTTACTATTTTTTTCTATAGAAGGAACTGTAAGTTGTAGACCTGTCTTAACAATAATTATGCTTTGAAAAATGTGGGGAGTTTTGTTCCAGGTTATCATACCTGCTATACCTACATCTCACCTGTTACAGCTAGACGAACATACTTAATGAAGCAATACAAATATATGAAGGTATCTATTATAGATAAATATATAAATATATATTATATAATTTTATAATTTTATATATAATATATAATACATATATATACACACACACGCATACACACACCAACCCAGCCATACACAATATTTGTCTGTAGAAGTTAAATGTATCAGAAGTTAAAGAAGTTATTTTTAAATTAAGGGTTAGGAGAAGAAAAGCCAAACAAAAGGAAACACACTAGGGCCACGATCAAAAGCAAACACCAAATAATCCATGCAAAAAAATCATCTAAGCAGGCAAAAGAAAAAGTGTTTTAAAAAATGCATAGGGGAACACTTTAGTATGACTTCTATTTAAGAAAATTTTCATTACAAATGTATGCCATAGCTCACTAAATAAGAGCTAACTTCTAAGAAGCAGAATGGAACATTTGGAGGAAGTTATACATGTATTAGTGTTCTTAAAAGCAGGGCCAAACACAGGCTACCCAGAGATCAGCATTTGATGCAATGAAAGAACAGCAGCAGGGCACACAGCATTGAAATTATTTTAAAGCAGTTATCTGGATTATGACAGGAAGTAGTAGAGCAATAAAAAGAAAAATTAGATTTTCTATAAGCATCTATTTAAGCAGCAAGAGCACAGTTCAGATTAGATAATAATGTGATGAATAATTTGAGAAACAGTGAAGCTGTGATCAAATATTTGTGAATACCTCTAAAGCCTGCTTTTGGAATTTCTCAATTTCCTGTCTCAAATTTTCCCTCTCTCTCTGTAAATCATTAATCAGCCCCTGCAGTTCCAGGGTCCGGTTGTTGCTGATCTGCAGCTGGTTCCTTAGTTCCGAGATGGTTGCATTTTTATCACTGTCCGCTTCGCTTCGTCCCCTCCTCAGGTCATCGTACTCCAGCCTCAGGTTCCGCAGTTCTTCTTCCAACATCAAGTGCTCCTTGGTCAGGTTCTCTGTGAGAGACTGCAGCCTCTCAATTTCTATTTTGCTTTCATTTAAGCTTCTGCTTTTATCTTCTATTGCCTTCTGGAAATGCTCATTCCTCAAGTGAGCTTGTTTGACACTTTCCTGTTCCTGGAGTAACTGCCGCCTCAGCGCCTCGACCTCACAGGAGAGCCTCCTCAGCTCTTCCTGGGTCCTCTGCTTTTCCCTCAGGTGGCCATCCAGCACGTCCCTCTGCTGCCGGAGGTCATCCTCGCTCCTCTTCTTAACAATGGACGCCTGCTCCAGCTGCTGGGTTAGGTTGGTGATTTTGATGGCTTGCTCCTTCAGCGACCTCCTCATGCCTTCCAGCTCTTCCTCCAGCTTCTTCCTCTTGCAGGAGTCTTCTGACGCCGTCCTCTTCAGCCGATTCAGCTCCTCTTCCACCTTCTGCTTCTGCAACTGCAGGTCTTTCAGAGAGCTCTGGAACCGCGTGATATCCTGGTCCTTCACAGTCTTCTCCTGGGAAACCCTTTCATAGTCGATTCTCAGGCGTGTCAGTTCTTGCTCCTGAACCTTCAGTTTGTTTATTGACTCCGTCACACTACTGTTTGCTTTCTGCAGGTCATACTGGACCCTTTGTAATCTCGCGTTTTCATCTTCCAGGCACTTCCGCTCATTTGTTTCTTTGTCAATCAGTTGTTTTAACCTTTCTATCTCCTTGTTTTTATCCTGGATGGTTTTGGCAGCATCATCAAGAGATTGCTTGTATCTTACGCTCTCCTCTGTTCGCATCTGAGTGACTTGTCTCAGCTCAACCTCCAGCTGCTGTTTCCTCTGAGACACCTCAGAGCCAGTGGCCTTTTGCTGTTGGACATCTTCTTCCACCCTCCTGAGATTCTCTGTGGTCTGGGTTAGAGTGTTCTTCAGCCTCTTTATTTCTTCCGATAAGCTCCTGTTTTCTCGGGTGAGAGTGTCTATCTGAGCCCGGTAGCCACTGGTATCCTCTTCCTTCTGCATGGTGAGCTGGTGGATGGTGGTCTTGGTGATGTTGATCTCGGTCTCGAACTGATTTTTTAAGCTAATGATCTCCTCATCGTAATTGTTTCTTACCTTACTCAGTTCATTTTCATATTCCCAGCGGCGCTTGGCCTCCTCCTGAAACTCAGCTTTGAGTCTCTCGATCTCCTTATTTTTGTCCTGAATGGTCTTGGCAGCCTCCTCCAGGGACTGCTTGTGCCGGGCATTGTCCTCAGAGCGCTGCTGCATGATCTGCTTCAGCTCTATCTCCAGATGCTGCTTCTTCTGCATTATCTCAGAGCCACAGGCCTTTTGCTGAAGGGCATTTTCTTCAGCTCGCCTTCGCTGCTCAGTGGCCTGCAAGATGCTGTCATTGAGCCTGACAATTTCATCCTTCAGATCTCGATTTTCCCTTGAGAGTCTATCAAGCTGGTTTCTAAGATTTTTGGAATCATCTTCTTTTTGCATGGATATCTCCTTGATGGTAGTCTTCGTAATGTTAATCTCTGTTTCATACTTGTTCCTTAAATTACTCATCTCCTCATTATAGTGGTTTCTTACCTTTGCCAGCTCATTTTCATATTCTCTCTTCCGGGCGCCTTCGTCCTGCAGAAGAACCCTCAACCTTTCAATCTCGTACTCCTTCTCCTTGATGGCTTTCTCAGACTCTAACTTCTGCCAACCCAGGTTCTCCTTTTCACATTGCCTTGCTTTCTGCAGTTGGTCATAGTCATTCTTCTGTTGGTCAAATCTGTCTTCCACAGATTTTCTTCTTCTCTTTTCATCTTCAATCTCATAAGTCAGTCGGGTGATCTTCTCATTGAGTTCTTTTATTTGGCCGTAGCACTTGTCTAGATTTTGCTTAGCCGACTTCCCATCCAGCTCAGCCTGTCTCTTCAGCTCCTCCAGGCTCGCAAGCTTCGTTTTGAACTGGGAACACTCTGCCTGGTATTTCTGCAGGTTCTGATCCAGGAATTTGTTCTTATTACAGTTTTCCGAGTTGGCATCTCGGGCCAGTCTGAGCTCCTCTTCCAGAACTTCGATCTTGGTATTTTTCAGCTGTGGAAGTGAAATCGGAAATTATGTCAAAAGAAAAATACCTCACATTCCAAGAAAGAAGCAGTACTTTTCCCCTCCCAGACCAGTGTGCATTCTCATTTCTCTTTACACACACGGACACACATGTAAAGAGTGACTAGGCAAAAATTCAAGAAATCTGGATTCTCATCATAATTCTTCCACCAGCTGCTCATATAATCTCAGCAAATGATATATTACCTTTGAGTCTGAGCTACCTCATCTGTAAAATGAGGTAATTTCTTTCAAGATCAAAAGCTTATGATTTCATAAATTATGTTCCCTTTATTTCCAGTTTACATTAAAGTAAGTTTACATATAAACTCAATTTAAGTATCATAAATGAGGAATAAAGGGAACAATCACTCAATATAAAACATTTAAATATATCTAGTCCAAGATGTTATCCTTAACACAAAGAAATAAAGCAAATTCCGTGACCAAACATTAAATAAAATGACTTGTTTGGCAAAGTTGTTGCAGTATTATGAATATTACGTAAGTTCATTTAAAGCAGTGTATTGGAGCATGGAAGTAACCCCAGACTTACGAACAAGCAGTATTATATTAAACCTTTAGAGGAAATACAGTTTTACCAGGATGTGGCCAAAGCCACGTTATAATATGGAAGTAATAACCAGGTTCTATTTTCTTTGTTGATGCTCCAGGGAAAGATAGTAGTAAAGTACCTTCAGATCTTCCAGACTCTTCAGCATCTCACTTAAGAACCTGTAATAGTCTCCAGATCTTGTAAGTAGTTCAATGTACCGAGCATGAACATCTGCAGCCTTGGAGAAAAGGAAGGAAAGAAAGAAAAAGATATTGCATTAAAAAAAAAAGTCCTATGTAATTTGACCAATTTTGTTTTCTAAAATAGTGAGATTAAGAAGAGTGAATTCTCTTTTTTAGTGTGTTCATTCCAAAATCAGCAAAAGAAAGTACAGCAGGCCGGGCGCGGTGGCTCAAGCCTGTAATCCCAGCACTTTGGGAGGCCGAGACGGGCGGATCACGAGGTCAGGAGATCGAGACCATCCTGGCTAACACTGTGAAACCCCGTCTCTACTAAAAAATAGAAAAAACTAGCCGGGCGAGGTGGCGGGCGCCTGTAGTCCCAGCTACTCGGGAGGCTGAGGCAGGAGAATGGCGTGAACCCGGGAGGCAGAGCTTGCAGTGAGCTGAGATCTGGCCACTGCACTCCAGCCTGGGCGACAGAGTGAGACTCCGTCTCAAAAAAAAAAAAAAAAAAAAAAAAAAAAAAAAAAAAAAAAAAAAAAGAAAGTACAGCAAAACAAAGAGCCAAAAATGCATCCCATTCTCCTCTCTCCAGGCTGTTTCCCCTAAACCATCTGACAGGCAATAGTCTCTGACATGTTTGAGAAGAGGCTTTTAGAAATTTCTATATTTTCCACTTTTTAGAAGTCTCTCTCATCAAACCCACAAATTTAAGCCCAATTTCTACAAAGACTCTAAATAACAGATTCCTGATCATTTCTGAAAATGTGTCATACATCAGTGACTCACACCGGAGGGTGCATAACCTGCTATTAAACCTCTTAAAGTGGATATCCCATAACGGGATGAAATCAGCGATGGTAAGGAAGACAGGCAGGAGAGCAGGAAAAGGGAAGAAGAAGGAGGGGCAGGTTTTAAGAGATACGTGATGACATATATACCTCTTGCAGAATCACCCCAGAAGGTGACTGTATCATGGTCCTCTTGATAGGTATGTTCAGCAGAGTTTCCAGTCCGGAGGTATATGAGGCCAGCTGCAGCTCATAATCCTGCAGCATAATGAAGTTTAAGAAAAGTGTTCTTCATGGACTTAAAAAGCATCACTAACAGCTACAGTTCCAAAGTTTTAAATCACTGGACTGCATGTCTAATTGCCAACCCCAAAGACAATGAGCCACTAGTGGCCAAGCAGCTAATACTACGTTACAAAACCGGCCAGGAGCGGTGGCTCACACCTGTAATCCCAGCACTTTGGGAGGCCGAGGTGGGCAGATCCCCTGAGATCGGGAGTTCAAGACCAGCCTGACCAACACGGAGAAACCCCGTCTCTACTAAAAATACAAAATTAGCTGGGCATGGTGGTGCGTGCCTGTAATCCCAATTACTCAGGAAGCTGAGGCAGGAGAATCACTTGAACCCAGGAGGCAGAAGTTGCGGTCAGTCAAGATCACACCACTGCACTCCAGCCTGGGCAATAAGAGCGAAACTCCATCAAAACAAACAAACAAAAAACCATTACTAAACCAAGCAGTATATCTTTGTATGCTAAATGGAGAATGTAGCACCTACCAGTCGAAGAATAGAAACCAGCCATTCAAATGGATACCACCAATGTGGAATGAATTCAAGCTAATAGATTTTTAATTTTTATGGTTTGTTCAGAAAAGAATATATACAGACCATAATTACTATCCTCAAGAAGTGTATACTCTTTACAACAAATCAGCAAGTCAGGCAGTTAATAATAATCTTGGTGAAACACCAGCATTCTTTATGAAACCAACATACCTTAATTGAATTTGCACAAAGTTCAGCAATTTTTTGTACTTCCTCTGATTTGTCTCGTTTGCCAGATATTTCATTGTGCAAGTTCTATACAAAAAGTAAAATATTTACCAGTGTTAATGCATACAAGTATTTTTAAATAAATGTGATTTCACTCTTTTACCACTGTTATGTGTACCTTTTTTTTCAGCTTATTACTACATATAGTTGTCTCATATTCTTATAGTTAGAGCTTAGGAGATGAGCATTTTTTCCATTCCAAAAAGAGAAGCGAGCTCTTTAACTTACTATCTGTAAGAGGTTATTTTCTAGTCAGCCTGTTTTCTGGGCCTGTCCCCTCAATTTATAACGATAATTTATGATAACATGAAGAGAACAATATTACATTATTTCTATGTTCACAATTGCATTTCCTTATAAACATCTCAGTTGCTTTTCCTCTGGGCATTCTTTAAGCCTTCACAAAATGGATTCATAATATCAAATATTCATCATTTCAAACCTAGGCTCTGATGCAAAAGCCAGAGGAGAACATGAATTACACCCAATTAATCTCAGAACAGCTATGGAACAAAAAGTTGGCTTTTACCTTCTGCTCATTCAAAAACCGCATGACTGTGTTGGAATCTCCAAATTTCATGGATTCTAAGGAATCCTGACGGCGTTTAGCATCATAGAGCCACTTGCAGAAAGCCTGATAGTTATCACGATAATTCCTCAATTGTTTGATTTGTTTCTCCAGGTCCCATAATCTGGGGAGAAATAGATACAATAAAATCATCTTATTAGTTCCTAAAATATGTAACAGAGAGTCACCCAGAAATTCACTTGGTATAGACCCAAGAAAACTGATCATATTCCCACACAAAAACTTATACATGAACGTTCATAGCAGCACTTTTTATCCCAGCCAAAACTGGAAACAATTCAGGTATCAACTGATGAAAGGACCAACAAAATGTGGTACTGCCAAACAACAGCATATTATTCAATCGTAAAATACATGAAAAGACAGAGAATGACGTACTGAAATATGCTACAACACAGATGAACTTTAAAAGCATGATACTAAGTGAAAGAAGCCAGTTGCAATGGACTACATATTGTATGAGTCCAGTTATATAAAATTTCCAGAATAGGTAAATTCACATTCCAGAGATTTGTTAAACTCTTATTTGCAGAAAGGCATTTTTTTGGTCTAACATCTAATTTTCATAAACTTTTGGAGAATGCTAACTCAAAGCAGCTACTCCTTCCAAGAGTCATAACAAGAGTTTATAGGGCACAAAAGAGGTGGCTAAAGGGCTTCTGCTGTTTCTCTAAGACCCTGGATGGCACCTGGCCTGCACAGGGTTGGCTATTGCGATGCTTTCCCCTTCCATTTCTAACAAAGCTGCATACAGGCAGTCCGTGAAAACAACATCTGTTATGCCTAACTTACACAAAAAACAAAACCTCTATTTTCTACAACGGCTCCCCTCAAGTGACATTCTCTTGTGAACAACCAAAAGAGGAGATGATGGGGAAGGATGGGGAGGAGGCTGGCACACCTGAAGTCGATCTGTTTATCTATCCTTTGCCAGCGGTCTGTCAGCTGTGTGACTTTTTCACTGAACTTGCCCAGGTCCAGGTCATAAAGCGGATACTGCTGTGAAGTCTGAGAGTGGATCTGCTGGGCTTTCTGTAGTTCTGTTTTCATGGTGGCCAACAACGACTTCTTCAAGTTCAAGTCATTTTTTATTTTCTGCAAGACGAAAACAAAAAGATTGCAAATTAATCCCTTGTCCCATTGTATGCTACACTACAAGTCACCAAATTGGGGGGAAAAGTTTATAAAACACTTGAGAATATTCATAATTTAAAGTGTTAACAGTCAATCCAGGAAAATATATTTACTGAATTGCATTTCCCCGTATTTGTTCCAATAATCTAGTTCCTTGTGCTATCCTGTTATAATTATAATGTGTATGAAGGTTCTAAGAAGTTCCACAGTAAAGAAACCAGTTTCACTCAGCATTCCCCAAAATAATCCCATCACAACTTACTTTCTCATATAGTTCCTGCTAACACACTCTGAAAAACAGAGTCATAGAGATGACAACTGATGTCAACCTGTGTGGCCACAGGAACCCAATAATCCTCAAAACTCATGAAAACCTAGTGAAGCTTTATAATTGGGAGCTCAGTTCTGAATTAGTTCCTGTAAATTGGGCCACGGTTATAAGCTTTCAAGTTACCTTCAGTCCACAGCGGTAAGCTTCCACTTTATCCAGGTCCAGGCAGACAGTTTCCTCCTCAGTGAGCCTGGCTTCATAAACCTTTAACATGTCTTCTGTTTGGAGAATAGCCTGGAGCAGTGCCCTTACTGTGCATAAGCTGGAAAGGAAAAAGCAGCAGATAAAATTGCCAGTGACAGAATTAGTCTGTGAAGATTTCACTCTCACAGCTAGTAATGAAAGAGAACAATGTCAAAGCAGATACAAATTTATTTTGTCTTTTTTTTGTATCTATTGTGATTCAGACCAACATTTTGTATTCACTGAAGAATTCTCAAGTTCTCCTTAGAGCATAACTTAGTTCTAAGATAACATTATAGTCCAGAATAGTGGAATTAACATGTGAGGCTAGCGGAATTAACATGCTCTCCAAACCACAGAAGGATGTAAGTAAATCTCTAGGAACAGAGAAACTGTAAGGCAAGCATCTAAAGCAAATGAAGTCTGACACAAAGAAGCTTGAGAAAAGGAAAATATGAGATTAGTGATAGCTGAGTTTACCTATTTAAGTAGCCATCTGTAACACCATTGATATTTTCCAGTTTCTGAAATAGTCCAAATACTTCATTCTGTAAATAGCAGTACTTTTCAGAACCTCTGAAGTTGGCAAGCATATCTTTAAGCTGGTTGAGAACCTCAGCAATGGCTTGTGAATCATTCTGCACACTCTGTCAAAAATGAAGGAAAGCTCTTTTGATTTAGCTGTCTGATTCTTTTTATTACTGTATATATTTAAGGTGTACAAGATGCTGTTTTAATACACATAGACACAGTGAAATGACTACATCAGGTAAGTAAGTTAACATATCAGTCACGTTCCATGGTTCTCTTTTTTTGTATGTGTGGTAAGAGCACCTAATATCTACTCTCTTAGAAAAATTTCAATATACAACACACTACAAGATTACTACCTGTAGTCTTCCTGTTGAATTTAGATCTCTAGATTTATTTATTCCACACAAGTGCAAGTTTGTATCCTTTACATCTGCCCATTTCCTCCTCCCTCCCCACCCCTGGTAACCACCATCCTACTCTCTGTTTCTATGAATTAAACTTTTTTCTTAGAATTTACCCGTAAGTTAAATCATGCAGTATTTGTGTCTGGTGTATTTCACTTAGCATAATGTCCTCCACGTTCATCCATGTTTTTGAAAATGGCAGGATCTCTATTTTGGTTTTGTTTTTGTTTTTTTTGAGACAGAGTCTTGCTCTGTCACCCAGGCTGGAATGCAATGGTGCGATCTTGGCGCACTGCAACCTCTGCCTCCTGGGTTCAAGCAATTCTCCTGCCTCAGCCTCCTGAGTAGCTGTGATTACAGGTGCATGCCACCACACCTGGCTAATTTTTGTACGTTTTAGTAGAGATGGGGTTTCACCATGTTAGTCATGCTGGTCTTGAACTCCTGATCTCGTGATCCACCCACCTGGGCCTCCCAAAGTGCTGGGATTACAGGTGTGAGCCACCGCACCTGGCCCCAGGATCTCTTTCTTTTTTAAAGGTAAATAGTACTCCACTGTGTGTGTGTAGAGTCATGTGTCCAATAATGATGTTTTGGTCAAAATGATGAACTGCATACACAATGGTGGTCCCATAAGATACACACACACACATATATACATACACACATACATATAAACACATACACACACACACACATTTTTTTTTAAAGAGAAGGGTCTTGCTCCGTTGCCCAGACTGGAGTACATTGGTACAATCACAGCTCCCTACAGCCTCTAACTCCTGAGCTCAAGCAAGTAGCTGGGATTACAGGCATGTGCCACTGCATCCAGCCCCCATGAGATTACAATACTATATTTTTATTGTATCTTTTCGACATTTAGATATATTTAGATACACAAATACTTACCATTGTGTCACAATTGCCTACAGTATGTAGTACAGTAACATGTCCTACAGGTTTGTAGCATAGGTGTATAGTAGGCTATACCTTCTAGGTTTGTGTAAGTATGCTCTATGACGCCTGCATGACCAAATCGCCTAACCATGCGTTTCTTAGAATGTATCCCTGTCATTAAGCAATACAACTACATACCACAGTTTTGGCATACTGATCACACAGAGGTTAGTACTCTGCATTGGAGCTGTGTGATTCTTATGATCATTTTTGCCCTTAAAAAGTCCACTAAAAGTAAATGATTCAAGAAAGAGAGAGGAGTTGACCTATTTTTTTCTTGAGTATGGCCACATTAGCACTGTAAATGTGGTCCTCTTACTTAGAATATCTGTATTTTGGTCTTCCAATGCAGTGTGCCCAGGCTTGGTTGAGGAGAAAACATCACTGAGTTAGGAGCTGACACACGTGGACCATAGTCACACTCTGTCTATGGCTTTGAGATCATATCTCATCAACCAAATCTCTTCATGTCAGTGTCATGTCTACAAATAAAGATCATTCCCCCGTCTAACCCATATTATAGGTTGTTCATGTCAGTGTCATGTCTACAAATAAAGATCATTCCCCCGTCTAACCCGTATCATAGGTTGTTCTCTGCAAGAAGCCAATTTAATGCTTGTGAAAACTTTTGAGATGGACTGTGGCCTGATTCAACAACCCAAAAACTGTGAAAACTTTTGAGATGGACCACGAAATGCTTGTGAAAACTTTTGAGATGAACTCTAGCCTGATTCAACAACACACAAATGAACAGTTTAACTAACCCCCAGCCTGATAACCATCTACAAATTTGGAAACATAAGACATAAGGAAATCCTGTCAGAAGCCTGTTTTATTGAAAATTAATATTTTTGCCTAAAAACATTTAAACTAGGATTTTTTAAATTCATTTGCAGGTAAATAAAAATATACAGGGAAATCAGGCAAATACTAGCAGACACCTACTTTAAGCTCATTAATTTTCACTGTGATGTGGTGTGAAGACCCCTGGTCTGCTAGAGGGAGGTTTTTGAGAGTCATCCTGCCCTCGCAGTGCTCTATCTGCCTGCGAATCTTCTGCAGCTCCATCAGCATCCATGTTTCTTGCTTGTCATTTTCTCTGTTGGTTTCAATAACTTTATTATGGTTGACATCTTGGCAGGTTCCATGATGAGTGATTTCAGTTTTGGTCACTGTAAAAAGAAGTTAGGGCCACAAAAATCAGAGAATACCTAACTATCAAGGTGCTAGGCCTCAAAAAACATCCACATTACCTAAAAGTATACCTTCTTCCTTTGAATTTCAGAATCAATTCTGAAAATTTAGTGCACGAAGAACACTGGCTATATAGCATTCAGAGAAATGGTTCTGAAACTAGTTTTATGCAAACTCCTTTCTTTTTAAAATGGTATGGATGGTTGATACAAAGAGAAAGATGTCCCAAGCTGACCTGTCTGGTGCTGGGGGTGGCCAGGGAGCTGAATGACCAGGGTCTGGTAATGCTTCTGGGCATCGGTGAACTGAGACTGTATTTTCCGCTTGTCATCATCTCCAAACATCTCCGAGCCTTGGCTATTTCTGATGAACTCTTGGTAATGTAACTCAAGGTCGGCTATCGTCTTCGTGTAATCTTCCTGCCGCATTGTTTTCAGCTGAAAGGAAATAGGCAGAAGTGATGTGGGATTTATGCCTGCCCCACAGTGCAGTCAAGAAGAGTTGGCCAAAAAATGCCACCCACTAGATGGGACTCAAAGCAACACTCATCACAGGCTCATGAAGATATAAAAGGTCTTTTAGGGTTTAGACATTGCTCCCAAGAACTACAGGGATGGGTTGCTAATTTTTTTTTTTTTTTTGCCTACAGAATATTTTTCTTCAAATGAAATATTATTCAGAAGCCCTAAATATAAAGCAGCGCCCAGCAAAGCTGCTCCAACTAAAATGAGAAAAAGGGCTCAGGGGACCCCAAAAGGTACTTTCTGTGCCCCTCACCTCACTTCCATCCTTGTCACTCCTAAAGGATCTCCCTCCCCTGCTAGGACTCTTCAGACCACAATCTGAAAACAACTGATTTAGAGTAACTAACACTTAGGGTGCTCTTCCAAGAATTCCATCCCACCTTTTACTTCTGTGATACCCAGTTAATCCTTTATGACCTAACTTTCCATTACATCGAAGGAGCATAGGGTCCAGAATCTTACAGGAGTGCATGGCTTTTCCACAGGCACATTGGGCCTATCAGGCCACCTGAATTAGTATTACCTCTTTCTCTCATAATCAGCCATATGTTAATCCCTCCCGTTCTCTATTGGACAGACTAGAACCTCTAAGGAGGGCTGAGCTGACTTGCTTGATGAGACACAAAAGCACTGCTACACAGCAAGAAGGTCGAACTGTTGGACAAAGGCACTGCGGAGGGCAGCACGGCCCTACCTCCAGGCGGCCTAAGTGGCCCTGAGGACATACCTTGGCGATCGTCATGGCCCTGATCTTCTCTATGTCAATCATGCAGTAGTGCCAGGACACCAGGCTCTTCATGTTGATGTAGAGTTGGTTCCACAGAGCCAAGATGGCTTCGTAGTACTGCTCAATCCTAACAGGCACAAAGGGAAAACATGCTAGAGCCAGGCTTTCACACTTCATCCCAAATGGGAAACCTGGACATGCTCACACCACTGCACAAAAACCTACAACAGTCACTGATAAAGTAACAGGTGGAGGTATAACTTGGAAAACAGTTCATGGACTTGGATTCATTTACTCCCCAAAAGTATATTCTGAATTATCTACATTATTGGCTGACATATATACTACAACTTTTTGTTGTTGTCTTGTTTTTCGGCAACTCTGTAACTGACAGAGGTCTAAGGCAGGATGGAAGGTGCATTAGATGCCAATGACCCAAAGCTTGGTCATGAGCACACAGCAGCTTACTACACTACTCTCCCTATTCTGTGTGTGGCTGAAGATTTCCATACTAAATGGTTTAAAGGAATCTGCCATGGACAATCTGTTAAATGAATGTTCTTCCTACAGTGAGTCAATGTTGATAATAAAGGCATTTTATATTTGTGACTACATGTAAAACAATTGATTTTCTAAGAAAAGGAGAACCTTAAAATGATGTCTTTGAAGTACACTCTGAACCCCCTACAGTCAGACATACCTTTTTTTTTTTTTTTGAGACTGAGTTTTGCTCTTGTTGCCCAGGCTGGAGTGCAATGGCACGATCTTAGCTCACCACAACCTCCACCTCCCGGGTTCAAGTGATTCTCCTGCCTCAACCTCCCGAGTAGCTGGGATTACAGGCATGTGCCACCACACCCAGCTAATTTTGTATTTTTAGTAGAGACGGGGTTTCTCCATGTTGGTCAGACTGCTCTCAAACTCCTGACCGCAGATGACCCACCTGCCATGGTCTCCCAAAGTGCTGGGATTACATGCATGAGCCACCACGCCCAGCCAGACATTCCCTTTTATCCTTCAATAACTATTGTCTCTTCAACAATTTGCAAGACAAAGTGAAGGTGACCTTCACAAGGTTCCTTTTTTTTAGAAGATGGTTATTATAACAAGGCACCGTGTGTCCAAGCTTCAGGTGTAAGCACCTGCCCTCTTCCTCCGCCCTCGCGTTCATGCGTGCATGCGTGGCTTTGGGAACTTGGATGACTTACTTGCCAGAGAGGTCCACGGCCAGTGGGTTCGGAGGAGGGATGATCAGCCCCACAGAGGGAACGAGCATGTCAACGCCTCCCGGGCCCGTCACGTACCACTTGCTGCGCTCATTGTTGTCCTTCAGGATACACTCATCCCCCTTATGCACGATTTTCTGTAAGGCAAGCAGCCACGGGGTTTGGCTTTATTCATAAGTATGTGTTTTTATTTTTTTTCTCAAAGACAGAAACAGAGATGAACACATGCATATTATTAAAGCTTTTACCTTACTTGTTCCCCTCAAATGAAGCTGATCATCATACAACTCAACAATACTGACACTTTAAATGATATATGTGAGCCTAAAAGGTATACATGAAGTAAGCTACATTTTATTTACTTGGTCTCACTATGTCACCCATAGTGAGTGACATTCACTTTATATGCAACATAAAAGTATCATTTCTCATTTCTTTTATCAGAAATTTAAAGATGAGAGTGATCACAGACAAGTTTTACATACGAGAAGAAAAGTATTAAGCCTTATGAATTTTTAAAAGTTCTAAAATTAACTATTGTCCTTATTATTGACAACTACCATATGATTCACAACAGAGCTGCTGCTTTTGTTCCATAGCTGCTGCTTTCATAGATCAAAGACGTTGACTATGGTGATTATTGAACTCTAGATTAAGTGTTGCTTTCTTGATGGACAAAAATTTGCATGTAAAGACAGGGAAAACTTTTGTATCATTCTAAACGAGTACATACCTGGTCTTGTTTGTAGTCACAGAGAGCCCTGAGAATAATGGGTTTATTGCTTCTGTAGTCTGGGTTACGAGGCTTCAGCTGTACAATCTTCTTAGACTTGTTTACCAAGTTCTGCACCTGACGCTTGTATTCAAGGATTTTCTCTCGTTCTTTCTGCAATTGTGAAAAAGATCATACTTTAACATAGGTACCAGTGAGTTTTAGAGGAGATTTTCAAACTGCATTCATGTAGCTACACGACACACTATCACTGCAGTCGCATTAAGTGTAAAAAGTCACAAATTCGTCAGCAGGAAACAGGAGAACCTTTCACGATACCACTCTCCAGAAGCTATACAGGCAGGAATTAAGTGGGCAGGGAAGAACATCCTTGTGTGAAAGGGCTATGCTGATAAAATTTGAAGTATGCTTTCCCAAAGGAATTGTCATGTGAAGTAATGTTCTCTCTGTTCTTATTTTCAACAAACTGCCCAGACTGAAGCAAAAGTAACTGTCAAGAGTAGTTGGGCATGAAAAGAAGTCCATTTTGAGAAAAGCCACTGGAAGCTGAAGAAAGCGCTGGCTTGGCTCTAGGCGTGCATTGTACAGTAATACTAATCAGAGCCAGCTGCATCCAAGGCATGTGTTTTATCTCCCTGACCAGGCACCGCTGCTGAGGTTCTGGGTCTCAGACGATACCTCCAGCTCCTTGATCTGTTCCAGCAGGTGCTGCAGGGGCATGTTCTTGTCGCAGGGGTACTTCTTCCTGATGGAGTCCTGAAGCCCCTTCAGGTATGCTTCAGTCGACTGGGCCTCTTCAAAAAACTGTGAAGGATGAGAGTGATCAGTGAATGAACAGCAACTCAATAAGCAATTTCATCTAGTAGTTCTGTTTCAAGGACTGTTATCCCTAAGCCTCTCTTTGACGGGTGGCTAAAGGAAAAAATTCGTGCAGAAAGTATTTAGGTATGTGACAGCGGGAAACTATCTGTGGGACTGATGGCAAGGTTACCAATCTATGCTCCTCTGCACTCAAAACCAATGAAGAGGATTTATGCAACATTTTGAAGATTATTTTCAGTGCTTTATAAAACACACTCAAGACCTAAATAGCCATGAAATTATTACTAAATATAAAAACCTGAAAGTAGGCAGCATTTTCTTTCAGATGAACATCAATGCACTTGGTGATCTGAAGAATCCAGCTCCACTGCGTCTGCAGAGTGTCCATATAGGCCTGAAACAAGAAAATGTCAGCTGTCTTAGCCTAGCTCAGGTGTACAGATGCGCACGCACCAAGAGATAGGTGAGCCTGCATGAAAGCTAGTAAGCAGTTTTTATCTCATTCTAAGTCAAGCGGATATTTTTCTAAAAGTTGGAAAGAGAATTTCTCACCATATAACTCTTGGTAAGGTCAAAACTGAATTTTAAAATCAGCTTTCACAAATAGACACCAGGAGGAGTCTTAGTCAAAATATGTATCACCCGAATAGCAGAGATACTGACCAATCAGAACCATGACTGGGGCTAGCACGGGCGTGGTGTTCCTTTGCCACACCAAGCCCTGTTCCTGGAGGACTGCTGAATCACGGGGAGGTTCGAGACATCCAAGCAAAGGGCTGAGGGGGCTCAAGACAGTGATTCTTACCAACTGATATGGAAGTTTCTGGTTTTTTATCTTTTTATTTTTTATTTTTTTTGAGACGGAGTCTCACTCTGTCGCCCAGGCTGGAGTGCAGTGGTGCGATCTCAGCTCACTGCAAGCTCCGCCTCCCGGGTTCATGCCATTCTCTTGCCTCAGCCTCCGGAGTAGCTGGGACTACAGGCGCCTGCCACCACACCCGGCTAATTTTTTGTATTTTTAGTAGAGACAGGATTTCATCGTGTTAGCGAGGATGGTCTTGATCTCCTGACCTCGTGCCCCACCTGCCTCGGCCTCCCAAAGTGCTGGGATTACAGGTGTGAGCCACCGTGCCCGGCCAGGAAGTTTCTGGTTTTTTTTTAACAAGCAGTAAGGCCATACCAGTGCTACCAGCTAATGTCAGCCTTGAGCGTGGCCCACAGATGGCAGTCTAGGGCAGCGGTCAGCAAACTATAGCTCAAGGGCCACGTCTGGCCCACTTCCTGTATTTTTAAATAAAGTTTTATTGGAATACAACCACATTCATTTACACAGTGTCTATGCCTCCTTCTGCACTATAATAGCAGAGTTAAGTAATTGTAACAGAGATCAAATGGCCTGAAAGGCTAAAATACTGATTGTCTGGTCCTTTCCTGAAAGAGTTTGCCAACCCCTGGCGTAGGGTATTGATCCCAGAATAAAAAATAAAGTTGGCATGGCTTTAAGTCTTGTAAGAATTACTTATTTGGATAGTCTTACTTTATGAAAAGTTTCCTTTTTGTTTCCTAACAAAAATATAAACCTCATGAAGCCTACCTCAATTTTGTCTGAAGCTGGATGCTGATTGAGGACAAGTTGGTCACTTTCTTGTTTCAGCTTGTTGAGTTCTTTTTCTTTAACTTCCAGTTGACTCATGCGTATCTGTGAATGAAGAAGTAAGAAATCCTTTGGAGCAAGTCATCATTAAACTTCCATCACTCCCACAGCACTTTTTAAAAGTGAAATACAAAACTGCATTTTGGAAAGGAACAATGCCAAAGAATCATGCTGTTTTCCTCAAGAATCACAGCATTTTTAAGGCTGAAAAGGATGTTTGCTCCAGGTGAGGATGTGGCTGAGGCTTACTCAAAATGACACAGGAGGAAAGAAGAGCTACAACCAGCCTGAGGTTTTCCAATCCCAGGCTTCCACCCACCCTCCTGCAGTGCCACACACACCCTGGGTTATCTGAACGTACCAGTTCTTACTCTAAACAAACGCTGGTCTTCCGGGATATTAAACAATGTATTGCCCCTCTTTTTCTTTTAAGTTCAGGGATACATGTGCAGGTTTGTTACACAGGTAAACTTGTATCATAGGGATTTGTTGTACAGTTTATTTCATCACCCACGGATTAAGCCTAGTACCCTTTAGTGATCTCTCCTGATCCTCTCCCTCCTTCCACCTCCACCCTCTGCCCTCCGAAAGGCCCCAGTGTGTGTTGTTCCCCTCGATGTATCCATGTGTTCTCATCATTTAGTTCCCACTCTTAAGTGAGAACATGTGGAACTTGGTTTTCTGTTCCTGCATAAATTTGCTAAGGATAATGGCCTCCACATGGAGAAGTTTTCAGGAAGGAAACGTTTTTCATGACCATTTCAAAGGAGGCTGAATTGCAAAGGGCTGATTAAACTATTCATAGGCTATTCATTCCCCGAGCTCCCAGCTCTTCAAGGCAACAGGCTCAAGGCAAGCATCTACAGCCACGTGGGGCGAACTTACGGAGAAGGCCTCCTGTTTCTGAGCGATGTTGGTGTTCTTGTCGCTCCAGTCGTACAGCAGCTCCTCCTCCTCGCAGTCATTGATCCACATGATCTCCCGGGACGTGGCCTGGATGATGTTCTGCAGCTGTCGCAGGTGATCCATCCTCTCAAAGGACGCTTTCTACACAGGAAGTTCAAAGGCAGCATTAAAATAACATTATGTGGATGACTGGTGTTCTCTGCAGGTTTATAGATTAACCCTGCAGTCCCTTTTACAAAAAAAAAAAAATCACACGGATAGGAAAAAATGTTAACCTTGTGCATTCACTGACCACCTGGTATGGGAAAAGACCTATCCAAACTTGCAGTGAATAAGAAGGCAGCAACTCTTTTTTTTTTTTTGAGACAGAGTGTCGCTCTGTCGCCCAGGCTGGAGTGCAGTGGCGCGATCTCGGCTCACTGCAACCTCCGCCTCCCAGGTTTAAGCGATTCTCCTGCCTCAGCTTCCTGAGTAGCTGGGATTACAGACATGTACCACCACGTCCTGCTAATTTTTGTATTTTTAGTAGAGACGGGGTTTCACCAGTTGGCCAGGCTGGTCTCGAGCTCCCAATCTCAGATGATCCTCCTGCCTCGGCCTCCCAAAGTGCTGGAATTATGGGCGTCATAAGGTCTTTTTTTGGTATTTTTTACTGATATAGTTGTACATATTTGGGGGTACACATGATACCTGGACACATGCATACAATGTATAATGATCAAATCAGGATAACTGGGATATCCATCACCTCGAACATTTATCTTTTCTGTGTGCTGGGAACATTACAAATATTTTCTTCCAGCTATTTTGAAATATACAATAAATTATCATTAACTATAATATCCCTATTGTACTATCAACTATTAGAACTTATTCCTTCTATCTAACTGTATTTTTGTACCCATCAATAATTAGTTTTGGACTATGAGGGGGAAAATGGACTCAGAGAAATCAAGCTTTTCCTACCTTCTCCCCAAAATTCAAAGTGCCAGGCCGGGCGGTGGCTCAAGCCTGTAATCCCAGCACTTTGGGAGGCCGAGACAGACGGATCACGAGGTCAGGAGATCAAGACCATCCTGGCTAACACGGTGAAACCCCGTCTCTACTAAAATACAAAAAACGGGCCGGGCGAGGTGG
>NW_016806990.1:1977549-2001250 GCF_001698545.2 Rhinopithecus bieti | reverse complement strand
AAAAAAAAAAAAAAAAAAAAAAAAAAAAAAAAAACAAAGTGCCATAACTCACACCCCGCCCAATAGGAAAATCACTGTGTCACCACCAGTGACGTTATTTAAAAAGTATCATTGCCAACAAGGAAACATTAAAAAGTAAAGATACGGTGACACAAATAGGCAGAAGAATGGAAATCTCTCCTCTTATGAATCAAGTAACTGCTATGACAGAGTCTGTCATAAAATTGTGATGATGATCTGGTAGACCTCTATCTTGAGAAAATAACTTTTATTTTGCTTAGACTTCATAAAAAAGACCACAACTCACAAGTGGCAATGTTTTCTTGCTTCAGCTGCAAGTATTTAACAAGTGCCATTTATGTGACACAACTTGAAAACAGAACAGCAGTAGGGACTGTCTCCTGAAAACAACTTTTAGGCCAGGTGCGGTGGCTCACGCCTGTAATCCCAGCACTTTGGGAGGCCAAGGTGGGCGGATCACTTGAGGTCAGGAGTTTGAGACCACCTAGGCAAACACGGTGAACCTGGTGAAACCCTGTCTCTACTTAAAAGAAAAAAAGAAAAAACAACTTTTAAAATTCACTTCTAAAGGAAACTCAGCATTAGCAACAACATTAGCATCGATGAACAGGCGCCTCCCCGCCAGGATGTGCTTGGTAGTTCACGAACTGAATTGAATTGGAAACAACAGAAAGTCTATGCACTTGAGAAATAAATGAGCTTACCAGCAGGTTTTCATACTCCTCCTCCAACTGGTAGATCGCAGATTTCTCACGCTAGAAGACAACAAAAAGCAGGCAGATATAAATCCCCTTGTGGACTGTATAGAAAAGAGTGGCCCTTCTAAACCTCCTTTTCATCAGATACTGGCCTCAGATCCCTCCATACAAAGAAGGAAGTACTTGCTCTATGAAATATTTCACCCATGGGGACTTTTTCCTAGGCGGTTGGAAAGCAAACCCTTGCTGGCCTGGCAGCAGCGTCTCCACAAAGGAAAGCCCAGATCAGGGTCACTTAAAGACTCACTTGTTAGAAAATTGTCTCAAAGTTTAAAGACATGATTTAGGATTCCCTAGGTCTTAGAGAAATGAAGGAGAAAGTTGGTCAGGTGCTCAGGTGGACAAAAGTAAGCCCCCCAAAAAGCCAGAAGAAGAAGTGAGGATGAGAAGCTTTGGTCTAAGATTAAAAAAAAAAAAAAAAAAAAAGTTTAGTGATTTACAAGCGTAGAGACCTGGGGGAAACTAAGCACTTAAGATCAGTTATGATTTTATGCTGTAATTCTCAAGCCAGTTTCAAGTCTGACTTTTTCAGCACGGGAACAGGTGTCGGGATGAGATAGGGCTTTGCTCAGTAGAAATAATGTTTTAATTACCAACTAGGAAAGGATTCACCAATGACACAAACTACTGCATATGATTGTTGCATTTCCCGTTCAAAAAGATGTTCTGCTTACTGCAGAAACAACCTGCCACCTCCAAAGATACTTATTCACACACTGCAAATAAGTGTTTGCACACTCTCAGCCTCTCGTTTAACTCCTCTTCGAGTGTTAACATAATCTCTAACAGGGCTACTAATTCCACTTCCCCATTTAAGAAATGGGATTTCTAAAACTTTCCAGTCTTTTGGGAAAGAAATACTAGCAGTGTTTCAGAAGAAACTCCCTGGGATTGATTAATTACATGATCCTTCGGTAGATAATTTGAATTAAGACTCTAAAATGAAACACTGAAAAGTACCAGGTCGGCTTTAATTTTGTCCAGCTGCCAGCGATAGTCGCCGATGGCATTGTGGATGCTCCGGTGGCTGTTGATGTGCTGTTCCACTGAGGCCAGGTCCACACCCCAGGCCACCAAGTCCATCTGCGCCTGGGAAGGAAAGACAAACAGAGGCACCCTTTGTTTTCGCACCTTTGCACCTGATTCACTTATGTACAGCATCACGGCTTTACTTCAGGTAGAACCAAAGATGTAAATATGGAGTTTTTTTTTTTTTTTTTTTTGATACGGAGTCTCGCTCTGTTGCCCAGGCTGGGGTGCAGTAGCGCACTCTTGGCTCACTGCAAGCTCCGCCTCCCGGGTTCACGCCATTCTCCTGCCTCAGCCTTCGGAGTAGCTGGGACGACAGGCGCCCGCCACCACGCCCGGCTAATTTTTTTGTATTTTTAGTAGACACGGGGTTTCACTGTGTTAGCCAGGATGGTCTCGATCTCCTGATCCGCCCGCCTCGGCCTCCCAGAATGCTGGGATCACAGGCATGAGCCACCGCGCCCGGCCTGTAAATATGGAGTATTTTTGAAGCCAGAATATTTTTTAAAGATTCAAGGTTCCCAAATGGCTAATGCAGGGTTGCCAAATACTTCCCTCAACTTGTTTGACCCCAGCTCAAGATGGGCAGAGGAGGAAATTTGGAAATGGGAACCTTAAAACCAAGATCATGTCTTCTGAAGAAAAACAAATCTACCTGTGCACAGGCAAGCAAGCATGTGCACAGAACATATGTGTGCATATATATGTACGCTATGTTATAAAATACTCATTTCATCATTCTTAAACATGCATCAAAAATCACTGAGTAAATGCAATTATACACTGCTCCCCAAACTAAATAGTTGACCTAAAAGTATCTTTCATTGTTTATTTCTTTATGTTGTCTTGATGGATGTAATTATTGGCTTTTTAAAATCCAGCATATACCATTCCCTTTCAGGATGCAAAACTCCCTATGGCCCATTTCAAAGGGAAGTTACTATATCTACTCAAAGATTCAATTTCCGTAAGTGCTGGCAATATTAGGATTGTGGGCTTAAGTTACCTTTTTTAAAAAATTAAATCTGACTAAATTTATTATTTGAGCCTCAAATTTAAGAATGTTTCACAATAAGAATCACACACATTGTTCCACCAGTTTCACACTGGGGCAAGTCCATTATCTCACCCTTCTTTTGCATGAGTACATATAAATTTCCAAATCACCTGTGTCATCTCTTGGACGTGCCAAGGGCAAACGTTCCAATCTGGGATTGCAGTAAGAACATAAAACACATTGTTCTAAGCCACATCCATGTTCTAGTACACTTGGCAAGGCTTCAGAAAAGGGAGCCATTTCAGAGTCAAACAGAAGGTTACCCAGGACTTTGACCCCTTCTCTCCCACAGCTGTCTCAGCTTTAAACCAGAGACAGCCAGGTGCATGCAGTGGGACATTAGCAACGTGACCAGGCTCCAGCTCACGCCTCTCATTACCAGCCAGGTGTATAGTATCTGACCTGTCCATCGGCAAACACAAATTGGGGAAACGAAACAAAGGCTCAGGAGTGCCTGCCTCCTGCCTCCTGACTGCCTACTGGGGCAACAGTTCCCTTATCAGCTGGGCCCTGCAGCTCAGTCTCCTGGGAACAAGGTAAAGCATGCAGGGGAACAAGGGATAAGAGGAAAGGAGCCAGAGCAAATCCCAGAGCAAACCTGCAGTAAGCAATCAAACAACTTTTAGTTTGTTTGCAACCATGAGGGCTGCCTGCCTAATCTGGAAAGCATTGCTTATCAATTGCTTCTATTAGAAAATGACATAAAACTGGCCAGGCGCGGTGGCTCACACCTGTAATCCCAATACTTTAGGAGGCCAAGGCGGGTGGATCACAAGGTCAGGAGTTCGAGATCAGCCTGATCAACATGGTGAAACCCCGTCTCTACTAAAAATACAAAAAATTAGCCAGGCATGGTGGCAGGCGCCTGTAGTCCCAGCTACTCGGGAGGCTGAGGCAGGAGAATCGCTTGAACCCAGGAGGCGGAGGTTGCAGTGAGCCGAGATCATGCCACTGCACTCCAGCCTGGGCAACAGAGCGAGACTCCGTCTCAAAAAAAAAAGAAAATGACATAAAACTGAATTCATGTGGTAATACTTTTCCAAAATTTAAAACCATTGAGCATTTCTATATTCTTAAAAAGCTACACTCAACATAAATACCAAAAAAAATGACAAATTACAGGCTGTCACCTTTTTATAACTGTCATACTAAGACAACTTTAGGGGATATGACGTTTCATTAACTAATTTGATTGGAAGGCTGTTTTGCCCATCATTGCGGATCCTTAAGACGTAGTTAAGCCCCATCAGCTCCGCCATGTCTTCCTTTGACTGCTCCACTCCACAGGAGCAGGCCACCCTCCCCTCTACTCCCAGCTAAGCAAGAATGTATTATAGCTGATCTAGACAGAAATTTGGCATTTGGTATGCATCTTGTTTTCTTCAATAATATTCATTTTCAGGACTAGGGACCATAATCTTTGAACCCTCGGGTGCCAAGACATATAAAATCCTCAAGAAATGTACTCAAAGATTAGAAGGAAATTTGAAAAACATACAAATAGGTTTGTATTTAGGTTTCTGATATTTTAACTGACTTTTGTTCTCTCTAAGCCCTACCTTCTGTAATAGCTTACATTCTTTATAATAAATGGGAGAAAAAGTTAACTGAATGAATGAATGAATGTTTAGTCACTGAAGTCCTCACTACTTAGGAAAGAATACACAAAAATTTTAAAGGAGTTGAGAAATTTTAGAACCACTGCTGAATTAGTCTAACAACTAAACAAACCAGCTTTCTTACAACCACATCTACATTGCGTAACAATCTCTCCACAACTTATCACTCTAACACATCCACATTCTCAAGGGAAGGGTTAGGAGTAGGTTTTCATTATAAAATTCCCATCTACATGATTGTGGCGTATTTCTACCACCACCTGTTCATTATAGGACATAATGATTACATGAAACAACACAACAATCATTAGTCTTGAAAAATACTTTGCAGAAACTCCAGTTCTAGGGAAAGGATCAGCATATCCTTCCAACATTATTTTACTTCACTCCCACACCGGTGACGTGATGGTTGCACAATGACACAACTGAGACTTCCAAAGTATAAGGTAAGCAACCAATGAGCCCAAACCAGAACGGCTAGTTTCACTGTTTCCAGCTCCTCCAATCTGTGAACATTTTAAATGAACTGCCACAATGGGCTATTTTTCAAGTACCTATGAGTAAAACAGATGAGGTCAGTTGCCACTCACATAGAACAATGAAGTTATTTAGCACATAAACTACCACAACAGATTTTTCCAGGGGTCAGTGTAAGAACTGGGTATTCAAAGTCTACTAACTAAATTACACATGTTAAATATGACCTGTGTGATAAAGGATGACTATAAAGCAATGAGGTTGAGTCCCCAAGCCACACTGAAATCTCATTCATTCCAAAATAGAAGACCACTTTTCAAATTGTATAGGAGGAAAATCCTGCAAACAGCAAGCTGCTGCTGCCACCTGAGGTCTAGAAGATTCTTCGTCACACAAACACATGGGGTGACCCCATCGTGCTGGAAGGCCTGGCCTGCACAGGTATGGGCTGTTCAAGAAGCTGCTTACCCTTTGCTGCCTCATCCACCCCAAACATTCACTGGTGACGTGCTTGGTGAACTCATCCCAGCCAGAGCCGCTCTGACAAGTATAGCCTCCACCACCCTTGGAGCTGGCCCTGCGGACTCGAGGGACACTGATGGCTTTATAAAGGGCTCGCATTTGCTCTTGGAGCTGAAGAAGTCTGAAAAGAAAAAAAAAAAACCTTTAAACCACTGCGGGAAAACAGCCTATGAAAACCCATTCTGGGCCAATTTCCCCTTTTCTGAGTCTTTTGTGTCAATAGAGAAGCTATAAATGTTTTATGGTATTTGAAGATTTTTTTTCTTTACCCCAGGACTTAAGTCTTAATCACATACAACAAGTTAAATCTTAGGAAGAGGTTCAAAGCGTGAAACAGCATAGAAAGCGTCACTGCCTTTGCCTAATATTAGAGTAACTTTCTTTTTTTTTTTTTGAGACGGAGTCTGGCTCTGTCACCCAGGCTGGAGTGCAGTGGCGCGATCTTGGCTCACTGCAAGCTCCGCCTCCCGGGTTCACGCCATTCTCCTGCCTCAGCCTCCCAAGTAGCTGGGACTACAGGTGCCCGCCAACACACCCAGCTACTTTTTTGTATTTTTAGTAGAGATGGGGTTTCACCATGTTAGCCAGGATAGTCTCAATCTCCTGACCTCCTGATCTGTCTGCCTCGGCCTCCCAAAGTGCTGGGATTACAGGCGTGAGCCACTGCGCCCGGCTGCAACTTTCATTTTCTCATGAGTTTTTTCCCGGGAGTTTTCCTAGTACCCTGGACCCCAGGCAGTAGCAGAACAAGTTCAGACTACACTTTTCTGCCTTATAGTCTCTGCTTCCAACTCTAAAGGTCTCATTTTTGTATTTATTCAACTAAGCTTGACTTGATATTTTAGACCCTTAGGTGACTCACACCTGTAATCCCAGCACTTTGGGAAGCCCAAGACGGAGGATTGCTTGAGCCTAGGAGTTCCAGATCAACCTGAGCAACATGGCTAAACCCTAGCTCCACAAAAAAATTTTTTTAATTTGCCAGGTGTGGCACATGCCTATAGCCCAGCTACTTGAGAGACTGAAGTGGGAGGATTGCTTGAGCCCAGAAGGTCGAGGCTGCGGTGAGCCACATTTGTGCCACTGCACTCCCGCTTGGGTGACAGAGAGACCCTGTCTCAAAAAAAAAAAAAAAAAAGGCCTTTCTGTCCTCTGAAGTGAGGTACAGTTAACATCTATAATGAACCGATCACTTTATTGTATTAGAGATACATAATAAAGCTGCAAAATACCAACTAAGCAAGCCTTTCCTTGGGAACATTTGTGCTGCCTTCAAAGGAAGACCTAGGTCATGGAATTGAGTGTGACTGGGTATGTGGTGTTCTTTTTCATGGGGACTGCCCGATCCATGCTCTGTGGACAATACCTTTTCTGGTAAGCATCACAGGGCTGGCCCATCTGCCGCATCTCTCTGATCAAGCTGTCGAGGATTTCCATCTGGTCATTGGCCTGGGCAAAACACTCATCCAAGTCTCGACTCCGAGTCAGCTGTATTCCATCTCCATACTTCAATTCCTGAAAGAAAGCATTCACAGCAAGGAAAACACATACTACCGGGAAGAAAAGCTTCATGTGCATTAATGGAAGCAAGAGTTTCCACTGTAAACCTGACAAAAACTGTAAGTTTCCTCACTGAAAATGATCTTATTGAGATAAGAAGGTAAACAGAGGGAAATTCATGAACCAAAGTTTGTGGATTATCTTTTAAATTTGCTTGGCTTTTAAAGGCACATTTACCGAATGCTAACCTTCCCCTTGCTTCAATATGTTACATGCTGATCTTTCATATTTACACACAACTCTCATCTAATGGGAATTTCACTGTGATAGGGACACTGTACGGTTATGCCAGATGGGGCCTCTTATGCACAAACTGAGTTTTTCCTATACCTTATGGGAACATAACATTTTAGTTCTTTTTTTTTTTTTTTTTTGAGACAAAGCCTTACTCTGTTGCCCAGGCTGGAGTGCAGTGGTGCGATCTCGGCTCACTGCAACCTCTGCCTCCAGGGTTCAAGCGATTCTTCTGCCTCAGGCTCCTGAGTAGCTGGGACTACAGGCATGTGCCACCATGCCAGGCTAATTTTTGTATTTTTAGTAGAGATGGGTTTTCACCATGTTGGCCAGGCTGGTCTCAAACTCCTGACCTCAAGTGATCCACCCGCCTCGGCCTCCCAAAGTGCTGGGATTATAAGTGTAAGCCACCATGCCCGGCCAATGTTTCAGTTCTTAAGAAGAAGGCTTCTGCCTGGTTAACTGTATTGGGCCAATCAATGTCCTGGTTTTGATGATGACTATAATCATATAAGATGTCACCACTGGGAAAAGCTGGGTACTGGGTAGAGACCCCTCAGTACTATTTTTGCAACTTCTTATGAGTCTATAACTATTTCAAAATTTAAAAAGTGTTTTGTATTTAGAAAATAAAACAGAAAGCTTCCTCCTCTGCTTCAGTGCCACCTGAAGCAAAATTCTCTGGAATTTTCTATCTGCTGCCTTTACTTGGCTTTAGCCAAATGAACCTCATTTCTCTAAACAGAAATGTTAGCAAATATGACACTATTTCCCTAACCTGTTTTTATTGCACATTGATGCATATAAGTAAAAATAAACTGAGAACATGAGGCCATGCAAATTTTCAGAGCTACATGTAAAACGTATCCATAGTCACTACAAATGACTGGTGTGTGTGTGTTCATTATTAAGTCACTGGTTCTACTATTTTGTTTTGTGTAAAGGAATCAGGCCACTGTGAGGAACATTTTAAGGAGTATGTTTCAAATCAGACACTGAAAACAACCAGAACTGGAGCCAAGCTAGTTTGCTGAGCCCCAAATATCTCTAAACATGGACTAAAGTGACATTATTTTTTTAATTGGATAAAGAAACTCAGAACTAGAACCCACATAGTATCTAAATTAAGAAATTAGAACATTAAAATATTATCTAAATAGAACCAGTAAATTCATTTGGTTGAAATCTGTTTCAAATGTAGGTTATTTAAAAGGGGTACTTTGTAATGAGGCAGATTCCAGATGTAACCTTGATACCAATGTCAGCATTAGGGAGACTTCGCTGAAGAGATTCAGTAACTCAGGAAAGGGATGGAAAAGATGGCTACGGACCCACCATTCTCTATTCTGTTTTTAGCACACTAGGAACAAAGGTGAATGCTAGTGTTTTAAAATAAAGACTTTACACAGCAAATACCACGAACTCCATGATTTCTAATCTGGATTTGATGAGATCCTAGGATGTCTCAGTTATCTCAAGAAACATCTCAGTGTTCTCGCAAATGTTACCATTTCTCCTCAATTTTCCACTGCCTATTTTTCCACATTTTTCTGTTTCCTGGATAGAATTGTTATCTCAATATAGTCATTTTCCCTGGAAAAAAAAATCATACCAAATTGATGGTGCACATGAAGATCCATCCCAACCCAGGAACAGAAACATGCCAGGCTGCATTTCTCAGAATGGAAAGTTTCAAAATGTCACGTAAATCATAAATTGCTTTATTTCCAAAAAGGTGGCACTCTATAACGTAAACATTTGTTGGGGGACGACGGAGAAGTGTTTGAAAGCTGATTCCCATTGTTAAACCAACATTACAAATAGGTTAAGAAGACACACATCTCTCTGTAGTCTGTTCTGAAAAACAGCATCTCTAAACACTCTGTGACAGAGGTCAGTGAATAGGGTGGCCCCGGGCAGCAGAAGCTAACCAGAGCACAGTTGGGTGTGGCCAAGGCTTCGGGAGAAGTGATGGGAACAGAGAAAGCTTACAGGCTGCACGATGAGCTCTGCTCGCATCAAGCAGTCGGAGCAGTTCTGCAGCAGCTCCTGGATGGTGTTCTGGTTCTGGTGCCTGGACATCGTGCCAGTTTGACTAAGGAGGCAAACACAAATAAACCAGACATAAAATAACTTAATTCAATTCTGAAATAATTTCAAACTTGCAAAAGTTGCAAAAACGGGACAAAACCACTCCTGTGAGACCCTTTAGCCGGAATCCCAATTGTTAACATTTTCTTATGTTTCCTTTATCCCCCTTCTCCACTCTCCATAGATGTGTGTGTATTTATCTACGTGTATATATTATTTTTTTCTGAACCATTTGAGAATAACCATGCCCTTCTACCCCCAAATATTTCAGCATGTATTTATCTCTGTATACATATTATTTTTTTCTGAATCATTTGAGAATAAACATGCCTTTTTAACCCCCAAATAGCTCAGCATATCATTCCTAAGGATAAAAACATTCACTTATATATAACCACAAAACAATGATCAAAATCAGAAATTTACGATTGACACGAACAATTTTCCAATTAATAGAACTTGTTCAGATTTCACCAATTAGCCCAATAATGTCCTTCACAGCAAGTTTTCCCCTCCGAGGTCCAGGATCCAATCCAGATATATATCTCTTTGAGTTATAAAAACACACTTCTGGCAATGACAATGACACAGAGCTATTTCAGCTTCACTCCTGCTTCATCCCACAGCGGTCCCTAATGACAGTCCCCAACACCACAAGTCCCTCTGCAGGAAGACCTCATGGTGTCAGACACAGAGCATGAAGATTTCACTGGCAAGTCTGGCTGAAGGAAAGGTAGGAGAGGAGAAAAAAGCTTACACTACAAAAGTATTGGCCAGACACAGTGGTTCACGCCTGTAATCCCAGTGCTTTGGGAAGCCAAGGCAGGAGGACTAATTAAGTCCAGAAGTTGGAGACCAGCCTGAGCAACACAGCAAGACCCTGTCTTACAAAAAAAAAAAAAAAAAGATTGTTTTTAAATTAGCCAAACATTGTGATGCGTGTCTGTAGCTCTAGCTACTCAGGAAGCTGAGGTGGGAGGATCACTTGAGCCCACGAGTTGGAGGCTGCGATGAGTTATGATCACACCACTGTACTCTTGCCTAGGTGACAGAGTGAGACCCTGTCTGCAAAAAAAAAAAAATATATATATATATATATATATATTCTGTAATTCCTGTAAAAGACAATAATGGTTTTTTAAAAATCATGGTGTGAAGAAAGTGATGGAAAATTTAAATACATTATCTTTATTGCAAAACAAACCCATTCTCCTTTCAAGATGTTCCTAGAATACCTATTTTTCTCTACAATGAAGCTCAGTCAATGTACATTCCAAATGAGGCACTTTTCCGGAAGACTCCTAGAAGAAACCTTAAAACAACAGTGGTGTTGACGAAAATGTTGCAGACGGTCTGTATCTTAAAGAAAGAGATGACAGAGTTTCATTTGCTCTTCAAGCAAGGCATAACCAAAGTCTGGCTTTTAAATTTACCAAGATATACTATGCCACAGCACAGCCCACTGTAGTTTGGTTTCAGAGAAGTTTAAAGCAGACCAAGTGATTATTTAACATCTGTGAAAAGTCCTCACGGATGTGCTACAAGAAATTGGCTCTTCCTACCCAGCCCTTCAGTCAGGGCCAGCCTGAGCCTGCTTTTATCTGATGCCTGTCTAACCAACTGGATAGTGTGTGCGTGTGTGTGTGTGTGTGTGTTTTAAAGAAAGAATTTCACCGTTTAAAAAAAAAAGTTTGACAAACAATGGCTGCATTATGCATAGATGGGATAAGATCACAGTAATGTGGGAATTCTTCTGCAGCACCTGCCTGCACTGTCTCACCATAGGAAAGCTCTTTCTTTTTTGGCCACCCATTTGGGGTTCCTCCCTGCAGGCAAGACTCCTCAACAAGCCAGGACTAGATGAATGTGGGTGAGGAGCCCAGACCTCCCTGGGAACTACTCCCCGAAGAAGACACAAGCTCCTCCAGGCGGGTAAAGGTGAGGTGGTGCCAGAGTCATCCACCTCTCAAAACCAGGACTGCCCCCACCCATCACCAATGCAACCAATCTCTGTCTTCCACTCCAGATTATACAGGAAATGAGGTCCATTCCTCACACTGCCGAGATATGAGCAAGATCGCATGTGTTGTCCTAACTTGTACAGAATTCCAACTGACTTAGAACACCTTCCAAAACATACCTGTTATAAAACAGACGAAAGAAACTCAAGAGACAAAGGAAAACATTACGAAACCCAGCAACCTCACTCAGAACCCTAGGATGAATTAAAAAATTAGGAAGGTCCTGTGTAATTATATTTGTTTTCTTTATTGAAGGGACATAGGAATACCTTTATTCTGAAACATTAAAAAATTCTGTTCAGCAATTTGGCTCCAAGGGTGATTCCCACAAAGAATGCCAGTCCCAAGCAGATAAATGAAAGAGTTGTCTCTTAGCACAGTGGAAAGTCAGGGTTTCCTAAATTATTTAACAATGTGTGCTGCTGTAAAAATGATCACAAACTGAGCTATAAGCTGAGGGTGGGGCACGCCTGTAATCCCAGCACTTTGGGAGGCCAAGGTAAACGGATCACTTGAGCTCAGCAGTTCAAGACTAGCCTGGGCAACACAGCATAAACCCCAGCTGTTAAGAAAACAAAATGATGGAGGCAGGGGAAACTGGGTGAGGGTATACACAAACTTTGCACTATTTTGTAACTTTTCTACAAATCTAAAACTATTCTAGAATTACATTGTATTAAAAAACAGAGACAGGGAGGACAAACACAATTGTTCATTCACAATCGTGAATGAACGCACCAAACTGTGTGAATGTTTTTATTCACACAATTGTGAATGAATGCACCGAAGTGTACATACACATTTTTCAAAGTGAATTTATGAGACCAAATTCATCTGACCACAAAATATAAAACTCACCAGCTTCTTTTTACCCAAGAACTTAGACTAGTTAGTTACACAACAGTTAGAAATGAATTACATCCAGGATAAAGGAGGTAAGGCAACCAAACATTGGCTTAAAACATTGGTGGGTTTTCTCTATGTTTTAATTCCCTCCCCCTAGTTTTAGAAGACATTCCTATCTCTCTAGAAATCAGCTGGCATCCTATAAAGAGAAGATACCTTACCTGCCTCCCCTTGCCTACCCATATCTGAACTAAAAAAACAAACAAACAAACAAAAACAGGTAACTTCATATGCTACTAATAATACCAAATAAATTATTCGTGCTTTTCTAAAAGATTTTCATATGTTCTTTTTTTTTCTCCCCCCGTGATGGAGTCTTGCTCTGTTGCCCAGGCTGGAGTGCAGTGGTACGATCTTGGCTCACTTTAACCTCCGCTTCCCAGGTTCAAGTGATTCTCCTGCCTCAGCCTCCCGAGTAGCTGGGACTACATGCATGCGCCACCACACCCAGCTATTTTTTTTGTATTTTTAGTAGAGATGGGGTTTTACCATGTTGGTCAGGCTGGTCTCAAACTCCTGACCTCAAATGATCTGCCCGCCTCAGCCTCCCAAAGTGTTAGGATTACAGGCGTGAGCCACCGCGCCCTGTCTCATATGTTCCTGATATCCACTGGAACATTTAAATGTTTTGCATGGCATGTTAGTAAATAAATTAACAACTGCATAGGAATGGGGAATGCACAAAAATCTAATCCTTTAAAGGGCTGAAAAAATAAAAAGCTAAAGTGTTGGAATAATGAAATAAAGAATCTTTGATATCACTATTTGTCTATTGGGAAGTGTGATCTGATTAACCAAATTTCATCATATACACAACTTTTCAAGACCGCATCTGATCCTTAAAACAAGGTCTCCTTCTATCTTTCATCTGTAAGAATCCAACTTCAGTCTTAGGTGTGGCCAAGAATTCCCTCTGGAAACAGAGTGAGGCGAGAAAGGGAAATAGGTATACACCTTGTGAATGACTCAGTCCATCAAAACAAGACAGAGGGAGACTCAGGCCAACTAAGGTATAGGGAGTCCACCTTGACAGGTCAGTTTGCTTGTCTTAGCCCAGTGAAAAATCCACACAGAACTCGCTGTACTTAATCAGGGAGGAAGTTCAGGGGAAAGGATTTCGACCCATCAGTTCAGGCTGATGTCAGACAGACACCAGCTGTATGTGTAGCACTGGATTCTTCAGCACGAGAGCCAGGAGAGCTTGCTTCAGGAAACATGCCTTTTTTTTTTTTTTTTTTTTGAGAAGGAGTCTCACTCTGTCGCCCAGGTGGGAGGGCAGTGGGACAATCTCAGTTCATTGCGACCTCCGCCCCCGGGTTCAAGTGATTCTTCTGCCTCAGTGTCCCACATATCTGGGATTACAGGCACACTGCCACCACGCAAAGCTAATTTTTGTATTTTTAGTAGAGACAGGGTTTCACCAAATTTTGGCCAGACTGGTCTGAAACTCCTAACCTCAAGTGATCTGCCCACCTTGGCCTCCCAAAGTGCTGGGATTACAGACGTGAGCCACCGCACCTAGCCAGGAAAAGCATGTTTTTAAAAGCTGTAATTCAAACCTTTCTAAGTCAGATTATATATATATATTATTTTTTTTTTAATTGACCACATAATTTTAGATTTTTTTTTAATCTCAGAAATTTCTATCTCCATCTGTTGGGCTAAATGGTATGTAAGATTTCTTTACCTTATTCATTCTGTAACTCAATTTTAGGAAACCACCAAAGTCATTCTTCCTTACTGAAAATAATACAAATGTCTATGTTAAGTTCATGGTAAATAAAAATATTCACGGTAATTGAATTAAATTTAATTCATACAGTACAGTTTGGGAAAATGCAAAATTCTATTATGTATAAATAAATAATTTTAAAATGATGTACTTACTAACAAGTGTATAAACATTTTTTTAAACCCCTAGCCTCAAAGAAATTTTTAATATTGCTACATATGGGTGTCAGGGGTTGAGAGATTTTCAAATCATGTTACGAATTAAAGTAACAAGCCATGAAGTTTTAAATCTCATTTCAGTGGCACAGAAGATGGCAGATGTCATGTGCTTTTTTTAAAAAAAAAAAAGAAAAGAAAAAGAAAGTAACTCATTTGGGCCAAATTTATCAAAAGAATATTGACTTCTAAACCAAAGTAATAGGTGCCCTTTAAAAAAATAACTCATCCTTAAAAGTTTTTAACTCTTCTGAGAGATAAATGAGTCATACTACAAAGAACCTACCTGCACATACTTTTTTTTAAAGTTCATGCTAAAACTTGTTTAAACAAGTAAGGGTTCCAAATATTTGCATAGAGAGCCCTTCATCGGTGGTTAAAAGAAAACAAGTTCTGCATTCTAATCCAAACACGGACCACATGAATGTGTGAACAATGTTACCAAGATTTCAAGGTTTTATTTTACTACCTTCAAAAAAAATTTTTCTTTAAAAATAGGACTCCAAAACTAGCTGTCCTAAGGCATTAGCTTTACATGTGTTGCCAAAAATATTATTTTTAAAAATACAAGACAAGGTTGGGTGCCGTGGCTCATGCCTGTAATCCCAGCACTTTGGGAGGCAGAGGACACCTGATTGCTTGAATCCAGGAGTTTACGATCAGCCTGGGCAGCATGGCGAAACCCCATCTCTACAGAAAAAAATACAAAACTTAGCTGGGCATGATGACACACACCTTAAGTCCCAGCTACTTGGGAGGCTGAGATGGGAGGTTGAGATGAGACGGTTGAACCTGGGAGGCAAAGGTTGCAGTGAGCCAAGATTGCACCACCACACTCCAGCCTGGGAGAAAGAGCAAGACCTTATCTTAAAAAAATAAAAATATTCAGAAAGATAAAGTAAAAAAAGTTCACACCTTCAGAAAGATAAAGTAAAAAAAGTTCACACCTTCAGAAAGATAAAGAAAAAAAAACATAAAAAATACAAGACAAATATTTCAAAGAGGGACATTATAGGCAAAAAAAAAAAAAGAAAAGAAAAGAAAAGAAAAGTTTTGAAATGAAGAATGACTCTCTTTGTTTTATAAAAATACTTTTATAATAACTTATACTGCTCATTAGACACTTGGACCACGCCCCCTAACTTTGCATTTCTTTCTGTTTATATATTTTCTCTCCAACTGAACTCCTTCTTTCCTTCCCTCCTCTTTCTGTCTCTCCCTTCCTCTGTCTCCTCTTTCTTTTGTTCATTCAATCAATACAGGCTCTTGTACATATGCCAGAAAGATTCATATGTCTCTCTGTTTTCAGGTTCACGGAATAATTGCCTAGAAAAAACTCAGGAAATGTGTATTAGGAATTATGACAGTTATGTAATGCATTAATATTACTATTGATCATAAGGCCTATTTGCTTAGCTCTTTATAATTTTCAAAGCATTTTTCACATGTAGTATTTTGAGTTTCTTGAAAGGATCTTGCATAAAAAAAATACATTTTTAATACTTCATTTAAGGATGATACTTAACCTCTAAGATTCACCAGCCAGGCGTGGTGGCTCACACCTGTAATCCCAACACTTTGGGAGGCCGAGGCGGGAGGATCACCTGAGGTCAGGAGTTCAAGACCAGCCTGACCAACATGGAAAAACCCTGTCTCTACTAAAAATACAAAATTAGCCAGATGTGGTGGCGCATGCCTGTAATCTCAGCTACTCGGGTGGCTGAAGTAGAAGAATTGCTTGAACCCAGGAGGCGGAGGTTGCGGTGAGTCAAGATCATGCCATTGTACTCCAGCCTGGGCAACAAGAGCGAAACTCCGTCTCAAGAAAAAAAACAAAAAAACAAAATCATTAAACACCCTATATATACATCAGCTGAAATGCCGTGTTAACCATCCTTCAAAAGTTCAAAACTTCAAAAGTTACAGCCTTCTGCATGGAGCTTTCCATATCACACCTATGCATCCTCTCCTCTCTTGCATTAGTTTATACACACCTGGCTACCTGCTCCTGGAGAGCAAAGTCCCATGGCTTAGTCATCTCGGACTCCTACAAACGCTTAACCTAACAACGTAAGGTTCTGCACACAAAAGGTACTTAATGCATGTTTGTTTGGCTTAGTAAAGTGGAAGAAAAACAAAGGCAAACAAAAGACCCATCTGAAGATATTTTGGCTCATCCATTACCCTGATTTCAAAGCTCAACCAGAGAGCACAGCTGTCCCCTCCGCATTCCCACTCCAGCAGTGAACAAACATGGTGGATGTTTTTTCTCTATAGATTTTAGAAAAACAGCCTCCTTTGATCCTGCATTTTGTCTTCGCCCAGGAGCTACAGAAACAGTACTCTAATAAAAGTTCTGCTTCTTTTCCAGGCGGTTTTCTTGATTTTCACACTGAGTGTTTGGCAGATTGTGTTTGTAGGGTAGTGGAAAACTGATCACATATCATTAACTTCAGAAGGGCTTTGAAGTAGGGCACAGTTGGAGTCCACGCCCAGCTCAGCCACTTCCAGTTATACAGCCTATGACCTTGAGCAACTTAAAGTGACATCCACTGGCAGTGCCTGGAGCTTCTGCCTCTAGGACAGGTAGAACACCCCCATCCTGGGGCTGAGGTGAGGCTCAGAGGGGCACTGCAGAGGCAGAGGCCTCACTTCACAATAGCTTTTACTTGGGGAGGGGCTGCTGTTGTTATGGTTCTGAAATTTCTTTTTTTTTTTTTATGGAGTCTCACTCTGTCACCCAGGCTAGAGTGCAGTGGCGCGATCTCAGCTCACTGCAACCTCCGCCTCCCGGGTTCAAGCGATTCTCCTGCCTCAGCCTCCTGAGCAGTTGGGACTACAGAAGCACACCACCACGCCCGGCTAGTTTTTGTATTTTTAGTAGAGACGGGGTTTCACCATATTGGCCAGGCTGGTCTGGAACTCCTGACCTTGTGATCTGCCCGCCTCGGCCTCCCAAAGTGCTGGATTACAGGCATGAGCCACCACACCCGGCTGAAATTTCATTCTTGTGTTTTGTCTTTGCCCCAGTCCACAACTTTAAGGATGTCCCACAGCAAAATGGGGGTGGGGTGAAAAGAAAAAAAGAGAACGAGGAGAAGGAAGTAATGGATTGGGTATTAAGTGTGAGGTATTTTCAGGAGTTCCTAAGATTCCTTACAAGACTCAAATATAACTGAGACAATTCATAGAGAGTGATACACTTTAACAGCACGAAAGAAACTTATTGAGGGTAAGAAAATTCAAAGGCCAGGTGCACTGGCTCTTGCCTGTAATTCCAGCACTTTAGGAGGCCAAGGTGGGAGGATCGCTTGAGCCCAAGAGTTCAAGACCAGCCTGGGCAACATAGTGAGATCTTGTCTCTACAAAAAAAAATTTTTTTAATTAGTTGGGTATGGTGGCGCATGCCTGTGGTCCTAGCTACTCGAGAGGCTGAGGTGGGAGAGTCACTTGAGCCTGAGTGGTCAAGACTGCAGTGAGCTATGATCATGCCACTGCACTCCAGCCTGAGCCACAGAGCAAGACCCCATCTCAAAACAAACAAACAAAATGTAATTCCAAGCAGAACCTTAGATCTGTTTGCTGCAGCTTCTCACTAAACTGTCTTCATTTTCATGAAATGTAGATTTCACATTCATGAGCCCTTCCAGCCCAAGGTGTCGGTCACGAGGCATACATTACTGGACTGCGCTAGTATTTTACAAGATGTCACCTCAGATGAGCAGCTCATGTCTGAGTCTTAGGATCTGTGGGGCCACGGCTTCAAATTCAGAACCACACCTGAACGTTTTCAAGTGGCAGGGCCACTGGGACCAGCCCAGCAGGAGGGAGATGGAGAAAATCAAGGGGTGTGGCACTGCTCCCAGCTGCAGCAACAAGGCCTCCAGACTGAAACCACTCCTTCTAGAAGCTCCTGGTCTGGAAAGACTGGTTAGCTGAGAGTCAAGACATACTCCTCAAGTCTCACACCCAAGCCCTCCTTTGCTCCACCCTGAGAAGTCAGCATGGAGGCATCAGGGGCATCAGCAGTTTTCCCCTTTCCAAGACATTTCCATCACCTGAACAATGAAATTATGCCCATATTTAGAGAAAAAAATGACTGTTGAAAGCTGTATTGTCCCATTAAATAGATCTGACTAACAATTAGTTGGCTTCATGCAAAATCAACTTGAGTTTCTTTTTTCCTAAACAGATAGACACTCTACAAGAGTATTAATGAAAGAATACAATGATTATGAAGTATTTCACAGGAATGCAGGCTGAGGAATTCAACAGATTCAAAATAAGTAATAACTCAGATCGAAAAGGGTTTACAAGTAGAAAAGGTGAATTCTCACACTGCAGGTTTAATCTTCTCTTGGGTCCTTGCGGTACACTGGATTCAAATCTAGCTTAACCACTTAACTAGCTGTGTGACCTTAGGCAAGTCTTTTAAAATATTTTAACCTCAGTTTCCCATCTGTAAACTGGGAAGTTTGTTATGAGGCTTGAGATAACAAACGTACTATACCAGGCACATCACCGTGTGTTTGCCGGGTAATGGTAACTATTGTGAACCACAGACCTGATATTTTTATAAAATACACAAGTTAAATTTAATAATCATGTAAATGTTACCTGCCACATACTAAGCTAAATGAAATCTTGCTTTGCAATCGCTTCCCAGAAAAGTGTTTAGACTATCTATGCTATGAGTCACTCGAGCTCTGGGCCTGTTTTCTCAGACTCTCCCTTGCCTCTCGCATCCAATTCTTAGCTAAAGCTGTCACTCCACCTTGGCAATACCTACTTTCCCATCCACCGCCCTCACCCTGGTTCAGACTTTCATTCCCTCCCTCCTTCACTGATGCAATGGCTTCCTTAAGCCAATGCCTAAAGAGTCCAGAAGCTCAGTGATGATCGTCTAACTTCCCCGCTCCTCCAATGGAGGAGACTTTCAATGGCTTCAGTGAAAACCTGCACCAGCTTCCCTCTGCCTATCCAAATCCCTCTCCAGGGCATTCAAGGTCTCGAATGCCTTGGTCAAAGAGGATGCCTCCTCCTTTCATCTTACTGCCTCCCTGCTCAGAGGGAATGTTCAAAAAGGACATCACTCCACAGGCTTCGCAGACTTTTCTCAAGCTCATCTCTCCCCCTGGAAGGCTCTCTGCCCACCCATCTTGACACAGCTGAAATACTCCAAAGTCTAGTTCGACACCACTTCCTTTATAAAGTCTTCCCAGTGCCCCCACGACAGATGTTCTCGCACCTCCTTGTGAAGTCTCTGAAGTCATCATGTACACGCCTCCTGCACATTCCGCTTTTGTGTGCTAGTCTTCGTGTACTTATCTTCCTTGGAAGGGCCTACGCTCCTTTCAAGGCTATAGATTTCCACCTTGATCTCCCCTAACCCAACACAGAATGCAGCCGATGCTCAGTAAACACTTGCTGAATAAAGGAATTAATGGAATTTGAGATACTTTCATGGTGTAATGACAGGCCTGTCCATTCTAAAAGTCAGGCTATGAAGGCACAGGGAAACCAAGGTGAGGATCCTTGGGTCCTCAGGCCAACCCAGCCATAAGTGGATTCTGGGATCTTGGGCACGTCCGCAGCTTCCTGTCTCTGAAGTGTGCATATGGGGTTTCTGCCTAGGCTAAGTGATCCTTAGGGGCCCCCTGCTCTAACATTCAGGCAAATGGACCTGTTTGTCTCATGGCAAGAAATAAGCTTCTCTTAAAACCTAATTTAAGACTAACTTTAAAACTTTTATGAAATAATGATCACATGTATCTCAGTTTTGAAATCATGAGATCTGAAGAAAAATAAGCATTAATATTATAACCACATATTTCTGAAGCTTAATGACTATTTTCTGCTTTTAATCCTCCCACAAATCCACCCTTTGATGGGTGAAAGATCTAACTGTGAGACTTTGTTACTTTGACAACAAATTTCACTACACATTTGTAATTTGTTTTAATGACAGGAATAAGTCTAGAGTAATTCTGCTGTAATTGAAAACAGTATTACTATAACATCCTATCCAAGAAGAATCCAAAATTTACATTTCAAGACATGTACATGTCTATTATTTCATTATCAAGGTTGTAACATTTACCAAAGGTTAACAAAATTAAGTAGTTGCAGATTCAATTCAATCTAAAATAAAGACACAAAGAACAGGCGGGTGGTAGGGGAAAAAAAGGGGATTACGATACAGTGAGATCTAATACTGTCCTAAAAATGGGTAAGTGCTGTTCGTGGAAAGGACAGAGAGAGAGAGCTGTTTTAAAGTCATTTTCAAAGGAAAACTAAGAGTTGGGCCCTCTACACATTCAAATTACTTTATTTAGGGACGGGCTAAATACAAAACACTCAGCTCAAAATCACCAATCTATTAATGATTCAGCCATAAATAGCAGTTTTGAAATAAATGAGTTTAAAGTCAACCAATAGTTTTATACTAGTTTTGGAGCTTAAAAAAAAAAGAAAGAAAAAAAAGAAGAAAACCACAAAAACCTTTATTTAGAAAATCTTCGGGTCAGAAAAATACTTATGAAATTCTTAATCATCATTCACTTAGCAGAGGGCAGTGGCTCCCTTGGGCATAGAGGTCACCCTGCTTCTACAAAGTGCATGCCACAGCCAAACTTATCCCTCCACACAAAACCAGAATGCCACCAGAAAAACTGCTACATGCCCTGTCTTCAGTCAGTCGCTATTATTTGAAAACGCAGCAGTCAGCATTTGTGGGCTATTTTGTAGTCAGTAACACCACTGCAGGCTGGGACAGGCCCGGGAGGAAACTCCATTGCCACGATCCCCAGAAAGAATGACCGCCTCCCACCTCAAGCCCTGAGCCTGACGCCCTGCCGCCGGGCACAGCAACGTTAATGAGGAGAGAAAACATCCTTCCTCAAAGTCAGGTAATTTTTCACTTGGGTCTCTTTCCCCTTCCCAGAAACAGGAGACTTGATAAGTTTTTTAAGTAGGCTTTAAGTTGGAAAAACAGAACACAAGAAGTGATACTACACAATGGAAAAACATGGAGCCTGCCCAAAATTAAATGTTTCAGTGAGGAATCCTAATAAAACATGTATCTTGATGCAGTTCATTAACCAATTAATGTATTAAAGTTTTACTTCTCTACAAAAGGTATAAGAAACCAAGGGAGTGAACTATTCGATTAATAGTACTGATTATTGTCTATTTAAAAGATAAGAAATCCAGGCTGGCAAAAGCATAGTTATAAATCATAATCAAAATAAATACTTGGTTCATAAAAATGCCAAAAAGAGCTGCTAAAGAATCCTTCACATTCCATCTGACTTGGATTTAAACTATGTGTAACCCGCACATTTAAAGGATAGATGTGCGTCTCAAATCCTGGAGGACTGCGAGAGAAAATTTAAATTTCAGATTTAAATGGCTGGCAAAATTTTAAAACAAATGTAATGAAAACCCAACTTTTCATTCCTCCTATTGCTTGGCACATTTTCCCTGGAAATCCCCAGACACATTTTGTTCAGGAAACAAAGAACTCCAAGATTGAGACAATTCTTTGCTAACTCAAAAAAAAAAAAAAAAGGAAAATAGATTTTCAGGATGCTCCAGAAATAAACGAATCCAAGCAGAAAACAGGTTGCAACTCGAGTAGTCCCCGCCTTCAAAACTGCTTACAAAACAAAACTGCCCTGGAGCGCATTCAGGTTGCTCCTCCCAGGCCTAGGGCCACAACGCCTGGTAAATAACGTCCCGACGCTCAGCCTCTTTCCCAAAAGCCCAACCTGGGAAGAACTAGCAGGGGGCGGGGAGGTGGGGGGCGCTGCAAAACGCGCACCGCCCACGTGGGCATCCAGAGTCCAGCTCCCGAGACCCGGGACAGGGTCTCTCCCCACCCACCCAAATGACGCCCTCGGTCTGTTTCCGCGAGGATCAAGAGAAGCTGACCCTCTCAGCGGGGGGTCTTCCCGGGGCACCTAGGCCAGGACGGGCCCCCAGCGTCGTCCTCCCCCGGCACACTCCCCTGCCCACACATTCTGGATCAAAGCAGACATGCGGCTGGCGCTCTGCGATCCAAGGCACACTGGGGTCTTTCATCCGGTGTTTTGAAAAAGGAGGAAACAAAAGGCTCAGAGGCAGGGCCACAGGTGCGCTCGCCCGCGGGGGCTGCGGCGCGGACGACCGAGGGGAACAGGCAAGTCCCCGCCGAACTTCGAGCGCCGGGCCCGGCAGCCACCCCGGCGGGCAAGTTTCGTTTGCCAAACAGGGGAAGCCGAAGTGGGGCCTCCTCGGGGCAGGACCCCGCGCCGCCCGGACGTGCAGCCTTCATACAAACGTCCTCGGGTGGCCATGGAGTCCAGGAACCGCCGCAGTCGTGGTCTCGGGGTTACCGGGAATTGGGGGTGAGCGGGTAAAGACTGCGGAGTCCCGAGCACCACTCGGCCACCAGATAGGGCCGGGGCCCCGCTCCTTTCCTCTTTTACATTGATTACCGTTGGAGAGGTTGGGTTTTGTGGTCGCAGGCCCACCTCGCCTGACCTCCCATTCGCGGGCTGGGACAAAGGCGACTGCAGCCGGGTCCGGCAGGCAGGGGACAGCCCCGCGCTGGCCCGACGCCCCCTCTGACCACCAGCCCGGGCTCGCGGGAGGGGAGAAAGGTAGGACCGAGTCCCCGCTCGCAGGACAGGGCCAACCTGTCCCTGCACGCGTCAGGACACCGGGTCCTGCTCCCAGCGCGGCCGGGAAGCTCTTTCGGGACCTGGGGCAAAAAACCTTTCCACCTTCGGGACTCGAGTCTCCCCGTCGCCCAGAGGAGGACGGTCCCTCCTCGTCCCGCGGGCCCCGCAGCCCGCGCTCTCCGGGCAGGTACCCACCAGTAGCCATCCGAGTTCTGGTCGGTGATCACGCCGCGCCGCGAGTAGTAGATCCTGCTGGTGCCCCCGCCGCCGCTGGTCACCTCGTAGCGCAGGTCCGGGCCAGATTCCGCGCGGGTCATGCGGCCCAGAGTGTTGATCCGCGGGTGGGAGCCTCCGTTGCAGCTCATGTCGGCGGGCAATCGGGAGAGCGGCTCAGCGCCGAGGCATAAGCGAGGCGGGCCGGCGCGGAGAAGGCGGAGGGGGCCAAGGACAGGCGGACGGCCGGGGAACCGGGCGCGAGTGCGGGGGGGCTCACGAGGTCGCTGCTCGCTACCTGGGCCCTCCAGAGGCCGCTACGAGCGCGGAGACGGCGACGGGCCGGGGGCAGGAGCGGGAGGAAGAGCTGTGGCTCGAAGGGCTGCGAGGGCGCAGAGGAGCTGCGTCGGGGCTGGGTGTTGGTGTTGGTTGGCGGCGGCGCGAGTCTCCTCCCCGCTGGCACCGGGCGCCGAGGCCACACCTGGCCGGTTTCTTCCCAGGGCGGGGTGCGGCCGCCGCGCCTTCCCCGCCCCCCCGCGGGTGTCACCGACGCGCTCCGACCGCCCCTCCCCACCTGCGCCCG